>NC_044979.1:108853698-109203264 GCF_008728515.1 Papio anubis
ACACTCTCCGCCACAGGTCCTGGCAGCGTTTTGCATTCAAATAAACATTAAAAAAAAAAAAAAAGAACAAATTGAGTATATTTGTAATAACATAAGTCACAAGTACAGCTGTACAGAGATCTAAATTTATTTGCCCAAACTGGAAAAATGCTCCCCAAAGAATAAGAGGCGTGCGAGAGAGGAGAGGCGTGCTGAGAACAGGTGGAGCCTTTGCCTACAGGATACAGCTCATTCACAAGGAGTACAGGCTGTTTCTCTGTCTGTGATGTGGGTCTTTGTATGTAGAGCCCAGATGTAGTATTTTGGTTCACGTTATCATCCTTATCCCTGAGTCTTCACTTAATCATCTCTAGACTTTTGTGCAGCAGGAATGATTAGAGTTCTTAGCCAAACCATTTTGTGTTTATTTTATTGTAACAGTCCCCAAACAACTCAGAAATAAGCTACTGAAAATAGCATTTCAGAATATGTTTCCATTGGGTAGAACCTTCAATCTCAGGAATCAGAAACACGATGTAAACACCTGCAAAGTATGGAGAGAATGATTTAATTATAATTAATTATCAGGAATGATGCCATTTACATTTATTCTACATAATACTAAATAGAAAATTTAATTTTTAAGGCAGGATGTTTTTTTTTTGCTTTACCAGTGACTCTATAAGACACAAGCCATTTAAAAATGAGAGGAAGGGGAAGTTTCAAGTTTTCAGTTATGATTCTTAGTTTTCAGGGTAAGTCTGTGAAAGGAATAAAATGCTTAAGTTTTATCTGACATCGATTTTTTAAAAATCTTATGTCTTGTATTCCAAGAAGGAATACCTAGTAAATGGAAAAATACATTTTATGCATATGAATTTATATGTCATTTTATATTTGACAATATTTTACATGAAATTTGAGCCTCTTATATTTATTATTCCATTTAATTCATAGTGTCCTAGTATGTTAACTTGTAGGCCTATGGTGAAATGAAAGAGTACCTCTTATTATTACAATGATTTTAAACCTTTATTTTAGGTTCAGGGGTATATGTACAGGTTTGTTATATAGGCAAATTGCGTGTCACGGGGGCTTTGTATACAGACTATTTCATCGCCCTGATATGAAGCATACTCTTATTGATTATGATTTTGAAATCTTTCTTACATAACCCTCATTTGAAAAATGAATTTGAGAGACTCAGTTGCTGTTTAAAGACCCTGAGGCCTTTTGGGGAGGGTGAATTAAGACTTCCAGTGAGATTCTTCTTCCTACAAAATCACTTTTCCCTCAGATGAGGATACTGAGGTAATGGAAAAACCCTTAATCTCCAAAGCATCCCTGAATGTGCCACCCTGAAAATTAACCTCATTCATCCCTTTCCCCCACCTTCATTTTTTTTTCTTTTTTGAGACCTCAGAAAAATTGAGCACATAAATTAAAGTGTCCCCTTAGCTGCTCTAACTTATGCAACCAGCATTTACTCAGCAGCACCCTGGGTCTCAGAGACCTTGGCAACATCACAGGGGTCATATTTTTACCTAGACAAACTGCTCATGAGCCATGTTTTCAACATCTTAGACCAAAACCGGCTTTTCTTTGATTTCAGACCTGAAGATTGTCTTCTATTTTGTCTTAATTTTTTTTTTTTTTGAAAAGGCATTTATTGTGGCTATTCTGAGAAAAATCTCACTTTCTAGTAACGTTTGCTTTCTCCTTTGTGCCTCCAGCAGCATATTAGGCAAATAAAGAGATACAGGGTGTTACTCTGTATTTACATGTTTTCATTTTTTTATTTGGAGGCACCATGCCCACACTTCCAGTACCACAGACCAAATCATGTTTGTTGATCTTTTTCAAAAACAGATCTAGTTCTGAGAACAGGTGTTGGTTGATTTGCTCTTGGGAGAGGTCCTTTGCGCCATCACCCTGATTGTTTAGCAGTACCATCAGTGGAGGTTAGGATACCTTTCTAGTTTTCTGAAGGCCAAGGGTCAATAAAATATCCCCCCACCATTTACCACCCCATATTAGTTTAGGCAAACAAGAAATATGCAATAAGCTGTTTTCCAAAAATCTCTCCAAATTCAAATATGTAGTAGGTTTATTTTGATGGTCTTAAAGAAAGGAGTCCTCATTGGAAACAGGTAATCTACCCAAGGGACCAGTTGAATGAATGTGTGTCAGTCACAGACCTGTTGAAGCTGTATTTTAACTGATCATTCAAAAATTAAGGAATAAAATGGTTTTCCAACTCTGGAGTTTCTCTCTTTTGTCATAGGATTGTTTCTTGCACTTGTAAGAACTGTCTGGAGGACTGACTCTGTCCCACCAAGATGAAGATACAAGATCACATTTTTTTGACATACCCTTTTCTTTGGTATACTATACTTTCTCATTGTTTATGTCACCTAGTTTTCATTATATATTAAAATTTGCATTTGTTTCAGGGGAAAATTAAGCTGACTATTTCTAAGGAATGTAAACACTCCTTTGAACATTTAAAGTCTCTATTTTTAATAGAAAATAGTAACTTTATTTTGCCTAGAATAAATGTATTTGAATCCCAAAATGTGTAAGTTAGTTTTAAGAAGATAACTGAGAGCAAAGACCATTTCCCAAGCACCTGCCACAACACACATACAAACAGCACTCAGATCTCTAAAAATTTAGCGTTAAGGCAATTTGAATCTTGGGGAAATATCTTCTCATTTTTCAATCTGGCTTGACTTTATTATAACCTTGGAATTAAGTGCAGTGTTTATTCTTTCTTGTGTATCCCTTTAAAAACCTCCTTAGTAATGATGCTAAACTGCTGAAACCCTTGCCTTATCATCCATACCCACTATAGTTCTTGCTGATATCTTAGTTAACTCCTACATTCCTCTATTTAAATCTTGGCTAGTGTAGAATACGTCCCATTGGAAGTAACAGTACCTGGGCTGACTTTAGTTGTTTCTTTGTGATTTGTCTCAGGCATATGAGAGAGCTTCTTCTTACCCCGGTCTCTCCTTCTGTGGACAGGGAATATTAGGTCACCACAGAGACAAAAGAAGTGGAAACTGTAGGTGTTTAATAATGAGGGAAGACAAAACTGCTTATGAAGTGCTCTTAGTTCCCAGGGAAGAGGTGATGTATAAATACATGGATTTAGGGCATGGATTCAAGCCAGTTTGAATTCACATAAGTTTTGTTGGACAATTGTATCACAATATTGACTCAAGTCTGGATTAGGGCCTCTAGGGTGTCCCTTTCTCTGCTAATTTGTAGTTTATTGGTTCCAAGATTCCATTACTCTCTATCTGATTTTCTCAACATTTCTCTTGCTATTTTACCATGGTCAAAAGTTTTGTTTGGGAATGGCAGATACAAGAGGTTAGAGAGTGCTGGCATCACATTTAATTTCCTTCATTCTTGGAGACTCACTGTGTTCTCCATAATTTATTAAAAGAAAACGAATCAATAGTAAAAAAAGGCTTATTAGTCAATTTCCATTGAAATCTGACTTTTTTTTGTCATCTATACCCACTCAGATGTCTACATCTTTAATTTTATGAAGTACAGATGAGCTCCTTTATGGATGCATCAACTAATTGCATTCACTTAAAGAAAAAAAAGAGACTATATTTTTTCTTTACTCCCTCACTATAGACACTCTCCATAATTGCAAAAAGAAAAGAAACATACAATAATGATCCCAAGTAATCCTAATTATTTCAATGGATATTGGAACTCTATCAGTTACTTAAATAACTTAGGAATGGAGGTAATGTTGGATTAAGAACCATCAGCATGTGAGTTGATAGTCCCAAATAAAACAAATGGTTTGAGACACACATAATATCCTGGACTCTGGTCCTGAGATACTTCTGAATATAGTACCCGATGAAAGGTATGTCTACAAATTTGGATTTTCAGTTTTTGAGTAATGGGCAAGGGTTAGGTGGAGAGTGCATTTGGAAATCATACTGTGAAACCAGAAGTTTGATTGGGGATCAACTTGGTGCGATATCGGATTAGGTATAGAGCTCGATGCAATGACTTCAAATCTCTGGTGAATGCAGGTGTCTGGAATCCTGGGCTTAAGTGAGTTGTACTGAATTCCCTCACCTGCTTTTTATCAGCAGCTGTATTGACAAGATTTTCATTACTTCCTAAATGTCTGCACTGGCTTGCTGTATTTTTCCTGTTAAAATTTATATATATATGTATATAATATATATGTGGAATATATATATAATATACATATATGTGTATAATCCCAGATTGAGTTAATCTGGATAACTACACTTTATTTCTATTGCAAGCTTTACAGGGCCAATAATTTTCTTGCATGTAAAATAATGCATAGATAGTAAAATGTGCAAAAAATACATTAATACTGCCATAAAAATCTACCTATATATTTTTAGAAAATCGGAGACATACAATTTCATTACGTAGAATTAACCTGAATTACATTTAATATAATGTAGTTATCCTCTCTTTAAGACATATTTTGTGATCTTACCTTTAACCAGTAATTAATGCCACTTCTAAGATAATAAACAACATTTTTTCCTAAGGAAATAGTTAGAAATGTAATGAAAATTTTCTGTACAGTTAGCAAATTACCCATAAAATGTAAACTTCGTTTTAAGAAAACCCAAAGCTATGTTTTCCAGAAAAAAACAACTGGAAAAAAATGCAGAAAGTAGTAACAGTGGTTATCCTGAAATAGAATTCTGGGTAATTTTAATTTTCTCCCTTGTTCTTTTTTATGTTTTGTATTTTTCCTATAGTAATCATGTATTACTTTTGTAATGACAAAATATTTAAATCATAATTTAAGAAAACTATTCAAGCAAGAATCTTCAATGAAACAAATTCAAATATCCAAGTATGTAAATTATAACATGGTACTGTGCCTTTTGTCCCACTATGATTCTGTTCTAGTTTGTGTTTACCCTTCCTGACATCTTTTCTGTGCCTCTAAACTCACGCACAAACGCATACACATTCGCATACTTACATACTCAAACACACATTCAGACTTTCTAAAAAATGAAAATAGACTCATACAGTGGTCTGCAGAATTTCTCAAGCTGATTATTAAAAGGTTGGTAGCTTGAATTGAGCAATGGTTAGTGTTCATCTCATAGACATCAGCAAACACTACTCAAGGCTTCCGCCTTCAATGGGAGCTGGATCCCAACACACCAGTGGTGTGTACTACATGTTTTATTCAGCAGCTTGCTTTTCACTTGGTATGTACCACAGGCCTTGTTCCAAGTCAGTACATATAGCTTTATCTGATTTTTTTAATAGTTGCATGATCTTCTGTTGCATGGATGGAACCATCTCTCTATGGATAAACTTTTGTTCATTTTCCAATTTTTCACATCGCAAGTGATCCTGTAAAGAATTATGATGCTTATGTATTTGAGGTATTTGTGCAAGTCTTTCTGAAGTTCAGATTCTTAGAAGTGGAGGTTCCTTGGTCAAAAGACATGCAAATTTAAAGTTTGACTACTATTAGTAGATTGCTCTCTGAAATAATTGTTCCAGTTTATACATCAACCAATTCTCCATCTTCTGGTGATCTTTTGATTGGAATCAATCTTTCACATTTTCTAATTTTATGGGCAAAATGATCAGTATGCTTTGATTATCTGTAAGGTTAACCACATTTTTATGTTTATTGGTCATTTGAATGTCTTTTTGATTTATTTACAGGAACTCTTTATACTATGGATACTACATTTTTGTTATATGTGTTGTAAATATTTTCTTCCAATATGTTATTTTTTATTTCCATCTTATTGAAGGTTTCTTTTGTCTTATGAGAGATAAAATTTTGCCTTATGATATCTAGTTTTCATGCCAGACTTATAAAGTCTTCCCTAATCTAAGACTATGACATTATTAGATGGTATCTTTTCTTCCACATGTTTTCATGGAAAAGGCTTCCATTCCTACCCAAAGACCCAAGGAGTATTGAAATGATCTCCTCTGCTTCTTTACTTTTCCCCATGCAAGGAAGGTTGGCTAATTTGACCGGCAAGAATCACAAGCATTTATCGGGCTGGATTTACAAATGTATGGTCAGAGTGTTGAAACTGATAGTTTCCTATGACACAGCCTCTTGGCTTCTTGGATACATACTCCGAAGTATGGGCAGGAGAGAGTGTGGGAGGAACAGACAGAAAGTTGTTTTCCATGCCTATATTTTTATAGAGGTTCCATTTCAATGCCCACTAAGACTATGTAAATAAGACATCAAAGGAATCAGAGGAAAATGATCAATTAAAAATGTGGGTGGCCCAGCAGTAAAATAGAATGAGAAAATTAAATGAATGGTGCCTCCTGCAATGCTACTCCTCACTGTGGCACACATACTGGTGTTTACAGCTTCCTGGTTCACGGGAGGATTGTACTTCTCTGCTCTTTAGAAGTTAGGAGGAACCACTGGATGAGTTCTGCCCACTGGATTGTGGGGGAAAAGTGATGTATGTCACTCTATAGCCAGGACATTCAGTTGGGATGGTGAGACCTGCAGCTGCAGTGATTATGGAAGGATGTGCTGAGTTCCATGCGTCTGTCAGCAGGGCTTCTGAGTGACGAGAGTAAACAGAGCCCTGCTGCCAACCCATGTTTGACATGCAGCATGAGCAAGAAACAAATGCTGTTTTAAGATGCTGAGATTTTGAAGTGAAGTTGTTTGTTACTGCAGCCTGACCTAGCCTATGCTGACTGTCACATTCATCAACAAATAGTGTAGACCTCACCCCAGGCTTATTCCCTTTAATGCCAGCCTCTTTAGAGGGGCTTACCTTGCATTGTCAATCTCCAAGTGGTAAATGGATCTTATCAGAGCCTGCTGGAGACCCATCAAGATGTCTGTTCGCTCTTTGTTTCAGCTTTTCAGTTCTATGTGGATGGCTAAGTCATGCCTTCAGTGCACACTGACCTGTTTTTAATTGGGACAGGGAGAATAGAAATCTTCTCCTTTGTCTCAGGCTGTCTCTTATGCTGCATCCTCCAATCAGAGGCCCTGCCTTTGGAAGATTTGGAAACACCTGCTAGGACATGAATACCACTGGCAATTTGATCCTCACTGGGCAAGTGATTCTGGAGTGTGTGTATGTTCTCTGTAAGTTGGATCCCAGAAGGGATAATGGGGGAGTGTTAGGCTTCCTAACTTCCCACAAAAGACATCCTCCTTAATTTTATTCTGGTAGAAGTTGTATATTTATATCATAGGAGTACAGTTTTAACACACTATATTTTGTACATTATTGTGTTTAACATGACACATTTAATTCAATCATGCAATTCTCAACTCCACCACCTTTTTATGTAAAAATGGTAAGAAAATACATTGGGAAAAAAATGGAACTCAGAAATTTCACTATCTGACCTAGGAATGGGCACCAATACTATAAAGTAGAAAAGACTATTTATGAGAGCAATTTTTGTGACATTATTCTCTGTCTATAAATATGTCCTCAACGCAAGAAGACCAAGGAGGGGAAAACTCCTCTGTAATACTCATTTAGGGGAGCGAAGGACTGCTTTCCAAACCAAGGCGAGTGCTGTTGCAGTAATGGGGCATCAAACAGGCAAAATTGTATGTGTTGTCAATGGCTACAATGTAATTTTATTGATTTACAATGTTTAAAGTGAAGACATGATTTCTAGCTTATATAAGGTGTCACACTGGAGTAATTGCACACCAACCGGATTTTATGACCAGAAAAGAACATGTAATGTCCACACAGATTCCTCAGGCTGTCTAGCATTTACGGTTGTTCAGTAATCAGGAGCTATTATTAGCAGTTGTCTTGCTTGAATAGTCATAGAAAGAACAGATGTTACCTGGCATGGATTTGGTTTTAGTATACTTATTTGAATCCTCCAAAGGAAAACATCATCAAATTGCTAACTTGGTGTAGTCTTGATGCATTCTGCCCCCTTGGTCTTCAGTTGTCCAGGTTTTCAGGAATCCCATAATGCTCTCTGTTGCATGAAGGCTGCCATACCCCAGGCTCAAGTGCAAAATCATTGGGAAATACATCTGTTTTTAAGCAATTCACTGGAGTCCTCAGAGGCAGTGATTCTCATGCCACTTTATCAGAATCACCAAGTTTCCAGGCCCTGTCTCAGAGGCACTGAAGTAGAATCTCCTGGGTGTAGGGACTTGAAGAGTGCATTTTGAACAAGCACCCTAGTGGATTCTTATGCACAGGAAAGTCTAGGAACCTGGAAATGAAGAAAGAATGTACGTAAGCAGTGACCCATTAGAAAATTTCAAAGAATGTGTGGGGTCGATTTTCATTATCATTTTGTTTTCCATTTATGAAATACCTTTATTCAGAGAATCTAAAAAATCCAAGTTTACATCCTTTTTCCAAATGATTTTCATGAGGCTTTAAGACACATTACATTCAAGATTTGTTGTGCATAAGAATACCTGTCCAGATATTTCTGCTTCTACAGGGATTATAGATATATTTTATGTAAAGTTTCTGTCTGGAGCTTACCCATTCCATTTTTGACAATAAAATGCTTTGAGATATTTTGAGACAATTGTGTTTGATGAAGGAGCAGATACTGTAGCATTTTGATTTAAAATTAAAAGACGTTGTTTTTCCGAGACTGATAGATTTATAAAGTGATTTTCAAAATATTGCCACCTCTGTCATGAAATAATAAATATTTTCTGAGACTGACCAATACTGTGATGTGATTAAATTAGAAATCCATCGCTGTTCTTACAGGTTGTTGTGGTTAGCACAGGATGTCGTTTCTCACAGGCTAAAAATTGCTGACAGAGTCCATGAATAAGTTGATAAATATGAGCTTTTTTTTTTTTTTTTTTTTTTTTTGCAGAAGGAAATACATTCAAGTTAGCATACAGAAGGAAGAAAAGACATTTTTCCATACGATGTTTTATAAGAAGGCTGTGATTTTTTTTGTAACTGGTGATTGGCTTAGCTGGGAAACATATTAAAGGGTAATTACCATCAGTCCTCTCTGAAGGCACAAAAGGTGAATTCTTATCTGTGGTCATTTCAGGGGCCTGGTTTGGTCCCTTTCTGAACCCCCACCAGATGCACATCTTCTTTGATCAATTTTGCAATGCTTCTTGTAAAGACAGACTGGCATAAGGAGTCTGTGGCCTTCTAGGTAGTGACTTCTCTGGGTACACAGGTATCCACCTCATTACAGTAATGCTCCTTGAGATTCTTTAAGGCTGTAAACCCTATAGTTATGATGTAATACACTCCTCTATCAATTTCCATTCCTCAGAGCTATAAGCATCACAAATTCATATCCTATACCTATATCTTGAACTGAGAAATTATCAGCACCTTGGTCAGCTTGAGTACCCACTGAGTGGGATTTTCACTCCTACCTTTACATGCCCTAAAGCATCAGAGCTTCCTATACACAAGCCTGTGGCTAACCCAGCCTCATTCATTCCAGAGGTGTGAGGGGAGGGGTTTCCAGCAAGTTATAGCTCTTTATGCTCTCTCCCTGCCAAGATTCTAGGCACATTGCCATTCGTAGACTTTATGTCATTTTCCAGTATCTGTTTGCCATAAACCTTCTTGATCTCTCTTATTTCCCTTCCAGTATTATTTGTGTTTCTCACATTGGGATGAGGCTCTTTAGCTTTTTTTTTTTTTTTTTTAAATCTTTATTGAGGCATAATTTACATGCCATACATTCACTCATTGAAAATGTACAATGTAATGATTTTTGTTAAATTTATGGAGTTTCACAACCATCACTACAACCAGTTTTAGAACACTGTCTTCATTCCAAAATGTTTCCTTATTCCCCTCTGCAGCCAGTCTCCACTCCTACCCCTACCCCAGGCTTTCTGTCACTACAAATTGGCCTTTTCCAGACATTTTACTTATCCATTTTTATCTTCCATTTTACTTTAATTTTTATCACATTTTATTTACCCATTCATAGTTGACAGACACTTGGATTGTTTCCTGTCTTTTGCTATTAAGAGTAATGTGGCTATGACCAGGCAGATACAAGTATTTGTGTAGACATGTTTTCACTTTTCTTGGGTAGACTCTTAGAAGTGGAATTTGTGGGTCATATTGATATTATTATGATTCACTCTTTAGAAAACTGTTAAACAGTTTTCCAAATGGCTGTACCATTTTACATTAGCATCAGCAGTATATGACAGCTCAGGTTTCTCCAGCTTCTTGCCAAAAATTGATATTGTCTATATTTTTTTATTATAACTGTTGTAATGGATTTATTGTGGTATCTCATTGTGGTTTAATTTGCATTTCCCAAATTACTAAACAAGTAAGCATCCTTTCCTGTGTCTTTTAGCTATCTGTATATCTCATTTGGTGAAAGTATATTTAAATTTTTTTCTCATTTTTAAAATGAGTTGTTTGTCTTATTGAGTTGAAGAGTTTGTTTTATATTCTGGATACAAGCACTTTGTCAGAAATCTGATTTTCAAATATTTTCCCCCAGTCTGTGGCTTGTCTTTTTATTTTCTTAACAGTTTAATTTGAAGTGCAAGAGTTATTCATCTTAATAATCTATTTTTAAAAATGGGTTGCGCTTTTATTGTCACATTAAGAATTCCTTATATAACCCAAGTCACAGAGCTTGCCTTCTAGATCAGGATTTTGTAATAGCACCGTTCTTGATATTTGGAGCCAGATAATTATTTGTCATGGGAGCCTGTCTTGTTCATTCTAGAATACATAGCAGCATCCATGGCTTTTATGCGCTAGATCCATTAGCGCCTGCCTGACCCCTTCTCACTGGTTATGACAACTGAAAATGTCTCCAGACATTATCAAATGTCCCTTGGCAAGCAAAATCATCCTGACTGAGAACCACTGTTATAGAAGTTTTATAGTTTAAACTACTAACATTTAGGGTTATGGTCTATTTCGAGTTTATTTGTGCATATGGTATGAGATAAAGATCTAAGTTCTTTTTCTTTCATATTAATATCCAGTTGTCCCAGCACCATTTGTTAACAGACTGTCATTTCCCCCATTAAATTGTCTCCACATTTTTGTCAAAAATTAATTGACCAAAATTGTAAAGTTTAATTCTGGAATTTCATTTTTTTCCATTAACCTATGTACATACACTTACAGCAATGCCTCACTGTCTTGATTACTGTAGTTTTATAGTAAGTTTTGAAACCAGGTAGTTAGCGCAAGTCTTCCAACTTTGTTTTTCTTTTCGGAAATTACTCAGATTATTCCAGGCCCGCTGCATTTATGTATAAATGTTATATATTGATCAATTTGTCATTTTTCACAAAAAAGCCTATTGAAATTTTGATAGGAATTGCCATGAATCTGTATAAATAAAATTGAGGAGAATTGCCATTTTAACACTATTAAGTTTTTCAATCCATGAAAAGCGAATACATCTCCACTTCTTTCTTTACCTCCCTTTATTTCTTTCACTCAGTACTTGTAGTTTTCATTGTATAAATCTTACACTTTGTTAGATTTATCATTAGTATTTTGTTTTATCTGTTACTGTTGTTAACGGAATTGTATTCTTGATTTGATTTTCAGATTGTTCATTACTAGTATTTGCAACTACAATAGATTTTTTGTATATTAATCTTCTATCATGCAACCTTGTAGTAAGCGTGCAGTGTGTGTGTGTATTCCTAGAATTTTCTCCATATAAGATTATGTCATCTGCAAACAAAAAAAATTTTAATTGTTTTTGACTATTCTTCTTTTCCAATGTAGATGCACTTAATATTTTTTCTGTAAACTAGTTCAACCATTGTGGAAAACAGTGTGGCGATTCCTCAAGGATCTGGAACTAGAAATACCATTTGACCCAACCATCCCATTACTGGGTATATACCCAAAGGATTATAAATCATGTTGCTATAAAGACACATGCACACATATGTTTATTGCAGCACTATTCACAATAGGAAAGACTTGGAATCAACCCAAATGTCCATCAGTGACAGACTGGATTAAGAAAATGTGGCACATATACACCATGGAATACTATGCAGCCATAAAAAAGGATGAGTTTGTGTCCTTTGTAGGGACATGGATGCAGCTGGAAACCATCATTCTCAGCAAACTATCACAAGAATAGAAAACCAGACACTGCATGTTCTCACTCATAGGTGGGAATTGAACAATGAGATCACTTGGACACAGGAAGGGGAACATCACACACTGGGGCCTATTGTGGGGAGGTAACATTAGGAGATACACCTAATGTAAATGACAAGTTAATGGGTGCAGCACACCAACATGGCACATGTATACATATTTAACAAACCCGCACATTGTGCACATGTACCCTAGAACTTAAAGTATAATAATAATAATAACAAAATAAAAATAAAATACTTTTCTGTAGATGTTGAGGAAATTCTGTTTGATTCCAGTTAAAATTTTTTAAAAATCATGAGTGCATGTGAAATTTTGTCAACTGCCTTTTCTTTTTCTACATCTGTAAAATGGTCACATAAGGTAATTTTTAGATGTTAAACCAACTTTGCATTCTTAGATAAATCCCACTTGGTAATGGTGTAAAATATGTTTAAACTGCTGATTGGTTTGGTTTGCTAATTTTTTAAAAGAATTTTTGCCTCTATATTCTCAGGGACATTAATCTGCAATTTTATTTTTTTATGATGTCTTTGGCTGGCTTTGTTAAATAGGCCTCATAGAATGATTTGGAAAGACTCCGTTCTTTATTTTCTGAAAGAGTATTGAAGGATTGGTATTTAAATAGTTCATAGAAATCATCAGTGAAGCTAACTAGAACTAGGGGTTTCTTTGTGGTAAGAGTTTTAAGTTACAAATTCCATTACTTTATTGGTTGTAGGTCTATACAAATATTCTCTTTTTTTTTTTTTTTAAGTTTTTATCTTAGTTTCAGGGGTATGTGTGCAGGTTTGTTATATAGCTAAACTGCATGTTGTGGGGTTTGGTGTACAGATTATTTATCACCCAGGTAATAAGCATATTACCTGATAGGTAGCTTTTTTTTTTTTTTATCTTCACCCATCTCTCACCCTGCACCCTCAAGTAGGCCCCAGTGTCTGTTGTTCACCTTTTTGTGTCTATGTGTTCTAAGTGAGAAAATGCATTATTTGGGTTTCTGTTCCTGTGTTAGTGTCCTAAAGATAATGGCCTCTAGCTCCATGTTGCTGCAATGGACATGACATGATCTCATTCTTTTTTGTGGCTGCCTAATATTCCATGGTGTATATGTACCACATTTTCTTTATCCGGTCTACTGTTGATGGGCATGTAAGTTGATTCCATATCGTTGTTATGTGAGTAGTGCTGCAATGAACATACATGTGCAGGTCTTTTTGATAGAAAAATTTATATTTCTTTGTGTATTTACCCAATAATGGGATTGCTGGGTTGCATGGTATTTCTAAGTTCTTTGGGAAATTACCAAACTGCTTTCCACAGTGGTTGAAGTAATTTACATTCCCACCAGCAATGTATGAGCAGTCCCTTTTTTCTGCAACTTCCCAGCATCTATTTTTTTGACTTTTTAATAATAGTATTTTGAGTGGTGTGAGATGGTATCTCACATCTATACAGATTTCCTATGTCTTCTTGAATCAGTGTGTTCATTTCTGTCTTTCTAGAAATTTGTCATTTCATGTAATTTGTCAAATTTTTGGCAAAAAATTTTTAATGTCATTTTAGAATCCTTTTAATTTCTGTAGGGTTAGTACTGATGTTACCTCTTTTGCTCTTTATTTTGGCAATTTGTGCTTTCTTTTTTTTTCTTAGTTTAGCTGAAGATTTATCAATTTTGTTGATCTTTTTAAATAATCACCTTTTGGTTTCATTATTTTCTATATTTTTTCTATTTCTTTGATTTTCATGTAAATCCATATTATTTCCTTTTTCTTTTTCTTTTTGGGTTTAGGTTGCTCTTATTTTTCTAGTTAGCTAAAGAGGAAGCTTGAATTATTCATTAGAGACTATTTTTCTTTTTATAAACTATAAGCTTCCTTTTAAGCACTGCTTTAGATGCATGCTACATATATTTTGATTTTTTGTGTTTTCAATTCAGCTCAAAATATTTTGCAATTTTCTTTCATTCATGGGTGTTAGAAGTGTGTTGTGTAATTTCCAAATATTTGGGGATTCATCAGATCTCTTTCTTTCATTCATTTCTAACTTAATTCTGTTGTGGTCATAGAACACACTTTATATGATTTCAATCCTTTAAATTTATTGAGGCTTGCTTTATAGACTAGCATAGAGGTCAGCAAATGATAGTTTGTGATTATGCATCTTAAGTAATTATAATTTACTTTATTATAATACCAACTTAATTCTGCTGTTATATCTGGCAGTGTGCCCCTGAAGTACAATTTTTATTTTATTGTACTTTTATTACCAGAATTTCCATTTGGATTTTTAAAATAATTTCTATATCTTTACTGAGGTCCTTTATTTTTTGGATTATAATACTTTCCTTTAATTCTTTACTGTTAATTTCTTCTAGTTCTTTGAACATAGATATAAAACTGAGTTGAAGTTGTTGTCTGCTAAATTTGGCCTCTGAGAACCCTCAGAGAAATGTCTATTCACTGCTATTTTCCTTCTTTAATATGAGTAACACTTTCCTGTTTCTTAGCAAGTCTCATAATTTTTATTGAATATGGACTATTTTGAGATACCGTATTATAGTAGCTCTTGATTCCGATTAGATTTTTGTTCCAGAGGTTATTACCAATATTGTTTTAAAAATATGTTTATATCTTTATTTAGTAACCTGTTTGGACTACATTTTTGAAATTTTTTCCTCTATAGTGTGTGGACACTACTCTCTGCTTAGCATCCCTTTTCCCCCAACCTCCTCACCAAACGCTTGTTCATATTTTTATGGCTGACTTCTTAGGAGTCTTATTTCTGCATAACCTGATGGTCAGCCAATGATTAGTGAGAGATTGGGCCCAAACACTTTAGGCCAGCAAAATCTCCCACCTGAGTTGATGGGTCTCTATGTGGATTCAGGAACACATTCATATTTCAGGCAGTTTTTAATTCAGGCTGTTTTGCAGTTTCTGGTGTCTCCTCTGCAAAACACAGAGGTTCCTGGTAAGACAGGGATATGTGAACAGCTTGGACTTCTTCCAGTCTGCCCTGTGTGTACACATCACCTCCAGTCAACCAAGGGTATCAAGTGTCTCGATGACTGTCTCATTTCCCATATTTTCCTCCTAAACTTCTGGTTGGCCCATTCAATCTCAGGTATCAAAACTTCTTGTCCTAATTCCCTTGTCTTTGATATTGTTGCTTATTGTTGACATCTCTGCTGGGGATGGGATTGTCCAACTACTGCTCCAAATCAAGTTACTTTCCTCCTACAGTTAAGCTGCTATTCACCATGTGCTCTACCATGTTAGAATTACCATGAAGAAAAAGCTAGGGGACAAGAAGGGGAGCAGCCCAGGCAAGAATACCATGGATGTCCACAGTTCTCATGAAAATTCAATAGTTTTTCTTTAGTAAGTGCTTATCAGTTTGTTTTAAGTGTTTGGTCAATTTCCAGGGAACTGCAATGGTTGTTTCTGATACATTTGTCTGGTTTCATCGTTACTGTTTGGAGAAATATTTGGTGACTTGCTCATTCCAATTCATTCACTTCTTTGTTTTGTTTCCCCATAAGCTGCAGTATCTTGAATTATTCTCTTAGATTCCACAGGCCACCACGCCTAGCCTATGCTACACGACACCTCATATAGCCCAGCCTAGTGCTCTGCAATGGGCCTTAGACATCTAGTAGAAGACAGAATTAAATATTTTTATTATTTTGTATTTTAATGCAAATGAGCCTCAGATCATTGCTTAGAGTGAATTTCTGATAGGCAGAAGTTCTACAGGCAAAGGACACTAAGGGGCAAAGCTGATCTACAACAGTGACATCACTGAACACAACCTATATCCCATTTTTTGCTTAAAAGCAAGTGGTAGAGCTGGCTAGTTTTCACGGTGTCTTTTATTTTATGGTACATGTTTGAGTAGATTTGGGTGGAAATTGCTGGTGAGGGCTAATGCTCAAAAATCTACTTGTTACTTTCTATGTACATAATATTCAGGTCACTGAGGTATGTGATAGGAAAACATCAGGACACTTGAGGAATGATTACATTTCCCTACTTAAGCTTTTCACATATACTCTACAGAAATATTAATCTTGAGTGTGAAAAGCCAAAGCTCTTGGTGTCTGAATTGAACAATGTTTGAATAAGGCATTTAGTAATATTCTTTGAGACTTTTAGAGAAGATGTTTTATACTCAGGTGTAGCTATTCCTTTTATTTTGATTGCCATCCTCTACCAAAAAAGAGAGATTATTCTGTTAAAACAGTTACTAGAGCATGTTCTCAGAAGCAATATGGATCTAGTGGGTGGAGAAGTGGACAGGAAGTTTATGAAAAAGTGTTTGACTCTAGATCCTTATTCAAACATAGTGTATTCATGTGTGTTTATTTCTCTAGGGTCCATTTATTCTCCGCTTACTGAAGCTGAGGGCGTCCTTGTCATGCACAATAATGTGTGGTTTGAAGGTGTGTAAAGTAACTATTTGTGTGGCAATTCATTTGTCACATACTCATGAACCCTGAACTGGCTAGGCCCTCTTCTACCAATCACTGGCAGGTGTTGGGGGGCTGACTGCTGATCATTTGGGTGTCAGGTGATCCAGTCCTAAAACACTTTCCTGTCACATAGCTTATACAACTTTGCAGAGCATTGGAACGACAGCAGAGAATAAGCATCACATAGTGTGTCTTTCCAATGCGACAGGAGCCATACCTAGCCAGTTTAACAACCATTATTCTTAATTTCAGAACAACTCCATAAAGTAGATACTGTGACTGCAATATAAATATGAGAAAAACTTGCGCCCAGAGAAATGAAATGATAGGTAAAATGTCATAAGGTCAGTGTATTAGTCCTTTCTCACACTGCTATGAAAAAATACATGAGACTGGGTAATTTATTAAGCAGTGAAATTTAATTGACTCACAGTTCTGCACGGCTGAGGAGGTCTCAAGAAACTTATAATCATGGCAGAAGATACCTCTTCACAGAGAGAATGAGTGCAAACAGGGGAAATGCCAGACACTTATAAAACCATCAGATCTCATGAGAACTCACTCACTATCACGAGAGCAGCATGGGGGAAATGGCCCCCATGATCCAATTACCTTCACCTGGTCCCACCTTTGACACATGGGGATTACAATTTAAGGTGATATTTGGGTGGGGACACAGAGCCAAACCGTATCAGCCAGTAAGTGGAGAAGCAAGATTTGAAACTTGATGTATCTAATGGCAAAGTCCTGATCACTATGGTGCTCTTCTTCCTTGGGCCATTCACAGAAGCATTCAGATAATACTTACTTATTCATCCACTTATTAATTCAGTATTTATGGGGTGCTCAGTGTGTGCCAGAACCACACTGGACCTTGGCTTTGTCCATTCTCTTAGCTCTTTCAAGTCATGATTCTACTTCTAAGGTTTTCTGTACTTTCTATTGGCTTTCAGAGTTTCTTGAAGGTCAGGATCCCCAGATTAGCAGCATCAGCATCACTTGGGAACTTATTAGAAAGCACATTATCAGGCCTGCCACAGATCTACTGAATTAGAAACTTGGGCAGGGGTATGAGGTATATTGAAGAGGTAGAATACATTCCATTTTTTCAAAGGCCTTAGTAGAGCTAATCTATGATGAAAATCCCTTTAAGATGATGGAAGAAGAAGAGCTTAAAGCTCCCTTTTCAGAAATGGTCCCAAAATGAAGAAGGGAAATCCAAGAACTTTTTGCATCACAGCTTTATCACAGGGGCCTTTTATGTTTGTTCCAGAAAGTAAGCATTCACTAGGAAAGTTATGGTGCATTCACTGTCAAATTGCCTTTTCCACATTGGATCGCCGGTAGTTTTGTCCAATAAGGGACTTTCTGAAACAGAATCCTGGTAATTCTTGTCTTTTTCCTTCCTCCTTTCTTCTCTGTCCCCCTTTCCACTTTGTTATCTTCTGCCTACTTTTCTCTTTTTTTCATACATATATTAAATATATATACACATTTGCCAACACCACCAACCTTTTTTTCCCTAGAAGATCCCTAAGGTAAAGAGTGAGTTACTTAAAATATAAAATGTTCTTTTTTTCTGAATATATGAAATGAATATTTCATCTATGTGTTCACATGCACATTGGCATGTATAATCTGCAAACATATGTTACAGATAATTGTCCATTTTTTTCTATTCTTTACCATCATTTTTACCACTCTTCTGGGGGTTTTAGAAACTTCATCAGGCTGTCATCCTATAAAAATAGTTCTGAGGTACTACATGTCTCTGGCCTAAGAGAAGTCAGCACTGACAAATAGAACAACAAAATAAAATAAAATACAAAAAGACCAGACCCAGTGGCTTATGGATGTAATCCCAGCACTCTGGGAGGCCGAGGTGGACAGATCACTTGAGGTCAGGAGTTAGAGACCAGCCTGGCCAACATGGTGAAACCCTGTCTCTTCTAAAAATACAAAAATTAGCCAGGCATGGTGGCAGGCACCTGTAGTACCAGTTACTCGGGAGGCTGAGGCAGGAGAATTGCTTGAACCCAGAGGCAGAGGTTGCAGTGAGCCGAGATCATGCCATGGCACTCTAGCCTGGGCGACAGAGTGAGACTCCGTCTCAAAAAAAAAAAAAAAGAAATTAAAAAAAAAACTCTAAACACTTTAAAAAGTTTATAAGTTTATATTTTGTTTTAGTATCAAAACTACCACAAGATACTTTCTATGTCTTACATTCAGATATGTGATTAGACCAATAAAACCTTTTGAGAGTAATAATTATTATTATACTATTAATTAGTATGATACAGTTCTTTATAAAAGGTTACAACATTTCTTATCAACCCTGATCGTCACAACAGTCATGGGCAGCGTAATTGATCCTATTTTATAGACGATACAAATAAGCCACAGGAAACTTAAGCAACCTACTCAAACCTCCCACACTAGGGTGACATTAAATAAAGTGAAATAAATGAAATCTAAAGAGATTTGGCTTATCCTTGATCTTTTCCGCCTTTAAAATAACCATGTTTTATTTCATTTTCTGGAATTGAGGGATAGAAAGTAAATATGAATGAATGCAGGTAATGGCCCTCTAAGCATGAATATAGAGTTGGAAGAGACAAATATTAAGAGGAAAGAGGTACAATGGCTCAGAAAAGGCTTCTTTGAGGAAGGTTGCTTAAACAGACACACAAAATTTGAGTAGGAGAGAGCTGCAGCTGCAGTGGAGGGTGGGAGAAGAAGGAGGAATGCTCCTACCAGAGCACAGGGAAAAGATGAGAGCTTTTTGGAGAAACTTTAAAAAAAAAAAAAAAAAAGAGCAAGCAAACAACAAAAAAAAATGTGCTCACACACGTATTCAATGAGTATGAATATTCAGTGAGTATGAACACGTGTGTGAGCACATGAAAAAAGCTGCAGAAGTTAAGGATAACAGGTGGAAAAGGCCAGATCATGTAATGGTAACTCATTACCCTCAAGATAACAAAAAGCCACTGAAGAGTCATAAGCAGGGTTGGAGTCTCCGGTGGGGGAGATAATTACATGATCATCTTTGTTATTTAAAAAGATCACTTTGGGCGCAGACAGAATAGATTGGAAGGGGGCAAAAGCTGCTATCTGAAGGTGAGTTGGACTAGAAGTAGTGGATTGTAGGGACAAAGTAGAAGTCAAAGTCAGAAGATAGTGAGGAAAATAAATTGATTAGCCTTGGAGATTAAGTGCAGGTGGTGAGGAAAGGGAAATGGTATTTCAGGGTGTGACTCCTGATAAAGTAACAAAAGAGCTAAGCAATGCTATGATTTGTGTGTCATCTTTTACAGCTTTCTCTTTGGATATGAGAAAAGATACAATGGTGGAATTTCTTCTTTCAGGGCAGATAATTTATTATGGTAATTTAAGATAGTCCATCATTTCATTCCGTCAATCCACTAGATTAAGAACACTGCCAAACTTGATCTTATAAGTCCTGTTTGTCTGAATGCTAATGGGCAGATTCCACACTTTAAAAAATCTGCTTTTATGAGTGAGAAATAAACAATGTTAATTAGGTTACTTTAACTTCCTGTTAAAGATGTTTATCCTAAAGCTCTCCAATTAGAAGCAAATAGGAATATTTTCTTCCTTCCAGTCATGACTTCTTTGTTCTTTCCATTTTTTTTGGTCTAGTTTTTTCCATTTTGTGATCAGACTCTGTATGTTTGAGCAAGAACAAAAGTACAAAGCAGCAAAGTAATGTTCTAGACATTGGTAGAAGAAAATACTGAAATTGAAAATAGTAGATTCCTTCTAGATACACACAAACACAGCATAGAAAGTTTTATTTTTTTCATCTGATAACATGACTGTATCTTGATGTTGAGCATTCTCTTTCAATTTTTCCTGGGATGGGGTGACCCTTTGAAACTCTAGATTCAAGTCTTATTTCCAGAAATGTTATTAAAGTGTACTTTATTATTTCCTAATTTTTTGTTCTATTCATGTTGATTCTTTTTATTTTGGTCTAGATTCCTCACCTATCAATATATTTCTTTAATCTTTAATAAAAGCCATTTGGTTTTTGCTTTTGTTTTATTTGCATTTAATTTTGCTTGATTTTCCTCAATCCATTCTCAATATTTTCAGCAATTTTTATTTTCCCATATAAAATATGAATACAGGGTTGTTATCTGTATAAATTTATGTTTACTCTCTATTTCTCAATTCCAGAAAATGAGATAAAACATGGTTATTGTGAAGGCTTCAGAGAGCCAGGATAGATGTTGTATGCTGTTTCAATTTTGTTTTTATTTTTGTGACAATTTTTTTACTTTTTTTCCCTGTATCAACTCCTATTTTATCTCTGTGGTCTTACTATCTATCTTCCATGAGCTATTGAATCTTTGCCTTGTATTTTTGTTTTATAGAGGTTATGCTTTCTTTCATTAAGTTTAAAAATGTATAACAAGGTATTTGAACATAATGCTTTAAATTGCCTCATGGCAAACATTTTCTGGTGAATGTTCTTTTCTTGATGCATTTTCTTTTGTTGTTTCCTTCTCCATCTTTTTAAATAATTTTTGTACAGATGAAGTGTTGACTTCTTTATAAAAATTATCACTCTAAAAACTCAGGACTTCCTGGAATTCAGGATTAGAACTCAACAGAAGCTCTCTCTCTCTCTCTCTCTCTCTCTCTCTCTGTGTGTGTGTGTGTGTGTGTGTGTGTGTGTGTGTGTGTGTAGGTGGTGGGGGTAGGGGTTGCCAATGCTGTGTTCTATGCCAGCAGGACTTTTTTAATAATAGAATTGTGCATATGTGGGTATTTATTTAGACTTTGCCACTCCCAAGTCAGCTGAGATCAGCACTTCCAGGTTGCTCACAAGCTGACAATACAGAATTATCTTCTTTACTCTGTCTTATCAGTGGAATGCTCCCTGAAAACATAACTTGTCTGTATGACCCTTTCTTTTCTTCTCATTGGAATCAAACAAGATTCAGCAAATATTCATTTCTCTATGAGCTGCTGCCCTCAGTTCCATTGTTAAAAGGTAATGACTGTTGGTTTTGACTTGAGAATGAACCCTTCATCTTGGAGAAGGGTGCATTGGTAGCATTTTCTGAGCTCTGAGGTTGTGGCTTCCTCTCTTTTAAGTCTTTCCTTATCACATTAAACTTTAATTGCTTTTATGGTTCAGGGCTTCAGATATCTTCTTGTTTTGTTGAAGATGGAATTTGTGCTTCTGTTTCTCATTTGCCTTATTACTTTTGCATGCTTTTAAAAATGGTAACTGGGAGAGGCCATTTTTATACCACCATTCTAAACCAAATATGACCATTGTTTAAAAAAAATTCTCTCTAAAATTTGAAAAGAAAAAATGGTAGATCATCATTTTTGTCTGTTTAATTTACATTTCCTTTAATGCTAGTCAGTTTATTTTTGAAATCTTTTTCTATTTCTTTTTATGTCTTTCGTTTCTCACCTTCACATACTTTTATTGAGTCTTTCTTTTGCAATTTGCAAAGGACATTAAATCATTATACGTCTAGTTTGTTGCAGTTATTAATGTCAGCTTTTTATTTACTTCCTAATTGTTTATAATGTTTTCAACATGTAAAAGTTCAATAGTTTTATATTATCAATATTTTCCTTTTTAATTTCTTCCACTGCTCTGTGCTTGAAAAATACATTCCTATTCCAAGACTAGTTAATTTTCACATTTTAATTCTATTTTTGTAGTTTTACTTTTTGTATTTAGCTCTTTATTCTGCCTGAATTTATTTTAGTGTTTAATGTGAGGTGAGGCTTTCGGTTGACAGTTCTCCAAGTAATCATTTTTCCTAACATCATTAATTGGAAAATCTTCTATTTCCAGTGATTTGTGATATTTCTATAGTAAGTGGCTTTTACTAGTCTGTTCTTCACAGAGTGAGGTCTCATATTGGGTGTTGGTTTATTCCTCCAGAAGGAGTTCAATATTGTCTCCAGCTCTCCTTCTGTCCATCAGGCTCCTGGATGACCAGAAAGGTTAATAAACAGAACCTGTCCACCACTGGGGCCCTGCAAGTACCCAGTCTGTTAAGGTCTGATAAACTCAAGTTAATGCCTCTCCTGCTCCAGCTCTTAGACTTTCTCATGATTCCATAAAGCTAGAAACAGCCTCTAATTCCTCCCCCCTTGTTTAAATGTACTATCTGAAAGCAGCATATTTCAGTTTGTGTTCTCTTCTCCAAGTTATCCGTAGTTCTGTCATTGACTCAGTTTCTCAGAGAACAATACACTAACATCCTGGTCAGTTCTGCACTAGGAGCAGTCAATGTCCCCGGATGAATTTGGAGAGTGAGGGGAGGCCTGATGGGGGTTGGGGATGAGATTAGGAGGGAAGAAGGGAAAGATTCCAAATGAAGAACCCCTGTATATCAGAACTAGAGTTAGGCAGAGATATGAACCAATCAGTCTCCTGCACAGTGCAGAGGGTCCCACTTTGGGAATACATTTCTACAGTGATCCTAATTCATCACCAGTCACTGATACTGCAATTGTACATTTCCCCTAGAATTTGGGAAATTGTCTTTTTCCATCACTCTGCATTCTTGTTTCTAGTGTTTAGTCCTTTTCAATCTCTTAATGATTATTTTAACTAGACATTGGAGATGAAGAATCTATCACCATGGAAACATGGAATTACAAGTAATAAATTTAGATGATTCTAATATTTGCAAAGTCTTAGGAGAATAAATTATCTTTACATGATTAGATATGTAAATCGGTTTATTTATTTATCAGTTTTGTATTGGAAATGTTCATTAACGTTTTTATGTAATACAAATGATGGAGGGAACATCTACAAAAATCTAAATTGTGGGTGATTTACACAGGGGCAGGGAGTTTTATTAATTTGGATACTCACAGCTGCTGACTACAAACCAACACCCAGAATCTTCATTTAAAAAAATTTTATTTATGAAAAAACAACCTGGATTGTATGAAGATCAAGGGTTTAATTTCTCAACAAGATAAATAGTTTTAAAGAGTTGGGAAAATAAAAATGTAAAAAATACACACCTTTTATAAAGATGCTGTCACCACAAATAAAGGTTCTTGGAATGCTTTTATACAGTATCTTTTTGGAAAGCTGACAAAACAGCATGGAAAAAATGAATCAGTATAACCATTTTTAATAATGACTTCTCAGAGGATGTGCCCTATCAGCTCACGTGTTCATGTAGGAACTCAGTCATAAACTTCAAAGAAGAGAATTTTAAAATATTATGTTTAGAGATAAGATAATTAGGAAAGGAAAGTAATGTTGAGATCCTTTAAATTAAGTTCTTAGATAAATATATATATACTTCTAGGAGACTCAAGAGAACAAAGAAAAGAATCAAGGGGTAAGGATTGATTGAAAAGCTTTAGAAACTTGCATGTGATAATTAAAGTGAGTGACCGGATCTCATTCACAAATGTAATATTTAAAACATGCTCAGTTTCCCAAAACCACAGTGAGATACAACTTCATACCCACTAGGATGTCTGTAATTTTAAAAAAAATGGAAAGTAACAAGTGCTAGCAAGGATGTGGAGATATTGAAACCCTCATACATTGCTGGTGGGAACGTAAAATGTTGCAGCTACTGTGGGAAACAGTTTGACAGTTCCTCAAAACGTTAAACCTGTAGTTACCATATGATCAAGAAATTATACTCCTAAATCTATTTTGAAGAGAAGTGAAAACATAGGTTTATATAAAAACTTGTATATAAATCTTCACGGAAGCATTATTCGTAATAGCCAAGCATGGAACTAACCCATATACCCATCTATTGATTAATAAAGAAAATGCGATATATTCATACAATGAAATTTTATTTAGTCATAGGAAAGAATGAAGTATTTACACATGCTACAACAGGGATGAACCTTGAAAACATTGTGCTAAGTTAAAGAAGTCAGACAGGGACCGGGCGTGGTGGCTCACACCTGTAATCCCAACACTTTGGGAGGCCAAGGCAGTGGATCACAAGGTTAGGAGTTTGAGACAAGCCTGGCCAAGATAGTGAAACCCCGTCTCTACTAAAAGTACAAAAGTTAGCCAGGCGCAGTGGCAGGCACCTGTAATCCCAGCTACTGGAGAGGCTGATACAGGACAATCGCTTGAACCCAGGAGGCGGAGGTTGCAGTGAGCCAAGATTGTGCCACTGCACTCTAGCCTGGGCAACAGACTAAGACTCTGTCAAAAAAAAAAAAAAAAAGAAAAGAAAAGAAAAGAAAAGAAGCCAGACAGATAACGTAATACATATTGTAGGATTCGATTCATATGAGATGTCCAGAATAAGTAAACCTGTAGAGACAGAAAATTAGTAGTTTCTTAGGGCTGGGGGGGATGAGAAGATGGTGGAGTTATAACTCAAGGTATTTTTAAGGTGTTGAAATGTCGATTCTGGTGATGGCTGCACACATTGTGAATATACTAAAAAGAACTGAATTATACACTTTAAAATGGTGAATTTTGTGACATAGTTAAAAGAAAAAAGTTCTCAATTTGCACTACAAAATATGAAGTAACTAAATATATGAAAATTTACAAAATCCCCAGAGGGGTCTAACACTCCACCTATGTATTATTGTCCGAGTATGACAGAAATGTTCACTACCTTCAAGACAGATAAAATGCGGATGCAAAATGCAGTTGGTAGTCCAACAATGCTGTGTAGTAGCTAGACACAAAAAGTAGAAAGTTGTCCCTTTCTATTGCTGGTTCAGAAACTCAAAAAACTCTGCACAAATAGAATGATGGTTCTCAAAGTATTTGATCTCAGGACTCCATTACATTCTTCAAACTTACTGAAGACTGTTGGGTGTGGTGTCGCATGCCTGTAGCCCCAGCTGCTTTAGAGGCTGAGGCAGGAGGATCACTTGAGCACAGGAGTTCGAGGCTGTAGGGTGCTATGATTGTGCCCGTGAATAGCCACTCCATTCCAGCCTGGGCAAAATAGACATCCTCACTAAGCTTAAAAAAAAAAAAACTTATTGAAGACTGCAAAGAGCTTTCATTTACATGGGTAATATCTATTGATATTTATTAAATTATAAATACGAAGGAAGTTTTAACATATTTGTATATTAATGCATCTTAAAATAATAAACTCATGTTAACATAAATATTTTTATTAAAAATTATATTTTCAAAATGCAATAATTTAGAAGACTAGTATTATTTTACATTTGACATGTAAAATAGAATGACATTTTAATAGGATTTCACAGGAGACAGTTGTGATCTTGTATCTACTCCTTTGTTTATTCTATTATGATATGTTCCTTTGGTCGAATTTTATGAAGAAAGCAAGAAACATGCAGATATGTAGTTGGAAAAGGAAGGAGTATTTTGATAGCCTCTTACGATAATCATGGCTAGCCTTTGATAGTGTATCAAAATCTGACTAGTGATAGTTTTTTAAGCTTAGGTTCAATGTAGAATTAAAAACCCATATTAATAAACTGAACTCATTTACAATAAAATCCATTGACTTACTTTGCACTTTAAATGAATCTTGTACCAATTCATAATTTTGCAATATCAGCAACTGGTCATTTGGAAATTGTTGGTTCACTGTGTTACATAGCACTTCCAAGTGTTGACGTATTTTATTACTCTACGTAAAAAATCTTGTTTGTTAATCTCACCACTTATTTTAACAGAAAAGTCTTTTTGTATTGGGAAGTTGTTAAACTTTTGGTGGTGAACATAAGTTTTCCAAAATTCTAATTTTTTTCTTTCTGAAAGCTTAAATTTTATCATCAGCAACAAATACTTTTAGTTGTTTTCCTTGAAGTGACAGGCTCACTCCATTCATTTTTCCCCAAAAAAGCCTGTCAGATACCAAAGACTGAAAAACCAGCTTGTTGCTCTTTTCTCAAGAATGGATCTTAAACAATTGCAAGGTGCTTTTCTTTGAAACAATCATTATATTTCAGTATGCAACTGAGGTGCTTCTGTGGACTTTCCAGTTCTTCACACAAAATATTAAGAAAAAGTATGCAAAGGGTGCAATTTAAAATTTTTTTTAATTAATATTTTTGCCATTACATCAAGGACTTTTAAAAGTGAAATTGGTCTTCTCTTCTTTTTTTTAATCTTAGTGTGAGTTCATGGATACTACATGTGTAGCTTGATGCCATTATTAGGATTTATACCTAGATACCAGCAATTTTGTCCACCATTGTTTTGCATCCTGAATACAAATGTCAACACAGTGAAGAGGCAAATAATGTGTCAGTATTGTTTTAAAAAATGCTTATTATAATATTATATTACCATGAAAATAATTTTTATCCTGCAGACCTCCTCAGAGTATCTCAGGGATCTCAGAGATTTGTAAAATCATGCTTTGAAAACTGTCAAATGAGAAAACTTGTAAGAAAAGTTTTCTTTGTCTCTCATGGGGTATCATATTAGGCAGTTTGAACATGTTCTACCTTCCACTCACTTCTTACCTTTTATATACAGTTAGACTTTGTTATTGCCAAAAGTGACTACATAGAAAGTAGAGGGTAGAAGGCAATTGCCCATTCCATCCTCAGCTAGGAAGGTTGCCACAACAGCACCTCATGGGACTGGCTGCAAGTAGAGCCCTAGAAGGCACACTAGTGATTGTACTTTGTCATGTGCAACATAAGAGCATCAGGAAGAGGGGAGGAGAAGATCCAATTTTAGTCCAGCGAAGTCATACTAGATAAAACTTTGAAAGATATATAATCATTACTGTAACAATGGTCATTGGAGGGAAACACTCATAGGAGGGACAAAGAAAAAATATTAGAAGATACTGGGGCTCTGGGTTCATTGACTCATTCATGCCTGTAATCCTAGCAATTTGGGAGGCCGAGGAAGGAGAATAGCTTGAGCCCAGGAGGTGTTTTTTTGTTTTGTTTTGTTTTGTTTTTTCCAAAAAAGAGAGAGATCGAGAGAATAAGATCAGGAATTATTTTTAACAAACTCCTGTTCACTGTAGATCTGAGAAAGAGACTTGGTGATCAGCTTCAGTGAGCTTCTGGAATGCTTTGAAAACTGTCGAATGAGAAAACTTCTAATGGGATATCATATTAGGCAGTTTGAACATGATCTACCTTCCACCCAAAGTCACTTATTATTAGCTAAGTAAATAATAATAAGTCAAACTCACTTATTATTAGCTAAGTAAATAATAGTCTGGATAGCTTTCTTATGGTGGACAGATACACAGAAAAAAAGAACAATATTGGACTCATATAAAGGTGCTACAGGACAAAGAAAAAGAAACATTATTATGAATGCTCTGTAATAGCAAGCCTGTAAATATGATTTATGGTAAAAATCAGAAGAAGGTTTTAGAAAATTCTTTGGCATCCTTAAATGTGTATATAAGAATTTAATGGGTGTGGCAACTCATGCCTGTAATCCTACCACTTGGGAGGCCAAGGCAGGAGGATTACTTGAGCCTGAGAGTTCGAGATCAGCTTGGGCAACAATTATAGCAGAAAAGAGGGCTAAGAGGAAAGACAGCAGAGTGAGATGCAAAAAGGGGTTCCTTGAGGTAAGAAAGTATTTCAGTGACAAATCAAAATTCACATTAGAAGATGAAAGTATAGGCTTCCACTGGCAAATTAAACCAATGTATTATGAAACTCACAAAACTGTTGCAAAACAGAGACAAAGCCACAGGAGCTTAAATGGATAAGAGAGACAATGGATACGAAGGACAGAAAATGAAGAACAATGCAAGACTTCTGGAGGACTAGAAGAAAATAATTTAAGGCAATGTTAAATGGAGGTGGGGAATCCCTGAGAAATCAAGATTGAGAGGGTTCTCTCAGTTCTAAGAAACTCGATGAAAAGACACCCACCCTGGAGATATCTTGGTCATTTTTTTAATAACAAAGAAAAACAATAATATTATAAGCATAGAGCATGAAACAAAAATATTATTTGTAAAAGAACAAGTAGCAGGTTAGTTTTAAAACATCCCCACTTGGAAATAAATTTCAGTAGACATTTAAATAATCTTAATAGAATTTTGAGTCCAAAGTAGCAATATAACAAATTTAGTTAGTGAAGACGCCTTTAATGTGTGAAGGCAACAGAAATACATTAGCAGATAAACAAGGATTCCGCTGATACGCTACCCACACAATCTCTTTTAAAAAATTGCTAAAAGACAGATGAGATGAATCAAAATGAACTAAGGGAAACGAACATCGTGAAGTAAATGGATTGCTGCCGAACTCTGAAGCCAATTAGATCTGAAGTGAACTGAATAACTTAGAAATTTAGTTAAGAAATTGAATAGAAATACAAAATAATACTGAAAGAAAACATTTCAGAGTATAAAATATTTTTTAAATAATAGTAAATTTGATATAAAATTCTGTATTAAAGACTTAGAATGAGATATGTGTTGGTGGTTGTATAAAGCTATAGAAACCCATTTTCTTAACACAAATTTCATTGAGAAAGGGTGCTTCAATGATATCATTATATTCTCAACTAGAGAGTTAAAAATGAAAAGCTAGTAAGTGTATTTAAAATAGTAGTTGCCAGTTGAAGAGCTAAAAGCAGTATATAAAACTTACAAATTTCTGGCAAAGATTAATACAAACATGCACAAACGAAACAAAAAAGCAAATGAGACACATAAAGAAACAAAAAACTCCAAATAACAAATGAAGCACAAAGACAGAAAATACAAATAAAAATTAAACTGAAAATAATAATAAAACTACAAAAACAACTGAGGTAATCAAAATAAGATCAAATATATTAATTCTGGCAATAAACATGAATGTTTTAAATTTCTTTGTAAGATATGAATAGCAACTTTTCATTAAAAATATGACAACAGACTTCTTAGTAATAAGAAACACACCTAAAATAAGACATAAAACTGGTAAAATCAAAGAAGAAGCAAATATTTGTCAATAAAACTCAAACAAAAAAACCCAAAGTAGAGTTCAGGACAAAAAGGACTAAATGATAAAAAGTTCCATTTCTGTTGATGGGAAAATGCAATTGACATTTAATTGAAACAGTACACATCAAATAACAAGACTTAAAAATACATAAAGCAGAAATTCTTAGAAAGTCAATGCAAAGTTTTTAAAAACCAGCATTATGAGAACTATTAACTCATCGGTCAACTTTAGCTAGACCAAGGAGACACAAAGTAAATAATAACTTAAAGAATTAAAACCATAATTTTAAATGTTTAATCTATATATTAAGCTGTCTTATAAACATAGAAGATACTTCGATCTTACGTATCTGTAGAACATTTAAAAGCTGATCATAAAACAAACCTTAAAAAATTCTCCCAAAAAAGAATTAAAAAACACATTCTCTTCCATAATCGGTTACAATTAAAAATTAATAATAGAGAAGAGATTCGTAAAAACCCTCCATTAAATTTAAAACATCTCCAAAAAAGAATCTCCAGAATAAAATAACATCACAGGATGGGCTATTTATTAATTTTAAAAATATTGAACAATGAATATGAGAATTCACAGGATAGAACAAACTCACAATCTTACATTCTTTCATTATTTTTTAAAAGGATAAATAAATTCACAAAAGTGTGAAAATCAAGAAGCATAAAGACATTGGGTAGAAAGATAATGAAAATGAAAGATGAAATCAAATTCTTTAAGTTGATAATTATAACAGATATTTGAAAAAGAAAGCCAATAAAATAAATATTTGCTAAATCTAAACAACATAAAATAGGGGAAAAAAGCATGAGTGAGATAGAAGATTTAACAATGGATATGAAGGATGTTAAAGTGATAAAATAATACTACATACAATCCCATTCAGATATACTTGAAAATCTTACATATAGTTGAATTTATAAGAAAAGATGAATGATCCAAATTGACTAATAAATAAGTAGGGTACTACTATAGTAAAATTATAAAATTATTTAAAAATCTCTCCAAGAGGAAAAAGAAAGAAAATATGTGGCTCCTAGTATAGATAATTTTACTAGTAAATAATCTCAAATTTTCAAGAGACACATATTCTTATGCTTCATAAATTATTCCAGAGATAGAAAAATATTAAAAATGACTGAAATAATTTTACAAGTCAGTTGTCTTATCTTGATATTAATACACAAGAGAGCAATTGAAAAAAACTTGTAAACTAGTTTTACTTATAAAGGTATCAACGCAAAATACTCAATAAAATATTCTGAAACCCCAATTTGGCTTGACAGTTAACTCAGAATATTCCTGGATCCAAAGATGCTTTACTATTAGGAAACGTATCTGCATGATACTTTAGGTTAACTTGAAAGAAAAAAAGAAAACAACTGATAAATTACAACAGCCATTTCTGATTTAATTTTTTTAAATGAATTGAAAGTTTCTTACATGACAAAGCTAATTTCTCTTAAACCAACACCAAATATGCTTCAAATATCTTACTTTGGTGAAATGCAAGAAGCATTCCAATTAAAATCAAGGCTAAGACAAGAATGCCTTATATCACTATTGTTAGGTATTATTTTGCTTAGTGTTATAAGATATGAAATAGTCATAAATAGTGAAAAGGGGACATCTATTTTAATTTGATAAAAATATGAATATATATATGTGTACAGTCCTAAGAGAATCAACTGAAAACTCAATAGCTTTTCTATATAAGAGCAATGACCACATATAACTTGATAATAGAAAAAGAAATTGATTTCATTCACAATATGAGCAACACATAAAATATTTGGAAATTTTAAAACAAAAATGTCTGTAATAGATGTGGAGGAAATGACAACATCTTCCTGATAATAATAAAATAAAATTTAAATAAATAGAAGAAGCAAGCGTTGATGGTAACACTGAATATTACAAAGATGACATTTATTCCCCCCCTTTTTATTTTAGAATTTGACAAAATGATTCTAAAGTTCATCTGGGAAATAAAGAGCTGAGAATATCTAAGATGTTTTTGACAAAGAAGAATAGCATATAGATGATTTTTGCCCTATTATATAGGTTATATAATATATGTAGCATATTGTGCATAATGTATAGTATATTATATAATATATAATATCATATTATTATATATAATATAACCTAATAGAAATACATCATTAAAATATATACATTATACATAATCATATATAATATATGCATTGCATATAATTTATATATTAATATACATATTTATAAATCATACTTAGAAACATAAAATGTATATATTATGTATATGGCATATATATACACTTAACATATACACACATATACATGGCATTATATATCATCACACTATGTATGGTTCAAAAATAGACCTGGCATTTCATTACAACTTACTTTGACTAAAAAAAAAAGCAAGCATAATATGCCAATGGATTATTCAACTAATTATGCTCTAAAATTTGATTATTTGGGAAGATGTGAGATTTGCAGTTAATGCCATATGCCCACTCAAATTCCAGAGACTGCAGAATTATTTTTAAAATAAAATAATAGGAAATTTAAAAATTGGTGTATATACGTGTCTTTTTGTGGAAAGGGAAGTGGTTTATTTTCATAAAAATAAAGGTTAAATATGACTGGATAAAAATTTAAAAATCTTTTTTAAAAACTAACGTAAATAAAAATCAAACGGAAATAACAAATTCTAGAAAAAAAATTCGGATGCATACAATTTGGAATCAGAAATACAGCTAAATTACATTTTATTTTTCACTAATCTCAATTTCATCATCAATAAAATGGGGGAAATAACCATACCAGTCTTTGTTGTTGCGAGGTGTCAAAATCAAGTATGTGTTTACAGCCCAGGCAGTGTGCAACACAATAAATGTCAGTTATTACATTTTTATAATTATTATTTTTATAAATCTATATAAAGTTCAATGAGAAAAATACTTAGACCCCACAGTGGAAAGACAGGTAAAGGATGTGAGTAATTTATAAAAGAAGAAACTTAATTAACTAATAAACTTGAAAAATTTAACCTTGGTAATGAGATGCAAATTAAAGCATTAATAAAATGCCACTTTCCATCTAATAGGTTAGAAAAAAATTTTAAGGATAATACAAAAGAGAGGCTTTTTCATACACTGAGAACATAAATTTTCCACCACCTGATCTTGAAGGCAATTTGGCAATGGTTCACATTCTTTTAAACCGTAATTTCACTCCTGAGAATGTATTTAAAACTGTCAAAATTTTGTTTTTTGTGGGACTAACTGGACACATCTTAAATCAAGAGATTGTCTGGTTTTTTGATAGCACAGCCTTATCAATGAAAATGATTTTTACTATGCACTCTTAATGTATTGATATTTATCTATGTAGTTCTTTTTATAGCACACATTTTTGCCACTAAAAAACATACACAAAATAGAATTATAAGAAGTGAAATAAGAGGAGAAATTCTAATACTTTCTCACTGTACATCAATGCCCTGTCTCACAACATCCCCTAGTGTGCACATGCCTCATTTTAAAGACCATCCAAGACCTAGCTGGAAGCACATGTTAGGCCCTTAATAAATATTTATTGAATGAAAAAGTGAATTATAAAAGCAGGATGCTAACTTGTGTATACAATCTGATTCTAAAAACACTAAGAAAGATAACAGAGATTATATATACACCTAATACATGCATATATATGTATAAATATAATTTTCATAAATTTGTATAGTAAGTTCCATAATCCTAAACTAAAACTCAGGGAAAATATGGATTCAAAAAATAAATGTAGACTGTCAAGTTGAAGAGCAATTTTGAAAGGTTAAATGATAGAGTCTGAAATATAAAGAATATGAAATAAATAGCTCAAGGCTTCAAATGTTATAACCCAGAGGACAGAATAACAGGAACTCGTGAAGAGTTTTCTCCTATTTAAAAGTTACTATAAAGCTGTGTATTGCTGTGGCCTGCTTTCTTTGGAAATGCTGGGAAACTTGATAACTCTTCTTTTCTGATTCCTCAGATTATGGTTTTAGGATAGGGGTTCCCACTCTTCAGCATTCATAAGAATTTTCTGAGGAACGTGTTAAAAGTATAGACTGCTGAGCCCTGCCCTATGAGATTCTTATTTAGCAGTTTGAGGAAGGATCTGGAAATCTATATTTAACCCCCTGTCCCCCCCGGGGTTCTGATCCACAGGACCTGAGGATCGCACATAAAAACTGTGGAGAGTGGACTGGGCACTTGCCTTCTGTACAGAATATAGAACCTCTGCGACATTGCCCACTGTGGGTTTGAGTGGCTCAGAATAGATGACAATAGGTGGGGAGGATTGAAGTTGAGACTTAAAAAGCATGAGCTCCTTGCCAGTGTCACCACAGAGCTAAAAGCTGCATTCAGACAAGGGCTCTTAGAAGCAGCGGTCCCTAAACTGAGGTCAGTACAAACCATTAGCAGTTGAAAAGGGGCTTTTTATCATGTGAGACTAGGTCAAAAAGCCCAGAATGCCAGGGACCAAGTGTTCGAGAAGAGACTTGCTAGGGAAGGTAGAGCACAGGCCTCTTCCGGGTTGATGCCCAGGCTATGAGGAAGGGCATTCATGCCTGGAGAGTCCCGCAGATGATACTCATTTTCTGACAAGCTCAAGACCGTGCATGGTTTTTAAGTCCCACTGGGAAGTGACAGATACTATTTTAGCTGAAGGAAATAAAACTGACCCCTGAGCAGCACAGGGGTTGGGGCATCAACCTCCTTGTAGTGCAAAATCCACATGCAACTTTTGACTCCCCAAAAACCTAACTGCCGATAGCCTACTGTTGACCAAAAGTCTTACCAATAACATAAACATTCGATTAACACTTATTTGGTATGTTATATGTATTATATACTGGATTATTATAATAAAGTAAGCTAGAAAAGAAAAGGTTATTAAGAAAATCTTAAGGAAAAGAAAATATATTTACTATTTATTAAGTATAGGTGGATTATCATAAAGGTCATCATCTTTGTCCTCTTCACTTTGAGTCAGTTGAGGAGGAGAAGGAAGGGGGAGAAGCCAGTTTTGCTGCTTCAGGGATGGCAGAGGCAGGAGAAAATTCACGTATCAGTGGACCCTTGTGGTGCAGATCTGTGTAATTCAAGGGTCAACTGTATTCAGATAAGTTAAAGTGGCTTTTTTAAGACTGTGCTGGGAGCTAGTCCAGAGTCAGGAAGAATAGACTTCAGTGATGTTAGGGACTCACTCCCTTCCTCACTGGCCGCACGTGCCCAGGGGGCTTTGGTAATAATCCAATTAAGCCTGACAGCCAAGAAGGAAGCAGCCAGTACTGGTTCTGCAAAGGCAGCTAAAGCTGAGAGATGATTTATTTGATTCTCAAAAGGAATTTGGTTGATACAAAGACCATTGTGGTAAAATAGTAAGAAAAAAAATGGCTTAAATTTGAGTTTTTGTAAGATATGGGTTATTGAATTTTTTTTCCTAGTTCTATGAGAATAACAGCTTTTTTATGGCCCAGTAAACCTTTTAAAATCTTTTATTTTTAATTCAAAATGTGTCTAGTGCTTAAACTACCAGCCATCTTCCTCCACACTTCCGTTTTTGCCTCCCCACAAAGCAGCTTTTTGGAAGGCACATCAGACCTTGTCATGCCTTGCTCAAAACCCTCAAGTGGTTTTCTCTTGTGATTGGAATTAAATTCCATGTCCTTGCCATGGCCAAGAAATGGCCCACTAGATCTGGCCATGGGCCACTTCTCTAACACCCATGCCCCCTCACTTCTCAGCCCCACCAGCCTCCTGTCCCCAAGAGGACACTAAACAGGCCCCTAGTGCAGGGCCTTTCCTTCCACATGGCCTTGTGATGCTCATATACCCTTCCCCTCAGGCACTGTGGCTGTGCCCACCAGTCCCTTCACTGTGAGACCTCTCCGATCGCCTTATGTAAGTTACATACCCACATCCCTCCATGTCACCCTATGTCCTGCTTTGTTTTTGTTCATAACACTCATTACTGTTCAACATCATATTTAGTTATTTCACTTTTGCCTGTCTCTCCCACTGTAATTTTAGCTGTAAGAGGTCCCTGGACTTGATCTGTCTTGTTCAGTGAGGTGTTCCCCTCACCTAGAGGAGTGGATGGTATATAGCAGTGGTCCCCAACGTTTTTGGCACCAGGGACCAGTTTCACAGAAGGCAATTTTTCCATAGACTGGGGACAGTTTCAGGATGATTCAAGCACATTACATTTATTGAGCACTTTATTTCTTCTATTATTATTACATTGTAATATATAATGAAATAATTATATAACTCACCATAATGTAGAATCAGTGGGAGCCCTGAGCTGGTTTTCCTGCAACTAGACGGTCCCATTTTGGGGTGATGGGAGACAGTGACATATCATCAGGCATTAGATTCTCACAAGGAATGGGCAACCGAGATCCCTCACACACGAAGTTCAAATAGGGTTTGTGCTCCTACAAGAATCTAATGCCGCCAGTGATCTGACAGGAGGCGGAGCTCAGGTGGTAATGTGAGCTATGGGGAGCGGCTATAAATACAGATGAAGCTTCACTTGCTTGCCCACCACTCTCCTCCTGCTGTGTGGCCCAGTTCCTAACAGGCCACAGACTGGTCTTTGGCCCGAGGGTTGGGGACCCTTGGCATATAGTACTCACTCAATAAGCACTTTGGATAAATAAATAACATTAAAGGCCGGGCGCGGTGGCTCACGCCTGTAATCCCAGCACTTTGGGAGGCCGAGGCGGGCGGATCACAAGGTCAGGAGATCGAGACCACAGTGAAACCCCGTCTTTACTAAAAATACAAAATATTAGCCGGGCGCGGTGGTGGGCGCCTGTAGTCCCAGCTACTCAGGAGGCTGAGGCAGGAGAATGGCGTGAACCCGGGAGGCGGAGCTTGCAGTGAGCCGAGATCGCGCCACTGCACTCCAGCCTGGGCGACAGCGCGAGACTCTGTCTCAAAAAAAATAAATAAATAAATAACATTAAAAACACTACCAAAGCCAGGTATGGTGACTGACACCTGTAATCCCAGCACTTTGGGAGGCTGAGGTGGGAGGATCACTTGAACCCAGGAGTTCAAGACCAGCCCAGGCAACATGGTGAAATCCCATCTCTAAAGACACACACACACACACACACACACACACACACACACGATATCAAAGTTAAATGAGAAAATATTTCTAATAGTCTTTGTGCAACAACAAATCAAACTGGTTTCCACTGGATTTTAAAAATGTATTCAGGTTCAAAAGTCTATTGCAGTTGATTATTTTTATGTCAAAATCTGGGAATTTATTTCCGAGTTTATCTCAACACTAATTCGGATTTTTCTGCTTATTTTAATTCAAAAGATGATTTCCTGCTGATTTACTTTAACGAAGTATTCAGCAGGCTTGATTAGAGTTTTGCTTGACATACTAAGGAAATAAGTACTCACAAGATTCGAACGCCAAGGGCGAGACTTGCAGACAGAGCTCAAATCTCACAGGGCGTCAGGACACGAACCAGGTGCATGGAGGAAGGTAGATACATGGGCCCTTGTAGTTGAGGTGTGAGAGAAAGTAGGAGAACCTAACAATATTTCATCTCTCATTTGTGTTGTGCAGGAAACAGAAAACTTTTCAGACAAAATGCATGTCCCTGTGGAGTTATAGTGCAGAAGCTCAGTGGAGTAGCGTGAAACAGGATTGATTGTGTAATGAGGCTAAATTCCAGCTGTGGAGGATCGAGCTTTCTTGGGGTACAGGTACATCAGTGTCATAGGAACAGACCTCGCTTACATATTAAAATTTGGGATAATTCAGCCAGCATTGAGTTGATGTTGTTTTTCTTCAATCTATGATGCATTTTTGCCTTAAACAATTTGTCTAAGCAAATTAATGATAGCAAGTGGATACTGGATAAGCCCCTAAACCCACTTAACAGAGCCAATTATTTATGAAGACTTTAGCTCACCTGTTTATCCATGCTTTTATGAAGGTGTCTTACTGATTTGTTAAAATGGGTCTGATTTTCCCCTTGACAACACGTTAGCCATTCTAGGTGCTTGAGGATATTAAGTCAGCAATTCTTTACAAATACTCAGGGAGAAACAGCAACTCAGATGCTTCATCTGTTCCATCCAGCAGTGCCAATCTTGAATGGCTGTGTGGAAACCTCGTTTCACTGTGTGAGCTTCAGAGTGTGAGATGGTGGGTAGTCAGTTGCCGATTACCTCCCTAAAATGAGAAATAAAGCCTAGAAAACCAGTCAAAACTCCCTGCGTGGAGCGACATGTTTATTTATTAGCAGCCATAATGAAGTCAAGACAGTGCTTCCAAGAGAGGGCGTTGTGTTTGTGTGTGCACACGCCTAATCTACGTACATAGAACACATTGCGTCAACATGATCAGGGTGCTAAGAAAATATTATTACTGTGAAAGTAGACAGGCACATGGAAGACGCTGAATACAATTACTTTCTTCCCTTTGCCGATGTCTACTAGATGGTGACATTTTTTATGGCAGTTAATGTTTCTAGATCTTTTACATTTCTCATTGTCCCTAGCACAACACCTGGTACTAATGAACTGTCAATAAATATTTGTTGAATTGCATCAGCTTTGTCTTAAGTAGGCCCTGATTCACAGCCATCCCCAATCCATGCAAACTAAAGAGGATGTAAGTAAATATTAATAAAGGCTGGCCTGGTTTTTAAATTGCCCTCAATTTCAAAGGCTAGAGATTTAAAGAAATATTTACTTAATCCTCTGTTTATAGTTTTAGGTTGGAAACAAATCTGCAAAATATTTTTAATAGGGGTTAATACAGATAGCTGATGGAATGGGGATAACCTATATAAAAAAAAACAACAACAACAAACCTTCCAGTTCATGTTTTCGTGAGCAGCCAAATCCCCGGGAATGAGAAGATTTAGCTAATCTTTCCAATCACATTCTTCCTCCCTCTCCACCCCCATCTCCTTGGAATTATGTTATCTCTGCTCGTCTTAAAAGCTCAGAAGCCTTTTGAATTGGAGCGGCATTCAAAGGACAGTCAAGGGTCACCCTTGGAATATTAAAGGAGAGTGGATTACAGGAGAGGGAGGGACCGGAGCAGCTGGCGCTGAGCGCAGCCGTGTACAGACCCAAGGCAGAGAACGAGAGGAAAACTCCATAGTATCTTGTGCTGGCCAAGAGAAAGCTGCCCAGACTGCTGGGAAGCACAGGAAGCAACGCTGGGGCAACCAAGCCACATTAGCGGTTCCCAGCGTGTGCTATTGCAGTTTGGGAACAGAGGGAAGGAAAACACGTATTGGTGAAATCAGTTAGGCAATGGCTCTTTGAACAGAATTAGACTGGCTTATTTAGAGAATGTGGAGTTGTGAACCTTGTAGAATTAAAAGCCAGATACTGTTTTAATTCAGAGAGAAAATTCTACAGAATTTACAGCCTTCTGACAGTTACTTTTTTCTTAAAAATCATAAGATGTTAGGATTTATAGAGTTACCTTCTCAAAAGACTTCTGAGTAATTTTATTTTTTAAAAAATCTAAATTGGCCGGGCATGGTGGCTTATACCTGTAATCCTAGCACTTTGGGAGCCCATGACTGGCAGATTGCCTGAGCTCAGGAGTTCGAGATGAGCCAGGGCAACACAGTGAAGCCCCATCTCTACTAAAATACAAAAAATTAGCTGGGCGTAGTGGCTCACACCTGTAATCCCAGCACTTTGGGAAGCTGAGGTGGGTGGATCACCTGAGGTCAGGAGTTTGAGACCAGCCTGGCCAACATAGTGACAACCCATCTCTACTAAAATACAAAAAATTAGCTGAGTGTGGTGGCAGGCGTAGTCCCAGCTACTTGGGAGGTGGAGGCAGGAGAATTGCTTGAACATGGGAGGCAGAGGTTGCAGTGAGCCGAGATCACACTACTGCACTCCAGCCTGGACGACAGAGTGAGACTTGTCTCAAAAAAAAAAAAAAAAATCTGAATTAAAAAAATGTTTTTCTTCTCTTATCTTTTATAGCTTTCAATTCTTATTTTTGTTTTTCAAATGAAAGCAATGAATATTTAGTGAGAGTTTATTACGTGCCCAGCACTGTCCTAATATTTGAAGTGTGTGGATATAAAGATAGTGTATCCTTTTTAGCAGCGGTTACTTGTTGAATTTTTTTGGTGGGGTGTGGGGTGGGGAGCAGATCAGACAGCAGATCATGAATCCCTTTAAAATCTGATGAAGGCTAAGGCACTTCTCCACAATAAACTACACAAACAGTCACACCTTGTCGGAAAGGTCGCAGACAGCAGGGAGCAAGCAATATCGAAATTTCTTATTATTACTAAGCAGTTGGCCTGCTCTGAGCACTGTTTGTGAATTATTTATTTAATCTGCTAACCCATCCATCCCATGAGACATGTACTGTTATTACCCCATTTTCCTCTCAGGGAAATGAAGGCTTAGGGAACTGTGCCCTTCAGTGGGTAGAAGGTAAACCCAGGTGAACCCAACTACAGGCTCTTGGACTGCAGTTCCCAAGCACTCACTCTGGCACCGTGGGACTGAGATGTGGGGCTCTTCGAGGTCCCAGGTGAGGCTGGCCACAGACTGCCTATTATAGGCCAAAGGGCATCTCTGTGGAGCTAGACCAGGAAGCACCTGGACGCTCTATTGCCACATGACAGAAAATTGTCTCAGCGATTTTATCATCATTAGAATGTGAACAGCACATTCCCTGGTGTTGCAGTGCCCAGCCCAATGTCACAGTCCAGGACAGCTAGACCAGGCTCCGAATGGGGAGGGCCTGGCACCGTAGGTAGGAGTTCTGGTCCAATTCAGAAACTACTGTGGAAACAGTCAAGTTTTGAGCTGGATTTTTAGGAATATTAGTCTGTCAGCAGGGGGCAGGATGGATTTTTGTATTTATTTATGGAAATCTGAAACCATAAAGAGCTGGATGTTTTTGGAAGAAAAAGTTTTTCTTCTCAACTTTGTCATCAGAACAGAAGGACAGAATTAGATGTATACACATATTTCATGTAAAATTCATTTAAATAAATTTCTTCTAAGAAAAATTGTACCAAGAGAACACTTGTAGTAAAATCACGCTTCTAATACGCTGTGTGTGTTTGATGACACTGCTCCTGAAGGCCGCGAGGAGGCTGGGACCACAGTTAGTGCTATAGAGGCGCTGGCAGTGGCCGGCTTCCCTCGGTGACATGAAGCTTCCAGCTGAATGAGGAGACAGAGCCCAAAGGCTGAGCCCTTGGGGCGTGGTCCCTGTGCACACCTGGGGCCCCTTGGGGCTCTGCTGCCTTCACTTTGTTGGACTAATCCCGGACTAGCTTGGTAGTCGCTCCTCTCCCATTCAACTTCAGTCCTGGGGCAAAATGAGACTTTCCTTTTCCTTTCCAGTGTAGCTATGACATTCTTCCATCTTGTCCTATTTACAACAAGTAATGCAGTCACACAAACTGAGCTCACTTCTGCTTCTGGAAGCTGCATATGGGTCAGTGTGTATGTGTGTGCAGAGTCAGAGAGGTATGATAGCCGGGTGAGGCCTCGGCTTCATATTATGTCGTTTCAGACACAGCTGAATGTATGCTAAAAATATCAGCCAAAGCTAATCCTTGCTCTGAACTTCCCTTTTTCCTTTCCTTTCCTTTCTTTTCCTTTCCTTTCTCCCTTTCTCCCTTCCCTTTCCTTCCCTTCCCTTTCTTTCCTTTCCTCTCCTCTCTCCTTCCCTCCCTTCCTTCCTTTTTCTCCCTTCCATTTCCTTCCTTCCTTCCTTCCTTCCTTCCTTCCTTCCTTCTTTCCTATCAATCAATCAGTCAAACACACTTACTTAGAGCCTATTTTGTATCAGACATAGTGCCCAGTATTGGGAATTTTGACACATGTCTGCCTGCCAGGGACTCAAACATCTCAGCTGTAGGGTCTAACGCCTAAGTGTTTTGGAAAAGTAAATCATTGATAGGTGCAGCAAACCATCGGGGCACATGTTTACCTGTGTAACAAACCTGCATGTCCTGCACATGTATCCTGGAACTTAAAATAAAAATAAATTATATTTTTAAAAAAGAAAAAGAAAATGATTAGCTAACAGACAAGTATCATGATTTTATTGCATCTGTGATGCATTGCAAATATGCAATATGGGCAGATCTGTGAAACCCTTTCCTCAAGTATACTAAAGACTCCATGTAAAATAGATGGGAGGAGCCAATATGGTCTTAAAAACTGGGAGTGGGCACTTAGGTCTTCCCCTATCTCCCTTTGAGGTCCTGGAGGCACCTCTCTAAAACCCTCAGGGCTTCTCAGAGCACAGTTTTAAAACCCTGGGACTAGAGAACAGGTCTTTCTATTCTGGAAACTGACTATCTCACTTTTGCAAAAGGTTGCAAATGTTGAGATACACACACACACGCACACACACACACATGCACACACATTAATTCAGTGTCTCTGCTAGAGTTTTTAAGCTGCTAGAAAGTAAGCTCTTTTTAGGACAGAGACCAGATATTCTCTCTTGGTAACTCCCAAGCAACTCTACATTCAAATTGCTAAATGTAAATTCACTTTAATCTGAGTTGTATTCTGATTAAATCCTGATAGCTATTTGAAGCCCTCAGATTATAAAGAGTGTATGAATATAGGGTATGTGTATGCAATGTCAATACTGCTGTATAACCCCATTACCAAAAGACCAGATCTAGATGATCCTGGATTGAACTCTTATTGATGCTTTTTCACAAAGGCAGCAGAAATTGAATTGATGGTGCTATTAGGTTGTCAATACCAGAGTCTCCCTTTCTTCCCAGATAAGTATACATGAAGCATCGTCCATACAGTCATTTTAACCTCCTAGGGGCAAAGGAGCTATAGAGGTTCAAGGTGAGGATTCCGAGGAGGTGTGTCCAGCTGTGTGCTAGATGCTTTGTAGAAGTCCAGAACTGGCAGACTCCTGTTTAATTGATTGTTACGTTGTTATTTCAACCTACAGGTTTACATTGATGAGCGGTTTGGCTTATTTGCTTATCTCTGTTTAAATACAGCTGCGTCGGTTTTCATTATCAATTGGAGTAGCCTCTAGAGTATAAGCATAGTTAAGAGAATGTGGCATTCATGGTGGGACTTGGAGAGGGATAGAGACCCTATGTGGATACTGACAGGAGAGGAGGACACTTATCTGAAAAAGAAAATGATTAGCTAACAGACAAGTATCATGATTTTATTGCATCTGTGATGCATTGCAAATATGCAATATGGGCAGATCTGTGAAACCCTTTCCTCAAGTATACTACAGACTCATTTTCTTTTCAACAAAAAGACAAGAGACCCTTAAACTGCCCATATGTGCACCCTCATTGTTGGTAATGAAATACCATCCTGTTACACCAAAGGAAATCTTGTATTTGCTGTATTATTTTTTTTCTTTCAAGATGATTCTGTACATTCACCTTAACCAAATTGGGGATTAGTGGGACTAGCAAATAGTATAATTTGCCTGGGACATCCTTTTAACAGAAGCTCTAGACCTTATTTCACTGTGTAATGAGCTTGCTTGCCTCTAATACAGTGTTCATCTGACTGGGGGTCATCACCTGGTACAGTGGGTTGTGTAGCAGATGGCCTGGGGCAACATTTGTATGCACAACTATTAGGTTCTTTTTGGTAGATAATGGTAGGCCACCAAAACTACCATTATGGTTAGAGATGAGTGAGGGTTTGCTAAGTCGTCCTCAAAGCCTTGCATTGTGGTTATGATGAAAACAAGCTCTCAGACCAAGAGCTGCTATACGTTCAGATATTTATTAAGCACGCTTTTATCACCAATTATTTCCAAATAGTTTACTTGACTTGTCTGAAAGCTTAATGAAGTCATAGTTCTCTGTCATTTTAGATGAATCTAGCATACCTTGCATGAAGGTTCATTAAGGCAGATATGGCAAAGTTCTAGAAGCAAGATCTATAAGCATAGACAATAATACTTGCTAGATCATTAATATTCTCTGCTTGCATACAAAGGTGGGAAAGGTCTCCAAAATATTTTAGCCAATGCACATATTTTGAATATGACTAATTTAACCAAATGAGAATCCATTTCTAACCTCCGTTAATGTTGATCAATAAGGCACTAATTCTACCCAAATTGATATAAATGATACTAAACAGCAAAATGCAGGGCGAGGGAGTGGTGGTCAGTGAACAACGTTTGTGGTGGCCACGCCTGGAATGTGGCTTTTCTGATTGAACGCTAGCCTTAGAGCATGAATATCAGTTAAGGCAACTGATCAAACCCAGGGCGGAGCTCGCGGGTCAGCAAACTTTTTCTGTAAAGAGGTAAATGATAAATATTTCAGGCTTTGCAGGCCATAAGGCAAAATCCAGGCTGCCCCAGAGGAACAGATAGGACCTTGAGAGAGGCAGCTCCGTTCAGGCAGGAGCAATTCCTGAGAAAGGGCTCCTTTACCGTGAGTCATTGAGGGGCAACATGCCTGGCTACTGGGAAATAAGTGCCTTGGTTCTAAAGGCGCCATTGCACTCCAGCCTGGCAACAGAGCGAGACTCTGTCTCAAAAAATAAAAAATAAAGGGAGGATCTGGGCAGCATCCCACAGCATCCGCTACAGCATCTATTTGAGTCTTCAACTTCAACGATTTGGTGGCTCGTGCTCCAAACTGAGGGTGTGGAGAGAAAAGTAACTCCCAGTTAGATACCTTAATGTGGGAAGCGGTAGAAAATAGTCTGTTTGTGTAGTACTTTTATATCTTTCCAAACATATTCATACACGTTATCTGTACATTGCCTCACTTGAGTCTCACAGTATCTCTTTTTTTTCTTTTTTTCGAGATGGAGTCTCGCCCTGTCACCCAGGCTGGAGTGCAGTGGCATGATCTCGGTTCACTGCAACCTCCGCCTCCCAGGTTCAAGCGGTTCTCCTGCCTCAGCCTCTTGAGTAGCTGGGATTACAGATGCCCGCAATCACACCCGGCTAATTTTTTGTATTTTTAGTTCCACCGTGTTTGCCAGGCTGGTCTCGCAGTCCTGACCTTCTGAACCGCCTGCCTTGGCCTTCCAAAGCGCTGGGGTTATAGGTGTGAGCCACCGGGCTCAGCCAAGTCTCACAATATCCTTCACGAGATATAGAAAACCACATTGGTATGGGAATCAAGATAAAAGAGACAGCAATTCTTGGTCCTGCCAGTAATTAGCGCTAAATTAGGCAATATCCATGGGGTCCCCTCTTTAGTACGCTACTGTTACATGCAGCATTTATTTTTAATTTTGAAAGTCCTGCTTGATTGTCACAGAATACTTATCTTATATATTTTGGGATAGGATTAAATAAAATTTCAGCCACACTAACTGTAAAATGGAGAGACACGGAGAAAGCGATAGCAGCTGGGAATGTTGAGTTAAGGAAGGAAGTGCATGCTGGGATCAATATTTGGCTGTGAAAAAAATCTACTGTGGAACAATCAAAGGTATGCATGTGTAAGCTTTATAATGAAGTGCATTATAATGGAAATTTTTGTCTGTTGAATATTTGCTAGAAATGTGGGATTTTCCACTTTTTTTCAAAATAATTTTTGTTTGCGGCCCAAAAAGTGACATTTAAAATAAAATAATCAGTTGTGGGTGAATTTATAATGGTTTTAGTATCCTTCTTTGATCTTTCCAAATTTTCAAAATGTTCTACAATAAATACGTACACTTACATCAATAAAAAATACTTATAAAAATAAAATATCTTATTTCAGAAAGTCAAATAGAAGTTCTTGTTTTAAAAACTACTGAAAAAGTAAGGAAATAGTGAATGATGAAAAATTAGAAATGTTTTAAAACTTTTGGGAGAAATACTCTTACAATAAATATCATATCAAGAGCTAAACTAATTAATAATATTTGGTAATTGATAAAAGAAACTAAGTTTTTCTTCACGACTAAGGTAACGATATTCACTCTTGACGTTGCCCTTTCCCCAAACCTACCAATGCCTCATTTCTTCCTCTTAATTCTTTTTGATTTCAATTTTTACCTCTTCTCCATGGGAGAAACTGAACACAAAATATGATGGTGTGTTTGCATCTTAAATTGGATGTACGTAATTTGTTTCTATCCTTTCCTAAGTTGAAATGTAGCATTTAGAGATGAGGGAAAATCCAATACATTTTTTTTCTTCATAATGAACGTAATTTTTCTATTGAATTCTAGGAATAAATCTGTTGTGTATTGTGTAACTACCATACTCGAGTGCTTCACAACCAAATGAATTGTTTCCCTGGATTTTTGAAGCCTGCCTATGTTATTTGCATTTTCCTCAAAGCTGTTCTGTGGCCTGTTTCATTGTTAGTTTGTATGTACGTAAAAATACTCTGGACCTAGTTCAAGCTCAGTGTAGAGAGGTGTGGGTATTTCCATCGCGTGGCTGCCACTGGACATGGATGCTTTGCTGAGTTAATTATCTCGCTATCTTTAGTTTCTCCGACTATAAAATAGAATGAATATGCTTATCAAAACTCTGTTGGTTAAATTATTGAAGGTCTTTAGCTGAATTACATATTTGTTTATGTGGTATTATTTTTAGCAGCCTGGTTAAAAAAACACAAAGCCCAAGTTGAATTCTCCTCCTTAATACAGTACCCCATATCTACTCTTTCAAGGCTTTATGATAGAAATACACTGGGACATCTCTATTTAAAAATGATAGGAAAGTACACCAGAAGTTAGCATATAATGACAGTATATATGGTTAGTACATAGTAAATCATATATCATATATGGTAACTACACATAATAAACTCTAAGAAACATTAATTAGGTAAAAGTTGTTAGAATGTGAGAAGCACTACACAAATAGGTACTTGTAGAAGTACTTGAGCTTAGTATTATAAAATCATTAAAGTGCCGTAATTTACAGATAATCTAACCTTGCCCATTCCAGATCTATTAGATAATATGAGTTATAAGGCAAAGACCTCCCATGGTCAGATAATCTTGGAAAATGCTAGGATAAGATAATTCGATGGACTTCTTTCCTGGTAGACTTCCCTGCTGAGTTTTCCACGTGGGTACGACTGCAGAACTCTTTCATTGCACAGTGTCTTTTGGGGCAAGTGTTTCGTGGAATGCACTTTGGGAAATATTGTTTTATTATAGATTTTCACTTTCTAGACAACAAAACCAAGGCCAAAGGTGGTTAAGTGGCTTGCCATGTTTATCTAGAGGGTGAAGCTGAATGCAAGCCTGGGTATTGAACACTATCTGATGTCCTGTCTACTATGCCATATTGCCCCATATATTTCATTCAAGCAAAGTCAACCAGAGAGCTGTTTTGTTCCTATATTCCACAGGGAAGATGATGTCTGGGATTAGGGTATCCAGGCTTTCACACCTTTCACAGCCACTGGCTCTGGCTCATAATCCAAAAATCTGGGATACCCCATGAGTTACTAAGTCCATAGCCTTGAATTTTTTACTCAATGCCTACTGGGTAAAAAAGGTGCTGACTTTTGGAGATCAATCGGCCAGGGTTGAAAATGCAGCTTTACCACTTAGCTGTGTGCCTTTGGGGCAAGAAATAGCCTACTGAGCCTCCATCTGGGCTGATACCTTGCATAGCTGGGGTAACATTAGATCCATCTGAGGAGCCTGTCTGGTAAAGGCATTCAATAAGTGGGACCTATATTTATTCCTTAATAATACTTGAAGGAGATAAATAATCACTGTGTAGTTTCTGGTGGTTATTGCAGTCCTCTCCTTGTAGGACATGGTGAAAATTTTTATTGTGATTTTGCTAACAGAAACTACCTCTCCTGCTTCTCCTTTTTTCGCCATCTGGTTCTTGTGTCTCTGATGGCCCCTGTGAGTGTCCTGTATTGGCACATGCCACGTCCTATTCTTGCACACGTGCAATGCTGTTCCACGGTGGACCAGTCACTTTCTTCTGTCAGGGATGATAAACAAATTGCAAAGAAGTCTCAACGTCTTCTACTGTGATAGTAACAATTTCAGAGTTTCAAGTAAAAAGTCTTCATCAGCTCTATTTTACTTCTCACCTGCACTAGCTATTTCTGTTCCTGTTTACCGCTGCAGAGATCCTTGTACAGGTTGAAGTTGCAGGTCTGTTACATTTCTACAAGCACCTACATAGGTGCATGTTGGAAAATCCTCTCTTTACTCCGACAGAAAGGATTTCACAGACTGTTATGGCTCTTGGCAGAGAGAGAATGACTTCCAAGCCGAGTGCTACTTGAAAGAGGCACTCCCCCATCACTTATAAGTCTGTACTCACTGGTTACTGCTTGTGACACATTTTCAAATGGACCCCCCAGTGGCTGCAGCTGTGATTAAAAGCTGTCTGCTCTCTGCCTCACTGGGGGTTTGCTGTTTAACCATGTCATGTATGTATGTGTGTGTGTGTGTGTGTGTGTGTGTATATATGGGCTGCATCATGGAAAACGTAAAGTGTTTGTAACACAAAAAATTCAAATGAGTACTTGAATGACAAACTCTTGGATTTTCGAAGCTCAAGTCAGTGAGAGGCACTAGTTGGGAACCTAGCCATGTATGAGGTACATAAAAGTAATTTAAGGAAGAAGAGCTAATGGTCAGTGAACATATAGCATCTGCCAGTGCATGTTTTGCACACATCAGCCAGACGGAACATCTTAAAGATTTAAGTGCACTTGAACTCAGCAGCTGCATTTCAGCTCGTCAGTGTGGTTCAGGATTCAGTTCAACCCTTTACAAATAAAGCAAGAGTAGAATATTCTTTCTTAAGTTTGCCCAGATATTCACTGGCACATTAATAATCATGTCTGACTTACCATAAGGCTGCTATTCTCAACATAAGTTTATCATTAACGTTATCTTAAAAAATGCTCAGATGAACAGTACAGCAACAGAGACTGGGTATCTCAAAGGTACAGGTCACACCCCTTCCTTTAGATTAGAGAGACTGAGGATTCAACCTTTTATAAAGTAAAAAGAGTGGACTAGAATGTAAACCTGGGATCTTGACATCACATGACAAGTATACTTAGGAATGCCACGAGGTCAACCAACGAGCGTTGTTTCTTTCCCTACCCACCCACCCACCAACTGAATCAGAACTCGAACAGGCATGCTTTCTTAGATATTTAGGAAAGAGATCTGGGGAAATTTTGAGAATTGTGTGTCTCCTTTCCCTTCTTCCTGCCTCCCCCATCTCCCCCAAGTTTCAAGCGCTCCAAATCCCGGCAACAAGACCCAGTAAACAAAATGCAAATCTATCACTAGCAAATTCAAGCTGACAATACTGTGAATCGACTGCATTGATTACATTGATTATATTTCAAATATTTACAATATGGTGAGACAAGTCTGATTTCTTTTCTAAGGAGTTCAAGGTAGGTATCACCATTTCTGAGGGGGGAAAACAATGGAGAAATGTTTGTGGTTGCTATCTGCAATAATCTGGTGCTGACAGAGAGTAGTATTTTATTTAGTAATTAACAGTGTAAAGGGAAGAGGAGCTGTCATGTTGGTTCTTAAGCTGGGGAATGTGATGAAAGATGATATCTGCGATCTCATCCTTTCCACTTGTTTAGGATTGTCAGGATGAGAAATGTCAGCATTATGAAAGCTCGGCTCTGCTCTTGATATGATAAAACCCTTCAAAAGCCAGTCTTTCTCTCTCCCTCGTCCCCCTCCTTTCTCGCTCTCTCTCTTTCTCTGCACTTGCTTTTTTATTTATCCTGTTTTGTTAGATGGCAGAAATATAATTCTTTTCTTTCTTCCTATTATAAGCCACCATTTTTGTTTTATTATATGTTTCACAACCCCTAATGCCCCACTGAAAATTACCTTGTTAAATGACAGTGCTTCAAAGCCATGAATCCTTTCCACCATTCCCTCAGAGGTTTGAAACAGTCAACAGACTGTAAAGAATAAATAATAAAAAAGTATTGATTATTTTGATGACTGTGAGATTCAATTAAGTATTAATTTTGCCCTCCAGTGGACCTATCAAGGTATTCAAAAGGGAGGATTCGGCTCAGCTAAATGCGTGCTGAGTGCTTCAGCCTTAAATAGGGAGAAAATGTGTTTACCTACAGTATTTGAAGAAGAAGTGCATTGATGCACAGAGTCCAATATTTAAGTGCTGTGCAAATTAAGCCCTGGTGACAGTGACATTGTTTTCAATGGTATGAGTATTGACTAAAGAAGTGCATTTGATGACAGCTTAAACTATTTGTATTGATTAACATTTTCATAGATTATCATGTGTCATATCAAATTCACTTTTCAGGCATGAATACATTAAAAAAAAAAAAAAAACACAGGCATACCGCAACCAATGCAATGGTGGGACCCGGGAGCATGCCGCCCCACCTGCTTCTGTGCTGGTCACCTGTTTCCTGCTCAGGAACCATTTAGGCATGAACTTGGCAATAAATAGCTCCCAGATCTCGCAAAAAGGGCACTTCTTGCTCCTCCTTTCCTTCTGCATCTGATATTGTGCCAAAACAATATTATGCGTCTCAGTTTGCAAATGGAATAAAAGACTACACTTGGAAAATATTTCTGATTCTAAAATGCCCTCCTAAATGAGCTGAAGATAAAGTAGATCTAAATAATTAGGGGGGAAAGTTTGTCTTTTCTGAAGGCGATTTTTGTTTTCTTTTTCTTTAATGCTCTGGGTGTGTGATGCTCTAGGTATCCGAATTATTGAACACAGTTTGTAAGTATTTTCCCAATTCCTTAAAAAAAAATTTAAATCAATTTTCGTGTATTGTGTTGTGTATTATTTGCTTTAAAATGTTCATTTGATTTGGGGTCAGCTCCGGTTCCCAATCTGGGACCAGTGAAGCCAACTTCTAAGGGTGCTTATAGAATTTACATAAGAAATATCTTTTATTCCATTGAAAGCCTTTCGAGGTCTCTTTTCTCCCTATCTTTTTTCTCTGCTCTTGGGATAGGGTTTAATTGCTTCTCCCCCGGGGAGAAGGCTTCTTAAAATAGCCCGTGGTTCCTCCATAGGGTGCTCTTCCTTTTTAGTATGTTGCTGAAGTACAAGCCCAGCACTTTCTTTTTTCTTACTGCATTAAAGACAGAACAAGGTGTAAAACCATTCGCACAAAAGCATATCCCACAATTAAAGCTGTGTTGGTTAGGTTGCTTTCAAATAAGTTTTTTTTTTTTTTTCCTCCAAAGCCTCCTGAATCTCTCACATGCTAGTTGAGCTTTAATAGGGTGGGGAGTAATGGAGAACTCATCGGATCTGTAATAGCTCTTCACTTGACTGCAGCCAGCAATAACAGCGGGAGCAGCCAGAGATAAGAGAGGAGAGAGGGAGAGTGTGTGTGGAAGAGAGAGAGAGAAGAGAGAGGGAGAGGGAGAGAGAGGACACGCACTCTAAAGCTGCCACTTTTTTTTTCCTCCCCTTCACTCTTTTCGCCCATCCTAGGATCCAATGATAGCTGGACAAGTCAGTAAGCCCTTGCTGTCAGTGCGGAGTGAAATGAATGCGGAGTTGAGAGGTGAGGACAAGGCTGCTACTTCAGACAGCGAGCTGAATGAGCCCCTGCTTGCGCCTGTGGAATCAAATGACAGCGAGGACACTCCCAGCAAGCTCTTCGGTAAGTCTGTCTAGGTATTTCATTTCAGTACTACCATGGTGTCCGGAAGAGCAATCCAACTCCCCCAACCCCCCCTTTTTTTCTGTTGTTCATTCAGTTTTCTCGTAAGTACTAAAAAGGAGCATCTTGGAGGTGCTAAGCCACCGAAGCTGATTCCAGCCAGCTAGGAGGATGTCCTCCAAACTTTTACCAACAAGGAACTTATTCGCTGCCCATTTTGACTTGTCAAATATTGCTAGAGTCCCCAGGCTGGAAATTATTTGGAAAAAAGTAGAAAGTGGTAATAATAATCAGGAAATCGGTTCCATTGTGAAAATTGGTTAACATTTATTGAGTAAATATCGACTCGGTTTCAGGTTGCTTCGCAGCCTTTTGTTAAGGGGAAGGTGAGTAAAGACATTATCTGTCGTCTAAAGATGGGAGAGGAGAACTGAAAAATATCAATACAAGTCTTGCTATGCCAGGTAAACAAAGGTGGCCACGGGAATTGCTCTAAGAAATAACATGTGTCATCACAATCAGAATGAATATTTCTTCTTTAAAAAAGGTGATGAGGAAAGAAAACAGGTTCTCTGATTCCCTCCTCTACCCCTCTCCTTTTCGACATTGTGTTTATAGCCTCATAACTAAAAGTAGAGGCAGCCCAGGACCTTTTAGGAATCTTTGTTTCATAAACAAAACAAGAACAAGCAGAGTGCCACTCCAGCAAAGACATCTGTCATTCAAACAGATGACACTCGGTAAGCCAACTCATGCAACTGTGATCTCTAATCAGAAAGGGGAGCGGGTTGTTGAGGCGCGTGCCTGAGTGATAGATGTTAATGGATGTCTCTGCTGGAGAAGCACTTTAGGGTTCAGAGTGACGTTAGCTTTTCAGAACAATTGCTCCTGAAACATTTGCTTTTAATTATTTTCAAGTGCATGTGTGTGCACACACACATAGACATATGTATACCTACTAACCTGAGGTATATATATCAGGCAGAGTACTGCTTGGTCTCAGGTAAGAAACAAGCACCTGAACTTCAAAAAAAAAAAAAAAAATCATTACATAGACTACTACTTTGTTAAGAAAATCAGCAATTCGGCTTAAAACACAGGCTTTATTTATTTATGTATTTTAACAGACAGAAAGCAAGCTGCCTTGAGAGTTTGGCAACTCTAGGCTAGCTTGCTTCAACAGACAAGCTTTTCCTTAATTTTAAATGCTTACTCAATCAAACATTAGAGAGATGTCACAGAGAAACTCTGCTTTTCAGATTTTCTCTTGGTACAATACTGTTTTATGCTTAACAATATACTAGATTCCAATTGCTAGAAATTCTTTGGTAGCACCCCTTCTTTGAAAAGCAGCAATGCCACCTCTGACATGAATTTCCAGACCCGTGCATTCGGGTTTTAGCATTTTCACCCTAAAGAAATTTTTTTACAGTGTAAGTTTTTATCCATCTAGGGAGAATTATGCACTAAAAACCTTCGCTTCAATTGTAGGAGAGTAGTGAGAAAAGTCAGATAAAATGATAAATTACAGAAAGGTAAAAGCCATGCTCATACCCGTCTGATGTTGAGTATGCTAAGTAAGCACTTTGAGTTTTAAAAAGTAATCAATTTTGAGTTCAACAAGCTACAGATAATACATTTTTGTTCCTAAACTTTGCATGCATTTAAAATAAAAGTAAATGGATTTTGTAGACTTGAGCTTGGAGCTCCAACTTGTTTTCTTTCAAGTAATCCAAAAGAGGGGTGATTGATTTTTTCATTTATTTAGGGTTCCCAGTGTTGAACACTGTTATAGATTTGTTATGCTATGTCTTACTGATTTGCATGTGTAGAGAAAAAAGCTTCAAAAATTCCAAGAGGGTCAAAGAGATTTGAATTAAAAGTTTAATTCAAAAGTAATATTTTTGTGAGGTGCCATTTACTAAGAATTCATAGTTTAATGTTAAAATCATAGTGGATTTTAGAAGGAATCCGCTTTTCATTTTGAAATTCTCAACTTCTGAGTTTGTGTGAGAGAACACAGCAAAATCTACATCTTACATTCCTTTTGAATTCACTTAATTGTCTTTGGTCTCTAGACTGTTTTTCAAACACAACGCGAGTATTTCCCAGTTTCCAATTAGGTCAAGAAGAAATCAGTAGATTAACAGTTTTGAGAACTTGAAAAAAATTAGAGACAATATGAGAAAGAAAGAATAGAAAGGATCAGGAGGAAGACACCCTAATATTCTCATAAGGTTTCCTTCGCAGGGGCCTGTTATGCTCTTACTTTTTAATATTACCAGGACTTGGCCGTAGCAATTCAAGTTTACGTAACTGACTAAAACTTTCCAGAATAATTCTGTCCCAGAATTTTTAGCAACTTTGGCAGCACAATTTAAGGAACCATGATTTTCTTTGATATGCATATGTTCAAGTCTGTTTTTTGTTTTTAGATGTAGTCTTGATTATACCCTTTACTTGATAATGAAGAATTGTGTTCTTCCTGAATAGTTGACAGCATCTATGTTTTTATCTAAACAATAATTTTCTAATATACTCACTCTCTCTCTCAAACTGTCATTCTTCTATAGATACACTGTAGTATTGAAAATTGGGCTTCTCTAATGAGATGGCAAGATTATGACAAATCATGTGCATCTTGGTATGTTTAGTTTCATGGAGAGACATTAACCAACAACAGGAGACAAGCAGAGCTCAGGTTTTTTTATTGTACCTGAAATTTCAGTATAAATGGATTTCTTTGAAGCCTCTTCCCCCATCTGTGTACTGTTCAAATTAGCAGTCCAGAGGACAAGTCTGTTTCCCTCACAGTATGGTACCTTCAGCCCAAAACTGCAGGAGAAAGGCTAATACTGATGCCCTCTATGGATAAACAAAGGAAATTCCAGGAACCACTGGGCCTTTTATGCCTCTCCTTAAATTGCACCTCTGCACTTAACAGCATCCAAAGGGAAACATACTGTGCAGAATGTTTCAGTGCTCTGAGCAACTCAGAATACCAGAAGGAGAAAGGAGAAGCCATATGCCAGCCTAAGTAGAAAGTTCAGAAAAGGGCCCTTGTGTTTTATAAAGTAATTACATCAGTGGTAACGTTTTGCTTAACTTGAACAGCCATGGAAACTAAAGTACACTTAGGAGAGATGAATCCACATTTCATTGAGAAACATGTGGTTAGGTAGTTCTCTGTGATATCATTAAGTGGTCCATTATTTATTCTTCTAAAGCCTGTAGGATACCTATCTCCTTTTTCAGTTCATGACTGTATTATGCTAAGCTCTGAGCCGTAAGAAACAGTATAGAGGAGAACAGGTTTGCATGTGGTTGGGGGTGGGGGATTATCAGAGAATCTGGAGCTGTATCTCACAGGAGTTTAGCTGTGTGATCAGATGAGTGATGCTACATAGAGCCAGTCGTTTAATATGTGACTAGTGATGTACATATTGGAAACCATTCTCAAAACTGGCCTTTGGCAAACCATCTTAAAGGGAAGAGGTTGCTGTGTTTCTCTAGTGACATTTATAGTACTCGTGTCAATGTGGTGCTTCACTTTTAGTTATGCCCATCAAGAATTCAGTGTTCCACATTCAGTCAAGTTGGATGCTAAAATTCAAATGGTAGCATCAACAACTTGGTCAGGAAAATGACGGCAGAAAGGATAAAAGTAATATATATCCTTGGAAAAAATATGTGCACTAAAGTTTTCCCATGCACTCTCAGCCAAAGAAGTGAGATCTCATAAAACATGCCCTAAATATTTTCTCCCCTATATATTTGAGATTTGAAAGATGATTTATTAACAGTGTTTCTCCTGGGAAAATGTTTATTGTTTGAAGTTAAACCTCATGATTTCTTTCCTTTAAGTCCCAGCTATCTTGGGTGGCTGCGTTAGTCTCGGTGGCTGGCTTCTCAGTTGTACTACACTGTGCATGAATGGGGCACACAGCTAAGAGTCTTGAGCTGAGATGGAACTATAAAACCTTGTATAAGCATTGCATCCAAAGTAAAAAGTTTGTGGTTGATTTTCTCTTCTGATATTGTGCTTTTCTAGGATAAAAGAAATTGCATGCAATGATACTTTTAAGAGTGGGTATTTTCAATGCCATTTATCTGTGAGCTGTTGGAAAAGGCCTTAAAGTTGGCTCAGGGATTCCTCCATGCTATAGAATGTACTATATTATGTATTTCTTTTCCTTTCTGTGATCTTTCTCACAGAAACATGCATTATAAGATTTTTTTCTTTCAAATTGCCATCCAGTTTGACTTGATTAGAATTTATGGCAGTGGAGTCGCTTTCAATGACAAAAGGATAAAGGACTAAATTGTCTGTCACCCCTTGAGACAGTGGTCTCTGCAGGTCAGCGTGGAGGTCATTGCAGGGCATTATGGGGACTGCACTTGGGGTGACGCTGCCTGGCGCCCGTGCATCAGTGGAGGCCTTCATTATGGGATCACTGTCTTCATTACTTTATTTAAACGTCTCTCTCCAGGCTTCAGTACCTTGGGTATTTATAATATTCTGATTAACTATTCTGGAGCCAGTAATCAGTACCAAGAGCTTAAACCCAAGAGGGATTTAGTTAGGAGGTGATGAGGTAAATTCCCTAGAGAAATATATTTCTTTAAAATATGTATCATGCTTCTATATTTTTAGAAGTTTCTATATTATATCAATTGAAAATGTATACCCCCTTTCACCAAAGAAAGTTTTGCTAAAGAAATATTAAAAGTATATTTTTTAAATCAACTAAACAATTTGAGTAATAGATTTATGCAAAAATAGTTATTTAAAAGAAATCTGTAGAAACCTGTATTTGTGGAAGTAAGTGAGATGCACAAGGTATTTGTCAAAAATCAGTTATGGTTTAATAGTCAAACAAGCCCTTGTCATGCTGCTGCATACTTGAGTGAAAAAAAAATGCATATTTGGATACACTTCTTACATTTAAGAAAGTCTAATGCACAGGGGTATTTTTAAAAAAATCAGTGAGAGGCTGTGTGCATTTGGACAATTTTAGTTTAGATTTCCCCCCCAGAAAAACACTGTAATGCTCCATTGATAAATAAATCCACTTTAAATAACATGAATGTGTAAGCTTTGAAATAAAAATAAATCCATATAGAGAGGCACTGGTGTTCAAATTTTTCACCATATTTGTTTGTGGAGCTGCTCATTTCTAAGTGCACTTCAATGGGGGACAGTGCACAATATGTGCCAGAATCGTCAGTGGGGACCTTCCTCTGTGCCTGTCTTTGCTAGCTCTTCGCTATGCCTGGGGTGCTCAGGTCAGACCTCTGTTTAAAGCAGGAAGTTCAATATTGCAGTGTCCAAGGATACTCCATGGTAGCACATTAGCAAGTCAAAATACTGATATGGTTTTACTTTTTTCTCCCCTTTAATTTTGATTACTGTGATTCTTATATTTTGTTGTTGTCATTAAATTGTCCTAAAAACAACAGGAAATAAGGTATTAGAAATGAGATTAATCTGTACATCATCACTCCTTTAAATGATCCCATTTTCATCTCTTGAATGTCTTGGATGTTTCTGACTTAAAGGTTACATGGCATTACAGTGTTTTTGTAGTTCACCCAGCCCAGTTTATGTCATAATTAATAAATAGAGGTGCATTCCAGATTCAAGCTCCCAAGGCTCAGCCCTTAAGAAGATTGCTTTCGCTCTTAATTACCTGCTTTAATTATACAGCTAGCATTCCCGTTCTCAAGAATTGACCAAATACGTTTTTCTCCCACTTCAACGTTGAGATTTCACTTGACCGTTTCAAGTGGACCTTGTTTGTTATGAGACAGTCAACAGTTAATCTGTGAGAGAATTGGCACTTTCTTTGATTGACGACCTTGCTGGTTTATATTTGGGGATTAATAATACATCAGACATTCACACATTAAAAAGAAAGTAAATGTGAAGAGGAAGGGTAGAAGGTTCAGTTCTGCTATTGGGCTGCCCTGATTATTCAGGCCTTCCCTGGGAATGCAGAGGCAATCGGAGAAGCAGGCACATTTGCCCAAATATGCACCTGGCTCCACTTAACATGTTTCTTGATTTTTTAGGCTAAAGAAAAAGACAGCAAAGTGTTTATACCAAACTGGCACCCTGTCAGGGGGCAATCTGTATAAAGTTTCCCGCTGTCAGGTTAATAAATTTTTAAAAAATATCCAAAGGCAGAGGTAGCTAGAGAAAGCTCATAGTAACAGTTGCCATTCTCCAGCGGATGGGTTTCTCTTTAATATCAGCCTGGCTCTGGAATTTTCTTGTTTGTTGTCTTCCTGGGTTCTGTACTTAGCTGGCGTTTTTGTTCAGCTTTTCTTTTATTCATGCCATTTCAGTCTTACTTTTTAAATGTTTATCTTTTTAAATTTCAAATGTCTTTTCTTTGAGAGAGAAACAAGTGAGCATAATTTGTTTTAATTTTTTATATGGTATTTTGCAGTTGAACATATACTTTGTCATGCTATGACTCTGAATGAGCTTCTAAATCTATCAACACTGGACTTTTCTTTGGGAATACCTTCAAGTAATATTTATTCATAAAGGAGTATCTGTGCTTTGGCAATATAGGGGCTTCTGATGAGGTCGATTATTAAACATGTTGATCTGATTCTTAATCTTTTCAATGTAAACTTTCACCTCCTGATTGTCAAAGTCAGATTTCGTAAAAATGAAACAAGGGTGGACTTGTTTGGAGACATCTCCTAGTCTATGCTGTGACACTTTATAAGCTATCAAAAATGGATTAAGCCCTTTTAGTGTGAATGCAGAGGTCAGAAAGAATAACACTGGATCTCGTGAGGCTAAAGAAAGTTTGTCATTCGCAGAGAAATGGAAATTAATTTTGTTTTATAAATATTCCAAGGTGATTTTTTAAAACTACCTAATCAAGATGCCTACCCCCTGAGATCGCTTCCTAATAATTAACTTCTACTTTAAAAAATTTCCTAGTATGTTATATTAATGTCTATATTTTATTTGAGAATGGAAAAGAAAATCCATGCCCAAACTTCTCTTACAGTTTTTCCTTCTTAAGTGATTTTAAGGTCTTATATGTAACAAGAATATATTGTGATTTTTTTAAAATTAAACAATTAGCTACCTGGAACAACATAACTAATAGTCTAAGCAAGTGACTATTGGAGGACCACACTGCCATTAAAACTATTTGAAAATATAAGGAAAAATAATCAGATTATAATTAGAGAAACTAAGTAATATAATTATACATGAACTAAATGCTTAAGAGATTTGCTGTACAAAAGACCATTTGAAAATGGGACTATATAATGAAATCTGCATTCACTAACATGGTTAAAAATGTTCTTAGTAAATAACCAAAATAAAACCTGTTAGTTTAGCTCATGAATGAAGTAGAATATGAAGGTATTTTTAGGACACTTATGATGTCCCAATGATAACCAACATGAAACAGTTTCACAATTTAATGAATACGTGTATCCTGCATATATTGTTTGGCATTAAGTAGTTTTCTTAGTGTTTCATCTTTTCCTGTAAAATAATCAGTGTTTCTTGGGATTGACTGATGTACCTTCCAAATATTTTGTATTTCTTTAATTTCATCTTATTAATGAGAATAAAAGCATAATTATGACAGAAGTTTGTGAAAGCAAGGAATTCATATTTAAAGACTGATATTAACACAATGTTTTAAAATAGCAATGCAAATTTATCCATTTTCTTACCACTTCCATACTTTATTTTTGTTTCCCTATATTTTCTTTCTTAGGCACTGTGAGTGCACAGTGAAAGAAGTGTAATGCTATCTGTATAAAATATTTGTGTGTGTCTATGGTCTGCTTTTCTCCGTATTTTCTTCATACACATACAATGTTTCAAATTGTCTTACTGAATCTGTAGTATGTATGTATTTTCTCTATTGTAAAACTAGCAAAGTCTCATTTATAATAATAAGCTTTCTTTTAGTTCATGCTATCCATCCAACATTTAAAAGCATTTCTCCTGTATATTTAAAAAACAGTTCCCTGATAAATGTATCAAAATTAATAGCTTACCAAAAAAGAGAAACTAATTATATTGTAGTATTGCTTCAGCTATACTTGGGCTAGAATCCAAGTTCCAGTGTCTTCTTCGATGCTGCTATTTACAGAGCAGAAGAGACAAGAAGATTCCTCAGGATTTGTGCAGTTTAATTGACTAAAGAAATCTGGGGGTTTTGGACAACTTGACTTATAGAAAATATATGTATTTTTAAAGCATACCAACTTACCTAAGCTAGGGAAGACTCTGGGATCTAAAATATTGGGAACCTAAATATTTGTCTATTTCTGGGATAGACATATATCACAATATAAACATTTATCCTTTTCTTTTTTTAAGTCAAAAGCATTTATTCAATAGTTATTAAGCACAATTTTTGTTACACATTCCTTTAAGGATTCTATGTGCCTATATATCAAGGTACAATGTGTGATTGGTGCACAATAAAGAAATCATATTTTAAACATTTACTGTTAAAGTAATATGGTATGATTAATCTCTTTTTGCAGTTCTTGATGACCACATATGTGGTTATTTGCCTTTTAATACCGATATGGCAACATTTATTTTTGCAAATTAATGATTTGGGGTGACTTCCTGCAGGAAGGAATCATCACTGTCAAAGCAGAAGAGAAGCTAAGGGGTTAATATTATTTAAAAATGCAAATATTTGAAGCTGTTTTAAAAGTATGAAAAATTATTGTACGTGACTTTTTGCTCAAATCGACCCAGGGTAAAGGAGAATAAAAAGTCGAATGGAAACCCACATGTTCCTATATTTAAAAATGTATACACATGGAAGTAATGTGGGGAGTGAAATGCACTTCATCAAAACTGGCATTTTTTTCAATATACCTACTTCATTTCCCAAAATACTGCAAGATAGAAATGTGTCAGAAAGAACACATGCTATTTGCAAAAGGAGAAGCGTACAAGAAATATTGCATCAAACTCCTATTTCAGTGGATCCATTTAACTAAATCCATACACTGTTCTATAATCTACGAACACGTACATATCCAGAACAAGGATCCTCTCGATTATGAGGGAAAACTTTCACAAACTTTTGGGAGGAACATATGTCACTGTTTTAAGTGTTGATTGGCTCATTTTATTCTGGTTCCTAAGGTGAAGGCAGGTTTTAGTCTTAAGCCTTACCCAAGAAGTTGCTCAAATTTTCAGGTAGACTAGTCTATTTCTTTGCTCTAGTTTAAATCTTTACTTCTCCCATTAATTGCATCCTGTATTCATGGTAGTTTTCTAATAAGCCAACTGGAATCTGCAGGCCATCAGAAAAGTGTTAAAAATTATGCCTCATGTTTTAAAAGGAATTAATATCTACAGCTGCCTACTTACAAAAAAAGAGCTGGTCACCTTGGAGATTGCTGATGGCATGGAGGTGGTTGCAGTAGCTTAGAATGGTGGCTACACGTCTTGTCATCTGTAGTGTATCAATATGTTTTTATAATGATACAATAACCTGAACCCTGTAACGGTTTATGGTCCTTTTGAGAATTCTTATGGATTCTTAGAGTGACGGAGGTCTGAGAAAAGATCTTGAAAGCTTTCACAAAATCTGGCTGGGTGACAGAAAGCTAGCAGGACTGTGATTTAGCTGCTAAGAAATCCTATTGACCAGGAACATCATTAAACTTTTAAGTTAAAACTAAAACCACAAAACAAATGGTAGATACAAAGGGTAAGGGGTACCCAAAGTGGCGGTGAAAATTAAAACGTGCTGAAGATTCTTAAAAATAAAAGGCAAAATGCAGCAAGCCCATTGTTGATCTTGATCTCCTACTTAGAAATAAGCATTTTTAAATACACCTTTCTGAATATTGCACTGTGTGTCGGAAATCTGTATTTGTGCATCTCCTTTATGGAATCTGTCAGAACTGATTGTTGCTCTTTCATTTTCTCTGGCTATTTTTAGTCAATGATAAATAAAGAACTTGAATTTTGAATCTGGCACCAGTGAGATATAGAACCAGAAACAGCAGGAAATAACCATGATGAGTAACTTCACATCAGTATCTGCATGGAGATCTCAGTCCTCTTAACATTTGTAATACTGCTAATTTCTATGGGCTTTTTAAAATACTTCCACATGAGCTCTCAAAACCCATAAAAGTGTGGCATGTAAAGTAAATTGTTTGTCACTTGCCGACGACCTGCCATATTTATTGTCAGGAGAAATGGACATTAGTTGGAAAAGCAGTTGTTAAAGGCCAAACAATTTTTAAAGATGGCAAAGATGCGCGAGGGTTTTCCTTTTTCTAACAATGAGCCACCCCTTCAGACATCAAAAGACAAGATAATAAGACACTTCAAGCACAATTCAAGATTATATTCAACATCTAAAGGCTCATCTCTTGTCAGTTTGCATTTACTCTCCCAGGGATGTGATGCTTCTATCATCTTTCTGTCAAGAGGAGTCTGGCAGAAGAAGCGAGGGCTCTTATTTCACACACTTAGGGTTTTTTATCAAATAGCCCACACTCGTTGTGATTCAGCCAAAATGGGGGGATAATTTGAAGAAGGTCATGCACAAGTACAAAAATCTCATATTGATTTGTGTGATTAGAAGGCATTAAAATTGCACGTTTATGTTAGTTGCTGAGATGTTTTGTCAGTTTATTTGGTAATACACTTTTGCAGCCTAGGAAAAAAAAAATGACTTAAAATTTAAAAATAGATGGCTGAAAGCTGACATGGTTTGTTTTAATGTGGCTGTGTCTGAACATTTAGCAAGTGAACATAAAAGTAATGTAAAGCTTTTAGTTTAACAATATTTGAAATTAGCTTATATAATGAAATACTTCATGCAATGTAAAAGCAAAATAGCACAGCTGTGCGAATCAGGTGAAACAAATATATATGTGAAATTTTTTAAAATACTTTAAAAATTGATTTCATATCTTTAATATATAGATAAAACGTGATGACATTTTCAATATAAATTTAATTATGAAGCTGTTTTACAATGGTTATCAAGTTTTTAACATTTTGCACTCTTTGAAATTACAGTGTCATTATATTTGTCATTTTATGCCATTCTTAGTATATATGCCCTTTTCCAGAGAGGGTACTAAAGAATAAATAAAAGGGTTTTTATTATTATTATTATTCTCTGTCAAAATTCATCACATTTCCTTCTTTGTTCTCTGACAGTCACAAAGCCATACAAAGAAACATTCCATTTTGGTGGGGGCATGTTTATAGAAGTTAGAAGAACAATCTTTTCCTCTCAAAATAAAACAATTGATGAAAATAAAACCATGATATCCTGGGATCATTTCTATATTGAATCTTTGAAATTACTTTTCCTAGGAATTTTCATCAAGTCTCTGTTGTCTCCACTTCTTATATTTTTCTCCTTTGCCGTGAAGTGTTTTGAAACTGGATTTCTTACTTTTGCGCCACTTTCAAAACAAAGGAGGGGTACATATATATCGTGTAGTTACAGTGTAGAGTAGAAGTGAAAACCCATAATTTGCCCTATTTATTGTATGAGTTTTTTCTATTCAATACAGTTTATGCATTCAACCTGGAACAGTGAATTAATCCATTCAATAAATGTTTATTGAGCACCTGCTCTGTGGCAGGGGTGGTGCTGTCTCCTGAGGACTCAGTAGAGAAGACACCAGATAGAATTGATCACCTAGCTTGCCCACTGTGAGGGATACTGAAGATGCAAAACTGAACAAGACATGGGGACCCCACCCTGAAATGGCCCACAATCAGCATCACACATTGACATTCTATTTAACTTGATCATTTCTGGTACCTTTTTAGGCAATTTTAAGTCTTCAAAACCACGCTTTTCAAAAGTTGTCTGTTGGTTAGAAGCCTCAACATTTGAGGAAAAAACTATGATCTCCAAAAAGTAGGGAAGAAGAAAGGAGCATTAAGTGGTTTGTGACAAATGACATTCGCAATGTTTTCATCACAGGGTTTGGTGCATATGCTGTGGAACACAATTGCTCTTCTTTAGGGATTTTCTCTTAATCATGTCCAAAGGGAGGATGAATTAGATTATTTCTTCCTCCCTGTCTTTTCTACCTTCATTCTCCTCCCAAAATTCTTGTTTGTCTTATATAATTTTTATTTTTTTATTTTTTTATTTTTATTTACTTATGTTTTTACATATGTTCTATCGGGGGCCAATTCCTTTTATTTTATTTTATTTTATTTTATTTATTTATTTATTTTTTTTTGAGACAAGATCTTGCTCTGTCACCCAGGCTGGAGTACAGTGGTATGATCATGGCTGCAGCCTCAACCTCCTGGCCTCAAGTGATCCTCCTGCCTCAGCCTCCTGAGTAGCTGGGACTGCAGGCGTACACCATCACACTCAGCTAATTTTTTTTTTTCAACTTGCAAGAGGCGGGTCTCACTTTGTTGCTTAGGCTGGTCTTGAACTCCTGGCCTCAAGCTATCCTCCCACCTTGGTCTCTCAAACTGTTGGGATTACAGGTATGAGCTACCGCACCTGGTCATTGTCTTACACTATAAAGTAGGGCTTCAAGGCTCTGGAGTCAGGTTGTGTGGGCTTGAGTCTGGCTCTGCCACTTGTTCACTGGCTGGGTAAAGTAATAACATGTTGACACTTCAGCTTCCCCATCTCTGCATGGAAGTATTGCTGGTACGCCACAGGACAATCTTGAGCTTGAAGTGAAATGACACATGTAAAAGCCTATAGAGTACCTGGAATGTAACCGGAGCTCAATGAATGTCACACTTAGTTAAGAGTTGAAAACGTACTTGCTATGTTTAGAAAGAATCTGATTAATTTTGGGCAGCAGGTACCATAAAACCAAAATTGTGGCCTTTGGAAGTAGCCACGCTTCTCCATAAGGAAACATCAGCCCCCAAGGGTCCTCCTGATCAAAGAAAGGTTCTGGGGATCTTTGCTTCCTAATGGCAACACCCTTTCCTTCTCCAGTCTCTGCTTTCTTTTCAAGTCCATTCAGGAAAAAATTCAGACTCATAAATGGATTGTAAGCAGGTTCTAGAGGGAACGATAGTTCACTCTCTTCATTCTGGAGAGTACATAAGTGAGGTGGTGAGCAAGGATGGAACAGGGCAGTTACACATCTATCTCACTCTTCTCTGAATTTAAAATGTTGGAAGGTGTGATTCTTTCAAATAATAGCGTTTTTAAAAATAATGTTGCCCTTGAGAAGTGCTATGAAGCCAGATGTCTGTGGGCAGCAGCAAATGCCTCTCCTTTGCGGTGTGGTCAGACACCCCGGGGGCAGTCTGTCTTTGGGTGGAGTTCCTCCCAGGGGCGTCAGCTGTTCCTCCCTCCCTCCAAGGGAATTTGCCAGCTACAGGCCAAGCACTTCTATCTCTCTGCCTTGACCATACTGTTGCCCATGTTGGGAACAGAGCATTTGTTTCTAGTTAAATGCCCAGATATCTTTCATAGGATGGTTTTGCGACCAAATCAGGGTGAACTACAGAAAATTTCAGAGAGAGAGAAACATTCCATTGAAGTCATGTGACAATTTTAGAAAAATGGTACTGCAGAAGGATGGTAACCTGGGTTCGAATCACCACCCTTGACCTAGGCACAAGGCTATGAGCTTATGCCTCCGTTTCCTCTTCTGAAACGTGAGTGTTAAAAACCTATCTGATGGGATGTTGAAGATTATGTCAAGGAAGGCAAATAAGATGCCTGCACATGGTGGTGTTTAATAATGAAAGCCCCTTCCCCTCACTTCTTAGCCCAATGCATATCTTTCCAAGGTCTGAGAAGTGACTTATTCTGATGGGAGTTCTCTTGGGAGTGTGGATCGGAGATTAATGATCAGCAGGGGCTCTGAACGTTAAGATCTGTTTTCTCAACATAGCTTCTCCATGAAAGCCAAAACTCAAGCTAGACGTGGAGAGACTAACCTTTGCTCCAGAAACAAAGGATTTGACTAGATTGTGGGTCTTCTCTGTCCCAGCAGAGAGCTCGTTTTTGCCCCTAAACGGAAGCGCTTCTCTCAAAAAGTTAGTTATGTGTTAGGTATGGGAACATGCCTTCAACTAGAAATCCATGGAGTCCTCATTCCTTAAGGAATTTTCATAGCCAATGTTTAATTGGAATTTTCAAATCTTCAAGAATGAACCCTTTTCATATATTTTTCAAAAGGAACAAACCAAAAATAAGATGGCAACTCAAAAAAATCTGTTAGTGCCACACTCCCAAGGGTTTGAACATGCCGTGAATATTTAAGTAGCTTAAATTGACATTTGGAGCCATAATTGGGAGGAAACATGTTATAACCTTTGTTGGGGATATTTACACATTTTGGTTGAGATCCGTAAAACCTACCTCCTCTTATATATACCAAAGTTGTCAGGATCAGTAAAGGAACATCTTTCTGTTATTGTTGTTGTTGCCATGGCAACCCCACACTTTTTTAATTACATATTCATACCCTATGCTCATTTCTTAGAAATCATTGGCACTTCTAAAACCACTCATTTAACATGTGTCGATCAATGTCAATAAATATATTGCGAAATTTAAAAATATTAAATCATACTTTCAGATTGAATTAATGTACACGTTTGTGTTAATGTTAAGTAGAAGAGACAAACTCTCTTTTAAGCCAGTGGCAATGACCATCCCTTTCATATAATGTGACAGTTTTGACTTTCTTCACTGAATTTATAGCTGTATCGCCCCTTAGATGTCCCAGATGTTATTACTGTTCCCTCTGTGGTTTTGTCACTGGGTAACCGAACTTAAATTTATCTACACTTGGCTGCACCCCTGAGCAGTGTCAGCGTAGAAAGGATGATGTTGGGAAAACAAATACAAAGTTGGGCTACATTGTACATAGGAATGAAAATCCACACCTTCATTCTATCACGTGAATTGGGTCCAGCCTTCTTTACTGAGCCTCTCACCCAGCTCTGACCTGCCTTTCCACACCATTCATTTCCAGCCACCACCTAGAGTGCACTCTGCAACTAAATCTTCCAATTTTTCATATTTTTATTAAAGTTAAGTGTATTCTTTTTTTTTTTTTTTTTTTTTGAGTCAGAGTTTCACTCCTGTTGCCCAGGCTGGAGTGCAATGGCACGATCTTGGCTCACTGCAACCTCCACCTCCTGGTTCAAGCAATACTCCTGCCTCAGCCTCCCGAGTAACTGGAATTACAGCCGCCTGCCACCACACCCAGCTAATTTTTGTATTTTTAGTAGAGATAGGGTTTCGCCATGTTGGCCTGGCTAGTCTTGAACTCCTGACCTCAGGTGATCGGCCTCCCAAAGTGCTGGGATTACAGGCGTGAGTCACCGTGCCAGGCTGTGTATTCTTTTCTTAATCAGTCCTGACTAAAAGTCAGCACAGTCAGCACTTAAGAGAAGAATTGCTTTTTCTAGGCAAGAATTTTTTTTTTTTTTTTTTGGTACAGATTTCTCTTTTATGTTCCATGGTGGTTCAAACATCTTCCTTCCTTGGAGTCCTTGAAACTTTTACGGTCTTTGACATCCCTGAGAATTTGCAGGTTGCGGGATTAGGGTGGGGAAAGGGGAGATGTTGGTCAAAGGGTAGAAAGTTTCAGTCAGGAGGAATATGTTTTAGGGACTATAGTTATTAATAGCATGGTAACTGTAGTTAATAATCATGTATTGTATATTTCAAAATTCTCAAAAGAGTATATTTTAAATGTTTGCACCACAAAGAAATAAGTATGTGGTATGATGGATGCCTTCATTAGCTTGATTTAATCATCCCAAAATGTACACATGTAACAAAACATCACACTGTATTTCATAAATATATACAGTTATTATTAGTCAATTACAAAATTTTAAAACAAAATCATAGCTTACCTTTTTAATTAAAAATATTAAAATAGTCTTTCTCTCTCTAACACTTTCTTTACAATAATTTGCCCATGAAAATGGTAATAGTTTTACACTATCTTTTGGGAGGATACCTTATTTTTTGGTCTTCTGATCCTCCAGAGATGCATTTTTTTTTCCTACCAGCTATCAGCCTTTATGAAAAAATCTACAGAATCTACAAAGCATTACATTGTTAGCTAATAACACTTCAATTTCAATTAAGTGAAAGGGCCAGGTGCAAATAACCATTTAATATCTTGACGTGCTCTTTAAGTCACTTATAATGAATTTATTGAGAGGTTAATTTATTCAAAAATTAACACTTATTCAGTGTGTCCCCATTTGCTCTTCCTCATTTCTTGTGGTCAAAATATTCTGGCTAAGCTTTTTGATTTCCAACATTACAATGAATCTTGCCTTCCCCTGCTTTCCAACTACTTTCTCATTTTTTACAGCCTCTTTTGCAGTCATTTCCAGTGTTTGCCTAGTATTATCATGACTTGTGCATTTGTCTGCCTCCTTGCTGGATAGCTAGCCCCTAGAGGACAGATAATAGATCTTGCATATATTAAGTGCCAGATAAATGTTTTTTGAATTGAACTGCTTCTGAATTGGATGTTTCTGGACATCATCCACACTTGGCCAATATTTACTGAATATTAAGGGAAAATAGACTCTACCCACAGGAGTCTACTATCCTATCTAGGGACAGAGGTATGTGTATATATATATATACACACACACACACACACACATATATATATTTATATATGTATGCATGTGCATATATATACACACACACATACAGTGATGTGTCACTTAATGACAAGAATGCATTCTGAGAAATGTGTTGTTAGGCAATTTCATCACTGTGCAAATGTCATAGAGTGTACTTACATAAATCTAAATGGTGGAGCCTGCTATACACTTAGGCTTGTATGGTACAGCCTATTGCTCCTAGACTACAAACCTGTATAGCATGTTACTGTACAAATACTGTAGCCAGTTGTAACACATTGGTATTTCTGTGTTTAAGCATAGAAAACGTACAATGCAAAATAAGATATAATCTTATGGGACCATCATGATATATGCAGTCTGTTGTTGACCAAAACATTGTTCTGTGGTGTAAACTGTATATATCAACAAATATTAATAACAAAACAAAGATAAAGTGCTTTTTCACATATCCAACAAATATTTATTGAGCACCTTTGTGCTAAGTATTGGACTAGGTGCTGAGAATATGGTGAGAAGTTAGGCAGAATTGGTCCCTCTTCTCGTAGAATTCATAGGAAACTCAAAGGAAACTCAAATCCTAAACAATGATTATCCAGAAATTTAATAATTTGTCATTGTGAGAAGTGTTCTGAAAGAGAAGTACCAGAAGCTAGAGAGATGAATAATGAAAGCTCATGACTTTGTTGGTAGCATCGGCTGCTGTAGTGGACACTGGGTGGACAATATGTAGATGTGACTTTGGCAAATGACTCCTCTCCTATTGGATACAGTCTTGGTGGGACGATCAGTCAAGATGCTCCATCTTCCCGTAGACAAAGAGATGTTACATGGCCCAAAGTAGACAACAAGGTGCTTTTTCCTGAGACGCTAATTCTTGAACTGAGTGATCCAAAGACTGAAAAGCCATGAGGCTGTGTCTAGCTGGTTGTTCCCCTAGAAAATGTCCCCTGATTTTTACCACCTTGATTCCTGGAAGAGTCTTGGTTACTATCTCTTCAGAGAAAACTAGATCTGTAGCTTTTTCCTTGAATTCTGTGATCCATACTAAACTCTTCCAACAAATTCTTTTCTCTCTTTCCAGTTTTTGCTTTAGTAAGCCAGGGTAGTTTTGTGTTACTTGGAGCTGGAGAACCTCTGTACTGGCGAACCCCTGTACTGGTATGTTCATGACCTCCAGACTTCATTTAGATAAGACATTTTTCTAAAACTGATATTTCAAGGTTAGAACAGAGAAGGCATCCCAGGTAGGGCAAACATCATGGGCAAAAATACAGAGTGAAAAGAGTTATCTCCAGCTGTAATTACCTAAAGGGAAGTAGAGAATTAGGGCTTCCTTGTGGGAAAAGGGGTAGGACCAGGAAGAGTGTGAATGAGAAATACTGAAATCCACCTTCTGAATGAGCAAAACTGGGAAAGCTGGAGCAAAACTAGATAGGCTCAAAATTCTGGAGCTGCCTCTCATTCCCCATGCTTAGCCTGAGACACGGTGGGAGCACCTTCCACCAGCTCTCTGCGGCCTCTGCTAATGTGTTATTTGAAGTACAGTCTATTTTTAAAGTACGGATACTCTAGTTACAATTATAGGGTTGCTCCCATTATTTTTTGCTGCACTAAAATCCATTCCAGAACACAGAGGTTTACATAATGATAACATTCATTTTGCTTACAAATCTTCAATTTTGGCAGGCCTGGTAGAGACAGTGCATTTCTGTCCGACTTAGTGTCAGCTGTGGCAGGTTTTGGGTGGAGGGCTAGAATCGTCTGACGGCTTGTTCTCACATGAGTCTTGTGATTGATCTCCCCGGTGGCTGGATGTACCTGGGCTTCTTCACAATGTGGTGGCTGGGTTCAAGCATGGAGAGACAGGGGAGAGGGAAGGGAAGAGGCACTGCATTGACTCTGGTTTTCATAAACTAGACTTTTCTAACCTAGCCTTGGAAGTCAACAGCATCATTTCCACCACTGTCTACTTATTAGAGAGTCAAGTCATTAAGGCTGTTCCATATTTGAGAAGAGGGGAATTAAACTCTACTTTTGATGAGTATCAGCAAATTAATGGACAAGTTTTACAATCACCACAAAAGTAACATTACTTCTACATGTCTATTTCTTTTCTCTCTCATAAACTTAAAAAAAAAAGCACTTTGGAGACAGTATCTTCTCATTAGTGAAGAGATATTTGAATGGATCAGAAGATCTTGTTTGAAGCAGGGTTAAATGGGAGATAATGTCTGCAACATTTAGTGAGCATAGCTCACTATCTTATAGATACTTGCATGTTTAGTTCTCCTGAAGGTTATCTTTTTTATCACTTTTATTTTCCTCACAGACATTAAGAGCTTTAGTTTAAATTCTGGAATCTAGATTTTTACTCAATAAGCATATAAAAAATGAAGTCTATCTTAGGGCGTCAGGATCAGAGGGCAGATGGAATCTAGAAGTCCACTATGTCACACTTATGATAGAACTTTAGTTATAGCGGATGAAAATAGATTTCCCAAATCTAACATATTACGCTCAATACATTTCTCTTTGATAATAACAGACAGAAATTTCCATTATAATAAACCATTTCTGAGCCTTTATGTCTACCACTAGACATTCTAAAAAAGGATAGGCTGAGAAAAAACGAGTTGGTGTGTTTGAAGATATTTCATGTAATTGTTGTTTATAAGAAGATCATTTACATTACAATTTTCTGTAAGTATTTTTAAATTAAACAAATTCTATGTTTTAGGATATTTTTAACCTCAGATTTTTTATTTTTATTTTTTTTCTGGTTTTATCTAAGAGACTCCCTCTTCAAGTGTCTTGAATTATTGTAGAAGTTGATGCCACATTTCCTCACGTGTGATAATTTCTATCAAGAAGTCTCAGCACAGGAAAGGATAAGTATTCTTGGTGCTTTAGATAGAAGGATATACAAATAATTTCTGCTCTGTTGATGAAAGTGGGCGGGGTGGGGCAAAAGATCCCATTAAGACTCAGAATTATCTGTAGTTATTCTAAGTATGGACTCAGTAAACTAAAATGTACTTAATTGCTATGTGTTGTTCAAATAGTGGCCAGACTAAGAAGTTTTTATTAACAGAAAAAGTCATGAACTTAATTCTGAATTCTTTTCACTATTCTAAGAATTCCAGCCTGGAATCTTGTTTTCCTCAATCAATACCCTCCAGCCCTCCAGTCTCCCCGGGGATACATGGAAAGCCAAGATGGAACCCAGTTGGATGCCAGCCTTCACAAACAGTACAGCCAGGGATGTTCCCAAGTGGGGAGGTGGATTGGGTACCAGAACATGTTAAGCTCAGTACTTGTAACCACTCTCTGTAGATCATGGTGTGTGGCACAAAGATGCAATATGAAATGCCAGTCTGCAGAACTTTTCACAAAAGCTCTTTCCTTAAAGCCCAATTATAAGAATTTCATAATAAACTAGATATCCAAGTGCATCTACACACTCAGCTTTACTGTTTCCAGATGTTCTTTAATAGTGATAATGATAACGATTGCATAGACTAGCATTTTTGAACTATTGTCATTTACAGAAACTCCATGAGGCAGATATTTACCAGGATTTGGCCATTAGACCTTAGGTAATATAGAGTTGATACCATTATGAGCATTGTTGCCCTCTACTACTTAAAGACTTATGGTGGTTTCCTGTTCATCTCAGAATAAATTTCAAACACCCACAGCATCCCCTCCATGTTCCAGATGACGTGTAAAAATCTACAACCTAATGATATAACTATGCTGTGATAATCTATAACCATGTGGTAATAAAATGGGTTTGTGGTTTGCTTTTTTCATATTTAGTTTGTATTGAAACTATAACAGTGGACATTTTTTCTATGCAGACATATTTTATAGCAATAGCTTAAATGATGTGAGGTATTTTGCTCATATGGGCATGCCATCATTTATTAAATTAAACTCCTGTTATTGGACAGTTAGATTGTTTCCAATGTTTAAAATTGAACATTTTGTAGATAAAACTATTTTTTCATCTTGAATCATTTTCTTAGGACAAATTAATAGAAGTAGAATTACTAAATCAATAGGTATTCACATTTTAAGGCCCTTCAGAAATGATATGCAAATTTATACAACTATGAACAGTGTTTCAAGCCTGAACAGTATTTGAGACTTTCCATTTTCTGATTCCTTCACAAATCTGATTTTTATCAGTATTTTTGGTGTTGGAAAACTTGGTACAGGAGAAATAGTATTTATTTTACTTTGCCTGTATTTGATTACTAATTAGGCTTGAATACTCTTTTTGTGATTTTTGACTATCTGTGAATTGCCCATTTTTCACTTCTTTTGCTGAGAAATCCACCTTTTGTCTTTTTCTTTCTTTCTTTCTTTCTTTCTTTTTTTTTTTTTTTTTTTTTTTGAGACAAGGCCTACTCTGTTGCCTAGGCTGGAGTATAGTGGTGCGATCACAGCTCACTGCAGCCTTGACCTTCTGGGCCCAAGTAATTCTCACACCTTAGCTTCCCAAGTAGCTGGGACCACAGGCATGTGCCACCGTGCTTGGCTAATTTTTTAAATTTTTGTAGAGACGGAATCTCCCTGTGTTGCTCAGGCTGGTCTCCAACTCCTGGGCTTAATGATCCTCCTGCCTCAGCCTCCCAAAGTATTGGAATTACAAGTGTTAGCCACTGTGCCCACCTTCTTATTGTTTCATATGAGCTCTTCATATTAAAAAAGACACCAGTATTATTTTTCCCATGTTTTTTCAACTTTTGTAGACTGTTAGATAAGAGCAAATAAAACATATTAACAAAAAGTATGATGGGAAAATATTTTCTTTTGAATTGGCTAGTTATCTAAAGACCAACAATTTGTTCATACATGGCAGAATATTATAGTATTTTTGTATTCAGGATCCTGGCAGGAAAGAGATGGAATATTTAAACTGAGTAAACTGAGGAAAGTTTAATAATGGTACTATTTACAAAAGTTTGAGTAGAATGTAGAGTAACACAAGGGATAGTGGAACCACCCCCTGCCCCCCACAACACACAAGCATAAGTAATGCAGTGTCCTTATCACCCTTGGACTCTTGTCCTCTCTCTTTACCCAAAAGGGACCAGGGAGAAGGCAGACACCAAAACCCAGAAGGAGAGAGTCACATGAAAGAGTTCACTTCTATTGGGGGGTGCAGCCGTCCCCAAGAAGACTCCACAGGAAAAGAGACAAAGGAACAAATGTTCCAATTTTATTCTCTCTTCCCTTCCTTTGACAAAACCCAACTGGAAACAGCAGAGCAAGAAAAGCCTTTGATAGAGTCCATAGAGATCAGCCTCCCAGAACACGGAGCAAGGTGGAAAGGGTTAGAGTATAAATCTGCAGGAACAGATGGTTTCAACACAATGGGCTATAACTGTGATTCTGAAATTGCTCTCAGTTCTCCAGCCTGGCCATTAAACTGTTATTTAACATGGGATCCTCGTCTGTAACATGAGGGCGACCATAGTAACCGCCTCATCTGGTTGTACTGATAATCGAAAGAGTGAAGACATGTGCATAGTCTTGGTATAGAGTGTCTAGATGCAGTTGTTGAGGGGAGGGAGTCTAAGGAAGTCGAAATGTTTCCCTTCAATTATTTTTTTTGCTCTTTCCCTTTTTTTCTCTCCTTTAATGATCCCAATTTCTATCCTAGCCTGGGTGCTGGTTGAGATTAAGCTAGGTACCAGCAGTGTAAATTACCAGGGGTCAACCCTCTTTCTTTCCTTTGACCTCAGCTGGACTACTCATGGCAATGGCTCCCACACAGCATCCAAACAGACCTGTGTCTCTCCCTAGGGGTCTATGCCTCTGATAGTGGCCCAGGGGAGGCTCTGGGGTACCCCGTGCCATGTCCCCAGATACTTGATCATGTTCCCCCAGACTGGACTGAGGACATACAACCACGGAATATTTCCTAGAGATATCTTCATTTGCCCAGAGAAATTATGAGATAAAATGAATGCATTCCCCAAGAGGAAGCTTTTTTTGTTGTTCTTATTACAATAACCGCATGAAATGGGTCTTTAGTATCTATCAACAGATTTTAGTTTTAAGGCTTTCTTTCTAGATAAAGATAAAACAGTCATTAACTAATGAAATAAATATGTGGAGAGGTTTGTGTATGGAGTATGCAATAACAAACAGATTTATATGCACTCTTGAGATGTTTTTAGGTAATAGTTTGCAACAAAATTATACCTTTTTATGAAGCATTAGCACAAGAATTTCCCAATCAAAACTAGAGGAAAATGTTAAGTATACAATTGTAAGGATAAAAAAAAAAAAAAAAAAACCTTCTTGGGAATCTTTAGTTGCCTGTAAATTGGGTGTCCTAATTTTTCTATTAATTTTTAGTTTTTGTTTATGCTTTTGAGTTTACTTTTTGAGACAGGGTCTCACTCTGTCACCCAGGTTGGAGTGCAGTGGTGTGATCACAACTCACTGCAGCCTCAAACTGCTGGGCTCAAGTGATTCTCCTGTCTCAGCCTCCTGAGTAGCTGGGACTACAGATATACGCTGCCACTGCGTCTGGCTAATTTTTTGTAGGGACTTTGCTATGTTGCCCAGGCTGGTCGTGAACTCCTGGGCTCAAGCAATCTGCCAAACTTAGCCTCCCAAAGTGCTGGGATTATAGGCATGAGTCGCCACACTCAGCCAATTATTAATTTTTGAATGAAGTAAGAATAATTCCATATACGATTATTACCATTTTAATACCCACTAATAGATATGAAACCACCACAGTTGTGTATGCTGGTATTGATCAAAGGCACTGATATCCAGCCTGAGTTGGTCTTTGGAAAGGAATAAATTCTACCTGATGAGTGGTAGCATAATGTGACCCAGTATCCAATGAGGCATCCTTCCATTTGCTTGGTAGGGATTTTAGCTTATTCTGTTAAGTTAGTCCTGGTGTATGAGTTTATAACATTTTTATAGGATTGGCAAAAAGTATTGTTTAGTTTGATAGTGTAACTTATATCGTATTTTAATGACTTGGAATAAATATTGGAGCTCTAAGTCTGGTATACCTGTTACACAGTGGAAAATGTAAATCATATAGGTAGCATTACTGATGAAGTTATTTTGGCTTTAAATTTAGAGCAACATTTCTGATTTGAATCAATGATTCCAGAGCACAGAGAGAAGTCTAGAATATTGAGATAGCTCTTAAAAAATTACATATCTCCCTAAGTCTACCATGGGTGGTGTCCTGGAGCCAGCTCATGCTGGCCTGTGAGAGATAATTGCTATATTTTTAGGAATTTTGTGAGCTAATTGTTAAACATAGCTGCAATTAAGAATTAAATTACATAACTGGCTGGGCACGGTGGCTCATGCCTGTAATCCCAGCACTTTGGGAAGCTGAGGAGGGTGGATTACCTGAGGTCAGGAGTTCGAGACCATCCTGGCCAACATGGTGAAACCCCATCTCTCTTAAAAATTCAAAAATTAGCTGAGCGTGGTAGTGTGTGCCTGTAATCCCAGTTACTTAGGAGGCAGAAACAGGAGAATCACTTGAATTTGGGAGTTGGAGGTTGCAGTGAGCTGAGATTGTGCCACTGCACTGTAGCCTGGGACAGAGCAAGGCTCCATCTCAAAAAAAAAAAAAAATTAATGTAATCTTATAATTATATAAATTATGTTAAAAACAAAGCTAAAAATATGAAAACTGATCATTTCCTAAATATTTTATTTTATTGGTTTCTATCCTGTGAGGTTACTCACATTTATTGCATCTGCATGGTGGAAATACTACATAATGATGTGCTATTATATGTCTTCTCCCAATCCTACATTAAATTATATCACGTTGGTAGCTTGAAATTGGCCAAGGAGAGAGTATTTACACTATGGAAATAGGCAAATGCTTTATTTATTGTTTGGTTGATTGTCTAAACTTGAAAAGTGATGGAGAAAATACTAATAATATAGATGAAAGTTAAAACTGTGTTGTCTCTATAGGTATTACACTATTAATAGGACAAATAAATTAGAAAACAGTTTTCCAGTAATCAAAAGATATTATATGATTCTTCAAGGAAATCACTTACATCATTGACAAATGAGTGAAACTCTAATATATGTCTTTGTTATTTCACTTTTATCTTGTTGACATAAATGAAAATAACAATCAGCATTCATACAGAATGTTTGTCAATGGGGTGAATGACTTCTTGCTAAATCAGATAGTAATCAAACATTTATTTGAAGTCTGATTTTATAACACTATCATTGGCAATAGAATTATAAAAACTGATAGTGGATTTTGTAAGAAATAGTATGTCACAGAATTATATGTGTAAAAAATTTTAAATACATTGTATATTTTGTTATTTTTTGTAAATTGTGTTATACATTCTTTGTATCAATTTTTGATAAATGTGTGTATGCATATATATGTATACTTTTGTCCTCAGGAGGCTAGCTGTTAAACAATTACCACTACACAATTGTTTGGATATTATTAATTCTAAATACAATTCTGGGAATGTCTGCTATTTTGGTCCCAACATATCAGTTTTAGGTTTGTGAGGCCCCACAAGGAGATGAAGTTTTACTAATAATTTTTTGACCTCAGAAACATCATGAAGACATTTAGGCAGGATTATCATGGTAGCATTTTAGCTCCAACACCAATTTCTTTTTTTTCTTGAGAGAAGTTGTTTATGAATTATTCTTAGTATGTAGATTTCTGTGGATAGTAAAATGAAAGTGAAGAGTTTTACCTTTACTCAGATTAAGAAAAATATGACCTTTTAGTTATATGACCAAAATATGACCAACCATTCAGGGTTTTGTTCTTTTTGCTGTTGTTGTTAATGGTTCTCTGCATAATTAATTCAACAAGTGTTAAAATAATGAATTTTTATATTTTATAGCTGCACCATAATTGTAGATACTCAAATACATTAGATATAGGTACAGATAAAAAAATAGATACAGAGATATAAAGAGATAGACAAAATGACATTGGATGGTCTTCAGAGTGAAGAGCATTCAGCTTGGACAGTGAACTATAGTACATTCAGATGACCCTTGGAAGATAAAGAGTTTCACAATTATATCACGAAAGGACTGAACAATGAAAGAGTCAACCTGCAGAAATGAACACTTAGAAGGCCATGGGAGATATTTCCAATATCTGCAATTATCGGCAGATTTTTTTTTTAATGTTGGAGAAAGACTGGACTTATTCTGGGTGGTTTCAGAGGGCTTACCAAACCCCAGTGGGTGGAAAGGGAATTGAATTTGGCATGATGCAAGAAGAATTATAAAATAGCTACAATTGTCCAGAATTAAATGTGACCTGTTGAGAAGGTGGTGATTTCTTCATCATTAGAAGTCCTCAGCCAGAGATGATAGTTGCTATAGATGCTATTCAGATGACCTCTGTTCTTACACTTCCAGTTCTATAATTCTGTGAGTACCTGACTTCTCACTTGTATTTTAAACCCAAAGCAGTAGCCAGCCCTTGTCAATGTGTCTGCACAGTTGAAAACTGGCTGAACATGTTGGTTCAGAAATTTAAGGACTGAAATTAGTCTTTTAAATATGATACAGGTAACTTAAAAGTACTACTTTTAAGTGAGCAAATTCAGGTAAAATCTCATTGGAACAAATATCCTTACAAAGAAGTGCTCGCTATAACAAAATGTTTCTGTACACTGGAAATAGCACGTAGCACAAAAGCTTTATGATCTATTAACAGTAAGTGATATATTATTGCATGCTTATACTATTGGTGCTATTGCTTGATCACAGATACCCTTTTGTCCACTCTTTTTTCAATATACTTATAAGCAAACATAAAAGCAGGGCAGAGAAGTAACATTCAAAAATGCTGTTTAAACTGAGTTGCCACTGGCAAGCTATTTCAGTTAATATCCACATGAAATTGCTTACAGCATAAGAATTGAGTGTTTTTTTTCTTTTACTTTTTAAAATACATCATCCCCTCTAGGGGCTAATTATAGCCCCCCAATCAGTGTTTTACTTGAGAAAGTTCATAGATCAAATGAATAAAAATGAAACTTGACTGGCACTCTGGAATATTAATTAGGCTTGGCTACGTAGCTATATAATAACTGTGTGCCGAAAGGATTTGTGTTGATTAGCAATGCTAATCAGATTTCTAAAGTTTCTGTTCCCCAGAGATGGCAATATCAGAGAAAAGATACTGCCATCTTAAGCTATTATGGATTAGATGTTTATATTTTATCCCCCTAATTAACTATTCTTGATTTTTATAAGACAGTTGAAAATTTTGAATTTTAATTACATTTTTACAGAAAAAAAATTATTTCCAGAGATTAGAACACTCACGTGAGTATCCTGATTTTATCCTTGAGTCAGTTTAGAATATAAATTCCACAGAAACACAGTATGTAAAAAGAAACATGAGAGAAACTTTTGAAGTATATCATTGTCTTGAATTTAAATTCCAAAACCATGCTCAAGAAAGGGCCTCTTGGTACCCACTTTATGAGACTGTATCACCATTGCCTGCGAAAGTCCAGGAGAAAATGCTCTGTTTTTTTTATTTTGTTCTGTTTTTTTTGTTTGTTTGTTTGTTTGTTTGTATTTGTTTTTTAAGCATCAAGAAAAGAAAAGAGAAATACTCTAAGTTAAATGAACAGGTAAAATTTGCTACAACCTTAAAATACAACTGCCAGACAATCTTATCCTGGGATATGGGTTACTGGTTCAGAGGTTCATGGCTGCAGTAATGGGACTACAACTTGGAGCAGCTCACCAAGGGAAACACAAGCTTCATGTTTTCTCCCCAAATCAAAATTAAAATACAGGAGAATATGCAAGGAGATGACAGAGTCAAGGAATTAGAACATTCTCCCTCAAGTTGCATAGAGGAAACAGGAGCTAAAATGAGCAGAGATAAAATCAGGGCTTCTAAAGATCTGACCAGCAACCTAGTCAACTCGAAAAGATCTGGAAATTTGAAGAAGTGGTTGTGATATTATTACATCTCTCTTCTTAGGTTTGTTTCTTTTTATTGCAAATTGGCTCTTTAGGGACTGGGCCTCAGAAATAGTTTATCTTTAGTTTCTGCAAACTAGGAAAATGCCTCATTTCCACAAAATCTACCCTGGACCAAAATAATTTGTGAACACAAGGAGTTGTTTATAATGGAGACTCACGAGAGCACATTTGCTTCCAATGTGGTGCATTGCTCTTGGTCACAAGTGCTGATGGGAGGTGAGTAAGTGTGGAGAAAAGAGAAAAAGACGTGGCCATTATTGGGGGAAAAATTCAAGGAACACCCTTCTGGCTAGATCCATAGCATACTTTTTTAATATTTAGAAGTCAGCAGAGTGTATCTCTGAAGAAATGGTTTAACTGAATGCTAATTTGAGGCCCAGCAGGATCCTAAGCTATACGGTTTATAAAAACAAACAAACCATGAATCCATGCATGTACCTATAGGTAAACATCCTGAATATTGACATGGAATTGCATAGTACTGAAATTACACCCGTACAAATAAACACTACGAAGGAAGATATTGGGTGAATCCAAATTTCTTTGTCATTTTTGTCGTTGTTAACAGCCATGTGATGGTGATGGTAGTCATGATCATCACCTTTCAACTGATAGTACAAATCTTATCCATCTCACAGTAATTTAAATAAGAGGCAAGCTCATTCATCTCTTCTGCAGGGTTAGAGTGAGTATTTGACTATGGGAATTTAGCATTTACTCTTCATGGGTCAATGGATAGGTAAGTCTTAAAACCTCTTTAGGTGAAGATGATTCTAATGGAAACTTCCTCCATCCCCCTGCCTTTCAAAGGCCCAAAGCAATATTCCATATTTCTTAGAAGAAAATAAAGTCACATGTGGGGAAAGTACAGATAAACAATATCATTCACATGGAAATCACCACCTGAAGTTAATAAAAAGGTTTTGTTTCTTTTTTTTCTGGGAAAAAAAGAGATGAAACTGATTTTTGATGTTATTAAAGGCCAGGAATTTCATTTAAAAAATTGCATTGGTCAGGTGCCAAATTACAGCTTTTATACCATAAAAATGAAGTTGTTAAACCTTGCATCAAAAGAAGAGTGTCATCTTTTAATGTTTAATCATTTTTGTATTGTGAGCGCTTTGCTGCTAATTGGAGAAATCATCACATGTATCTTAACTGAAGGAGACTTTTAAATTTTATGAAAGATGCATAACATTAGTTACTCACATAAATATGTGAGTACACATGCAGACAGATAGGTGAGTAGATAGAGATGTGTGTGTTTGCATTATATAGGCCTATATTCCTTTGATTTACATAGGTATAAATCATAGTGGTTTAGGGAGCTAAAATGCCTATTAGTAGTTAAAATATACATAATTAACAATTTATATTCTCAGTTGTGAAAAGACAAAAGTGATCTCCCCAATATCAGGTGGGTATGGAAAGCAAACCTTTGAGGGTTTTGGCTTTACCTTTCATTCAACAGATGAGAAACAGGAGATCCAGATGGATGCCCATGATCATACAGCCAGAGAAGAGAGCCAGGCCCAGCCAGGGTCTCCTGTCCCATCTCTCTCCCAGCGATTGTGTGGAGAGATGTCAGATGGGATATGTAACCATATCTTTTTTCTTAACAAACTTCCATTTCTTTTCACCCTCCCATTAAATCTCAACTTTCTTTAAAACCTTCAGAACTTATTTATTTATTTATTTTAGGTACCTTCTATTTCCATTGCTTCCTACTCCTTCTCTGCTACTTTTCTGGTTTTGGCTCCAAACAAGATTGACTTCCCTCAGGAGTCCCTCCTTGCTGTCCTGCCACTGTTCCCTGGGCCCAGTAGAGCCTGCTGGTCTCCTTCACATGAAGAAGTTCCTTATCGCTTTAAAGCCAGCCCAGGTCTTGCCTACTCCATAAAGACTTCTAGGATTACACGGAAACCTTAGAAGTGAGAGCAGAAACTGTATTTACTGATATATTACTGAGAGCAAAGTCATAGGAACCCCTAACTTAGGCCAGTGTGTTGGTTTTGGGGAAAAGATGAGAATTGATCAAGTCAAAGCTTCCGGAGCTCGGTATCAGGCCTGGTATGTTTGTTTTTTGGATGCTGCCATTTGAAACAGGAAGAAAAAATAGAGCATTTGGCAAAACTAAAGTGAAGTAAAATCTTTTTTTTTAAAGACACGTTCTGTTTGTATGCTATACTTACGTAACTCTGGCAACAGCTTCTCTTTCCTGAATTACAGAAATATTTATTTGATTATAGACTGAATTCAAATTTGAGTACTTTACTCTCATTTGCAGATTATAAAGTAAGAGATTGTTCAGAGGTTAAGTAATTCATTCACTGTCCTACAGAGGATTTGGGAAAAGTCTACTCAGCAGACTCACCTCTCCATCTGGGCATTATCTTTTTATTCCCCTGCACTTAGGGCAAGCTCCAGTTAAAATTATGAAGTGAGCCGGGCATGGTGGCTCACGTGTAATTCCAGCACTTTGGAAGGCCAAGGTGGAAGGATTGCTTGAGCCCAGGACTTCAAGACCACCCTGGGCTATGTAGTGAGACTCTGTCTCTACAAAATATTTAAAAATTACCTGGGCATGGTGGCGTGCACCTGTAGTCCCAATTACTCAAGAGGCTGAGGTGGGAGAATCTCGAGCCTAGGAGGTAGAGGCTGCAGTGAGCTGTGATCACGCCACTGCACTCCAGCCTGGGTGACAGAGTGAGACCCTGTCTCAAAGAAAAAAAAAAAATGAAGCAAGTTATCATTATCATTCATATAATTAACTAGTGTTTATTGAATATTTATGAGGTGCCAGGTACTTTGCTAAGTATTTTTCATATGTAACCTAATTTAATCTGTTTGAAATAAATACTATCATTCCTGTTTTGTAGATAAGAAAATAAAGAGAGAGGCTAACTGTTTAATATTACACAGCCAATAAATGGAAGTGAGTTTTGAACTCTGGTCTCTCTGCCCCCCAAAGCCTTTCTCTTAGCCACTAAACTATTCGTCTGTGTAACCAGTTGGCTTGGGTGTTTGGTGTCTTCTAACCTGCCAACCTCCTTCCTCTTCTCTATGACATTTTTCTGTCTTCCCTCCAGTGTTAGATATCCTGATGACTTCCCTCCTTCCAAATAAAAATCTTCAGATTTTTTTTTATTTACAGCAAGTTTTTTATGTCTGTACACTTCCCAAGAGTAACTGTACATCACTTTTAAGCAAAAAAAATTTTTAAACTAAATACAGAATTTTAGTCAATAAGTCAGACAGGCACTAGGAAGTTCAGGGGTGGATTAGGAGCCTATCCTGATTTCTCTGAAATGACATTATGTAGTGGCACCTTCTTGTTTGTATGGTGAGTCTGAGAGAGCTTCTTTTTTGTAGTGGATTACAGCCAGGCGGACCACCTATGCAGTTGCATTTTGATCTCATACATTTTGAAAGATAGGTATGTTTCAAGTGAATTCAGCAATGCGTACCCAGAAAATTGCTTAATAGCAAATGAATTATTGCTTCACTTGTTACATAGTAAATCATTATGATAATAATTTTTTTTTTTTTTTTTTTTTTTTTTGAGACGGAGTGTTGCTCTGTCGCCCAGGCTGGAGTGCAGTCGCGCGATCTCGGTTCACTGCAAGCTCCGCCTCCCGGGTTCCCGCCATTCTGCCTCAGCCTCCCATGTAGTTGGGACTAAGGCGCCTGCCACCACGCCCGGCTAATTTTTTTGTATTTTCAGTAGAGACGGGGTTTCACCGTGTTCGCTAGGATGGTCTCAATCTCCTGACCTCGTGATCCGCCCGCCTCGGCCTCCCAAAGTGCTGGGATTACAGGCTTGAGCCACCGCGCCGGCCGATAATAAAACTTTAATGTGATTGCTGAAAGCTTGAGCTTGGGGTGTCAAGCAAGGGAAGGGCAAACAACCATGCCTCACAAGGCAGTACAAACTTGAGTTACAAAGTTATACTTCCCAGGGAAACCAAACCAGCTCCCATACTGATAACTACTAGGGGCTAGACAAAACAAACTAAAACAAAAAATGCTACAGTGTACTCAGAGTTAAACATGGGCGATTGAAAACATGCATTTTTTTCTCACTCTCTTCTGAAACCCAATAAACATAACCATGAACGGATCTAAAAAGACATAAACCTACAAGGACAAAGAGGAGCAGGAAAGAGATGACCCTGAACAAGATAGGTCTGCAAACTCTTGGAAGCAGGAAAATGGATGAGTAATAACTGACTTGGCTAAGTAGAGAAAGGCGAGCCCTTGCTGCAGGCAGGAGGAGAAGCCAACAAGAGGGAGCCAGTCCTCACAGCAGAGCCACTGGTCCCCTCAGGAACTGGGGCACCTAGTACCTCTGCACAGGAAGTGTTCAGCTACAGCGGAAAGCAAGAAGATTGGTTGAAAACCTATAAAGAGCAGTCAGAGCACCAAGATCTCCTTCTTCTCTCTTAGAAGGTGGGCAACTCTCCCCCACCCATCAGAGGCATGAGCCTTACTCTCTGAGGAAACTGAAACAGAGAGGTTCCAGTCTCAGGGACACCCAGCCCAGCACAGGAAACCCAAAGGGCTGAAAACAAAGGCACTGAGTGAGAACTGGACCCTCACTTTGAGGGCTGGAGTTGTTGAACTCCAATGGAGTTCACCAATGGAGAAGTTGAATGCTCAATTTCCTTCCCCTGCTCACCTTATAGAATGCTGGTGGCCATCCTTAGACTCTTACCATACCACCTTTCCCATGTCTCCAATTAGCAGAAAATTACAGGATTCTTCTCTGGAGAAATGAGCTGGTCCACTAGAAAAGGCCTTCAGATTTTGACACTGAGTGTTCTCCAGCAAAATGACTCCTTCTCAGCCTAATAAATCCTGTCAATAAATCTCACCTATGCATACAGAGCATCCAATCAGCTTTTTAGTGTCCTCTTTTTTTTTTTTTTTTTGAGACGGAGTCTCGCTTTGTCGCCCAGGCTGGAGTGCAGTGGCGCGATCTCGGCTCACTGCAAGAGTGTCCTTATTTTAAATAACACTTGATAGCCAAGGATCACCAGATATTTGAGGAAAGCCTTCACTATGAAAGATAGATAATAAAGAAACAGGATTGGGAGGAGGAACTCTGGAAAAATAGAAGCAATGTATACAGCAACATAAAACTTGGAGAAAAAGAAAATACCCTCAACAACATAAGATACTACAATTGTGCAGCAGGAAAAGGATGCCACAGAGAAGAGACAAAGACCAAGAAAGAGCTCCTGGAAATTAAAAAATATGATGAGTGAAATTAAAAAATCAACAGAAGGTTTAGAAGAGATAGTTGAAATCTACCAGTTGTTTTCAGGCAGTACACAGAGATCAAACAGGATAGAAAAGATTAATGAGAAAATTAGAGGTAGAACCGGAAAATTCATTCTCTGGTTAACAGGAGTAGCAGAAGAAGAACAGACAAATAAGAAAGGGAGGAATTATCAAATAAATAATACAAACATAATTTCTCATTAACCCACACACAACGAATATAAAAAGATCACACCAAAGTAAATAACCATGACATTTTAGAAGATTCTAATCATTGTCAGAGACAACAAAAGGGCATATATCAGGAACTGGAGTGACATCAGTTTTCTCAATAATAACAAGTTAGAAAATAATCAAGTCATGTGGAGACTTCTAAGTCTAGCCAATCTGTGCAGCAAGTCATAGTTTTCATTCACTCAAGTTCAACTTTGAAAAACTGCATCTCCTACGTACTGCTTTTTGGGAAGCTACTGGAGGATTTGCTCCAGCAAAATGAGAGGATAAACCAAGAAAGAAGGCCTGAGAGCCATACAACGAGATGGGACCCAGGACCCAGGTGGAGGGAAGTCCCAGCCACACAGGGGAGGGAAGGTCTGGACAGCAACCAATCCTGTTAGGAATAGAACACTGGGATGCCCCTGGGGAAAGGGCACAATTAGATGCCTGACATATTCAACAACATTGAGGGCAACTGGCAAAGAGTTTGAAAGAAGAAATAATGATTTACAGATAGAAAATTACTAAATAGACAATTATAAGTTACCAACAAACTGTCAGAAACAATTAAATATCACTGTACACTGTGTCTTAATTGTAAACAATGAATACATAATGGTAATAATGTAAACATCACAAATTGATTTATTCAAAGATAGTGATATAATTTGCTTTGGGGGAGAGTCGAATGGAAGGATGGTTGGAAGAGGGGAGGGGAAACGGGGTAGAGAGAATTCAGTTCTCAGCCTCCAAATGAGAAAGTTATAAATAATGGCTAAAATAGATAATCAAGGAATAGCATGGCCAGCCTGTTATTTAGAAATATAGGCATGGAGGGAAACTAAAGAGTGAGGAAGGATGGGGCAAGAAAAATGGTTTTCTCTTTAAGCATTTTACTATTTGATTTTAAAAATGTGCCGTACTACTTGTGTAAAAATTAAAAAGGAATTTTAAAAACCAGACCTAAAGAATAGGTATTCTTATCTATGACCCAAAATAAATTAATAGTGGGTTTGGTTCATTTTACCATAATTTCTCCAGGTTAATAAGAATATATGTCATACATGGTTCAAACATGAGACAATGTGTTAAAACAAAGGGCTTGCAATTCACAGAATTAGAAGGCATCTATGATGAATTGATGTTCTTGGGATTGGGGAACACAAGGCTCTCATTTGATGCTGTTTGAAATGAAATGAAATAAAATCCAAGCCAAGTTAAAGTGCCGTGTGGTAGGAAGTGATTATAAACCAGCACTTGTCTACAAGAGTTTGGCAAATATCATATCACTTATTGACCAGAAGCCTGTTAATTCTCTAGGTACCATACTATTGTATCAGATAAATTCAGTTCTATATTATACTTCATATATCTGATTTTAAAACATTTTTTAAATAGAGGTAGGGTCTCACTATGCTGCTCAAACTGGTCTCAAACTCCTGGGCTCAAGCAGTCCTCTTGTTTTGGCCTCCAAAAGTGCTGGGATTATAGATGTGAGCCACCATGCCCAGCCTATATATCTGATTATAATGCTATGTATAACTAAAATAAAAAATAATTATTTAAAGCACAGGAATAGGGCACTAACCAAAGCAATGAACTACTACCTCTCTCTTTCATGAAAAGTCATACCTTTAATTAAAAGTAACCCGATACTACACATAATATATTTCTTGGGAATATGTCAACCTGTTGAGCAATGAAATATACTGATTTTCATAGCTAGTCTGTAATAAAAACAGCTTAAGAGAAAACACAAATTTTATAATTTATTGGCAACTCAACAAGGTGATCTTTGTATTAAATATGTTTTTATTCCATTCTTCTCTATTTCATGTTTAAAATGTTGATTTCCATCCAGTGTCATGAAATCAATGTGGTAGGTTAATAACAGCCTTTATTTTTTAAAATGAAATAAAATACAGTATTTCAGAATATTCTGGAATGAATAGAATAGAGTAGTTGTGGCTGTAATTGGAAAAATACTGCACAATTCAATATTGCTTTCTTACTAGAAACCCTGTCCTTTATACTTTTCAAAAGCCTTGATCCTCATTGGAATCTGATACAGGAGTGCCAGGACTGGTGAGAATCACATAAACTGGAGAAATTGGTAAGCCAGCAGTATTCTTGGTGGCTCTTTCTAGTCAATTTGCAAGATTCTGCTAGGCTGCTAAGCTAGTTTTTCAATAATTGAAAAATGTTTTTACTGTGACCCACAGTAAAAAAATGTCAACATGTTTCACATGTAAGTAAGGGTGATTACTGTTGTGTGAAACTTCTGTTTTAGTTGTATATAACTGAGAGACAGATTGAGAGAGAGAAAGACGTTGGTATGAGAAAGGTTTAAAAAGTCACAAAAGTATCTGTTAAGACCATAATTTTAACACATGAATCTTAGTTACAACAGTTACAAGCTGTGTAAACTCTGAAAAGTTGCTTACTCTTAGAACCCCCATTTCCTCATCCATTAAGTGGGAATGATAGTATCTTCCTCAGATGATTCTTGCTAAGATGAAATGCAATAATAATCCATGTTACAATTTTCCCAGCTCACAGTAGAGAAGGCCCTTTGTAGATGCTGGCTTTCATTACCAAATGTCTTCTCCCATCCAGATTTGTCACTCGCTAGAATCCTTTGCTAAGTGGCATAATTAAGAATGGCAGTTTAGAAATGATTTTCCCAATTGGTTAGAAAAGATTGGTCAACATTCTCTGTCAAAGTATGTGCTTCTCGTTATTATTTCTCACTCATCATCTTGTAGTAGGTACATACTACATTTGCTGTTTTCTTTTTTAGTTTATTATTTGGCCAGCATATCTTTTTTCAGAAATTTGTGTATCTACCTAGGAGGAAAAGATTAATGTGTACCAACTTAGTGTATATGGGGCCATATAGAGATACTAATTATTATTTATTTACTTAGAGATGGAGTCTCACTTTGTCATCCAGGCTGGAGTGAAGTGGTGTGATCCTGGCTCACTGCAACTTCCACCTCCCGGGTTCAAGCAATTCTCCTGCCTCAGCCTCTCTAGTAGCTGAGACCACAGGCACATGCCATCAAGCCCACCAAACTTTTGTATTTTTAGTAGAGATGGGGCTTCACCAAGTTGGCCAGGCTGGTCTCGAACTCCTAACATCAAATGATCTGCCCGCATCAGCCTACTAAAGTGCTGGGATTACAGGCATGAGGCACCACACCCAACCTACAGACAGTATTTAGTAATCAGGTGTAGGTGATGATGGTGATCATTGATAATATACCCAGGGCAAGGGATGTGATGCCATTTCCATTTTCACACCTAATTTGTGATGTAATCTTAAGCCTATCATTTGGGCCTTTTGGCAAATAGCCATTTTATGAAGTGTGTTTATGTATTTTCCAGAAGGATTCTGTACTTCCTGAAAGATGGACTGCAAATTACCTTTAAGTCGTGAGTTTAACTTGTGCGTTTAGAACACGGTTAATGTATGAAATTAGCATAATTCACACACACACAGTAAGAGGAGCAGCATGACTGAGTGGAAAGAGCACATGCTCTTGTGCAGCCAGGCCAGCTCTCAAAAGCAAGCTTCACCGCTCTCTGTGAAATCTGGGCAAGCTAATCTCTAAAGAAACTCAATTTTCCCATCAGCTGAATGGGCATGTCCATAGGTCACCAGTGTTTAGCACACAGCCTTATGCAGAATAAGCAAACATAAGTATTTTAAAAGACAGCATGAAGTGTGCATGTAACAGCAGTGGGGAGGCAATCTAAGGAAGAAGGAATATTGCCCTTCCCCTGATGCTCCATTTTCTGTTTTGTCTTTATTTTAGATTGACTGTTTTCTTAACCTGCTTACCTGCTTGCCTATTGGGGTCCAATTTAGAGTCTAAACTGGGGAGGTCATGAATATGCATGGTTTTGTTTTTTCTTTCTTTCTTTTTTTTTTTTTGGAGATGGAATCTCATTCTGTGGTCCAGGCTGGAGTGCAGTGGTGCGATCTCAGTTCACTGCAACCTCTGCCTCCCAGGTTCAAGTGATTCTCCTGCCTCAGCCTCCCAAGTAGTTGGGTTTATAGGTGCGTGCCACCATGCCCAGCTAATTTTTGTATTTTTAGTAGAGACGGGATTTTGCCATGTTGACCAGGCTGGTCTCAAACTCCTGACCTCAGCCTCCCAAAGTGCTGGTATTACAGGCTTGAGCCACCACACCCAGTGATATGCATGTCTCTTAACATGCCACCAGTTACACACTGTGTGGTTTGGGCAAGTTATTTAACTTCTCTGAGCCTAAGTTTCCTCATATATAAATACCGAACCTAAACTGTGTTTAGTTATTGAGCAGACTAGAGCTGATGTGTGCAAATCAGCTGTCACGATGATTGACAAATGTAGTAAGTCCTCAATCAATGCTAAATTTATGCAAATGAATTTTCGAGGCCATGGAAGCCATTGTTTCATTGCGCTGTATGTAGTGTGCACTTGCTCTGCCTTGATTATCATGTGTTTCTATGGCAGTGAATACATATTCTCCATCCCCTAGGGAAAACTGAAAGGTTGGTTGCTTCTTCAGAGAAGTAGGACAATCCAAAACACAGACCAGAGTTAACTTCAACTAAAGAATCAAGCATTCAGAAAGTTGGTGAGAAATAGAATGTGTGTTTGATTAGATACTTGTGAAAATTATATCTTCAATTTTCTTTGGTTTGGGCCTGAATTAAAACATCCACTCCTAAAACATACTTCTTTATAGTTAAGCATGATTTTCCCAGATATTAGAGCATCAATTACTTGCTAATTTGGGGCATTTTAGAAACTATTCTGGAGCCGTCTCTATTGTCCTTTATGGCTTGGCCAGGATTTAAAATACACTAACAGCACTTCTATTATCTCTTGCTCATTTTCAGGATGTCTTGGGTATTTTTAAGGCTTCTATTATGATTGCACAGCCTCATAGCAATGACTCCTCAGTTTCTTGAAGAGTTTTACCTTCCCTTGATCTGATCTTTGGTTTATTTTTTTATTCCTTATTTTATTTTATTTACAGTTATCTATTCTGACATTTCAACAACTTCACATATGTTAAGAAGAAAAATCATGTAACTAGTAGTAAAATCTCTAAATTCATGATAATGAAAGTATTTGTGTACATATAGAGAATATGAATTGCATAGATGCATACCCACTGTGACTACACATGACTAAGAAACCAAATATGTGCTTCATTCCTACATACCCTTGTTCTACCTTACTTTCCTCATCCATAGAATGGGTTTTGTTGTTGTTGTTGTTGTTGTTGTTGTTGTTGTTGTTTTGAGACAGAGGCTTGCTCTGTCACCCCAGCTGGAGTGCAGTGGTACAATCTCAGCTCACTGCAACCTCCACCTCCTGGGTTCTAGTGATTCTCCGGCCTCAACCTCCCGAGTAGCTGGGAGTACAGGCATGCACCACCACACCCGGTTAACTTTTGTATTTTTAGTAGAAACGGGGTTTCACCATGTTGCTCAGGCTGGTCTTGAACTCTTGACCTCGTGATCCACCCGCCTTGGCCTCCCAAAGTGCTGGGATTACAGGCGTGAGCCACCGCACCTGGCCGGAAATTGTATTTATCTGTACACATCTTCAGAGATGAAGTTGTCCTATGAAAAGTTGTATTTGGCAATCAACAACTATATTTTTACAAAATAGCCAAATTGTATTTTGAAATAAGTAAGAATAACTTCCCGGACGATGTGAAGACTTGCTATTGTCATTATAGCTATTGTCACTTAGGTGACAAGAGTGGCTTCTGAGATGTATGGAAGTATTGAAGAGTTTAATTATATAATTCTCCTCCTACCAGGGGCTTATACACTCATACTGAGCCCTCCTTTCATAGAAGCACATTCACTAACAGCAGCAATAACAAGCAAAACCCACTGGTGAAGACTGAGTCTTGCCACAAAACAACCACGTTTCAGGGACATAAATTATGTGCCCCACAGAACAACCCTGTTAGTGGAAGAGGTGCGTCTTACAGGTTTTCCTATCTCTGTACAGCCAGCTTTTTCAGAAATTGAATTTGCCTTCATTTTGATTAGGACAGTTAGTTGAGGCACAGATAGATCCTTAAGCCTTTATTTTTCTCTCCTTCCCTTCCTTATATTTTCTTTGTATGTGCGTTTGTGTGTGTAGGAAGGCCAAGTTTATATTGCCTATAGAAACATTGATAAATTTGCCAAAATGTGAGGCCCTTAATGTTAGATGTCCGTTAATATGTCTATGTATTATATAACTTATACAAAATATAAAATTTCTACTGGGCCTCGATATAAAAATACCTACCACAATCCTTTTTATATTTCTTTTCCTTTTTTTAAATTGCACTTTAACTTCTGTAGAAAATACTTTGATTCACTTTGCAAATGAAACAATATGCCACTGTTTGGCCTGAGATCACGGACTAGCCTGGTACTCCTCTTGAAACTTTGAACCATGTGTATGTAAGGTAAGCATTTGTGTATCTGTGGCAGTGTGTTAGCAGAAAGATTCCTATACAGCTGGAATTCAATGTTAGATGGTATTTTTAAAGCTGAAATTAGATTCTCTGCTTTGATTATTCCATTGTGGGTCCCCAGTTATATTTTAGTGTCCTTCACCCTTTCCTCCTTTATTATTTATAACCTGTACTCTTTGAGCAATGACCAGTACTAATCTGTAACCTTCTGTCCTTCTGCCTGATTCGCTGCCTTTTTTGAAACTCCGAGATTGAAGCATATATTCTCAGAGTTTCTGTTAAAAAATATATTACATTTTTTTCATATTTCTGAGCCTGAAATAAGAGTCAGTCCTGGGTTTGCTAGTCTCATTCATTTTCAGTAGGCCAGCTTCAAAAAAGAGAGAGAGAAAGAGAGGAGAGGAAGCATAAAGAAAGCCGATTTTTGTATTTTTATATTTATTATCTTATAGTATCTCTCACATGAACACACAAATATACTTTTGCATATACATTCGTTTAAAAAAATATTGATTTCTAGATTAATGCACTGGGTCTTTCTCTCTTCCCTTGCCTTGCCTTTTCAAACCTCCTCTTTCCATCTACAGTAGTAGCTGGACCTAAATAATAATCAAAACAAAGACTAGCAATTCATTTGTTCTTGAGGTGCACTAAAAAGAAGTGGGGCATAAAGCAGCATTTGCAGCAAATTCCCTGAGGACCAAAGACTCCCACTGGTTCCAGTCTCCTGAATGGTGCCTGTCTCTCCCACACAGCTAATGACTGAAATGGGATCCATTGCCACCGGGAACTTTTAATTTCTTTACATTGTTCAGGTCCCTGTGATGCAATGCAAAGTGACAGCTTCCATTCCAGTCTTGCTCATTATCAGCTCTTACATGAAACAGCAAGGACAGATGTCTTTATCTGCATGTTGGACCTAACCTTCGTCACCATATAAGCTGAATTCAACCTTGGCTAAGATTTAAGGTATACAGCACTGTGGGCATGCTTACGAATCATCTCATACCCAGGGGGATAGGGAAAGGCAAAGGAAAGTGGAGGCAAACTTTGGTTCGGTTAAAAGCCACCACTTGGAGGGCAGGCAACTTCCGAGGAAGGTCCAACTGTGAGAAGGGCATGCAAATTTCAGGTGTGGATCAGGAAGTGAATGCAATGTGCCTTGGTTTGTCTGGTAGCTACTCCTGACTCATATTTGGCCATGAGCACTCGGTCATTAAGTAGAATGTTGAGTCAGTCCCTGCTAGTTAAGTATGTGTCGTGAGTTTCCTTTACTTCTTCTAGAAATGGCTGCATGAACTGCAGCAAGATTCGTAGATTTCTGCCATACTCAGTCTATGTTTAGAAATGAAAATCATTAAGACTGGCCTAGGATTTTCCTAAGCAGGCCTCAGCCAACAAAGATGGTCCAAATTCTCAGTGTATTGGTGATTCAGATCTATCTCCTGAAAGCTAACACTCTCTAATGCTGCATGTGAGAAAACTAAAACCAATTGTACATATAATTGTATATATATAATACAAATTATATATATGGAAATCAGAGATACACATAGATATTTACAATCCATACCAACACATGCTTATCTGAAAGGTGGTTTATTGGAATCAAATGTAAGTAGAATAATTTATTAGACCAGTGGGCTAAAGAAATAGATTAAAGACTCTAAAAGCAGTGAAATATGCTTTAGACCATCACAGTCCAGTAGACATTAAATGGAAGCCAAGTATGTAATTTTAAACTTTCTAGTAGCCACATTAAAAAAATAACTGAAGACAAATTAAGAAATTAATTTTAACAATATATTTTATTTAACCTCATACATAAAAATGCTATTACTTCAAGATGTAAATTAAATGTATTCATTAGATACAAATTTAAAGATTATTAGTGAGATATTTTACAATCTTTTTTGTACTTGGTCTTTGAAATCCAGGACATAGTTTACACTGATAGCATATCACAGTTAGATTTGAGATGTTTTAAGTGCTCAATAGCCATGTGGCTGCGATAATAACACAGCATAAGACAGACATGGTGACTCATAAGAAGCTATGGCTCCTTACCAAAAATGTGTCTATTTTAGAAATGAAGAGGATCTTGGTAGTATCTTGGCTTAGGTAAGGAATATTTATTCATTCATTTAGTCATTCAAGCAATATTCAAAGTGTATCATGTACTAGGCACTGGAGTAAAGAATGGGGACCACGTATAGAAATGAAAAAGACAAACAAGATCTCTTCTACCATGTAGCTGACATCCTACTGGGGGAGACAGGAAGAAAGAGACAACTAATATATAATCCATCAAGTGGAGATAAGGGCTATGAAGAAAAATAAAGCAGTATGAAGAACTGGAGTGTGATGGGGGTACCATGCTAGATTAGAGGGGGTTGACAAGGTGTCGCATAAGGAGACATTTGAGCTGAGCCCTGAATGAAGGGAGAGATTGAGTCACGTGGAGATCTGGGGAAAGTTTGTTTTGAGAAGCAGCTGGAAAGGCTCTGAGGCAGAGAGGTGCATTTTATATGATCCCGTAGGCCATGATTAGGATTTAAATTTACTCTAAATAAGATGAAAAGCCAGTGGAAAGTTTTGAGCTAATGTGTGACAAGATCTGGATGCTTCATGGAAAATAAACAGCTTAGACAATATCATGTATATGTATATGCATACTTCTATATTTTAAAAAATTTGTTTCCTTTTTAACTACATTATTTCTATAAGATTAAATTCAATATTCAATTCAGTCACATTTCTGAATTCTACTAAAACAATGCTACTATTAACCAAAAAATTTAATGGTGAAATCTGCCTCCCAAATATACAGGAGCTGAATCCTAGACATAAATTGCATGTTAGGGCTTGTGCAGAGCTAGACAGCTAGCCTGAACATTAGCAAAATTTGACACATGTAGATTATTACATATAAATGGGTTACCATAGATGTATATCTTAATTTGATGATTATCTGTGGGAAATATTTCTGCATAAGGATGTTTGGACTTTTTGGTGTGTAAATCCAGAATTCTAGTCTACTGTCAGTCTTTACAGAAAAGTCTGATTATTATCAGTGACGAATGTGCTCAGGATGAAATTGATGGTATTTTATTCTTATTCAACGTGTTTATTGCTAGGAAACGAGAAAGAAAACCAAAGATATCCAGTTGCTTGGATCTATGATCGCCATGTGTTCTCAGGCAGTCTGGCAGCCAGATAGAAACCATTTCTTATCTCCTATTAGAATCACAAGTTATTCCTGGTCTCTGATTTAAGTTTTCTGTAGAGTGAAGAAAGTACATTTACCTCTGAAAAGGAATTCAACTGAAATTCAGTGGGAGTATATTAGACTCTAAGAACAAATCTCTTGCTAGCATCCTTATTTAGTAAAAGACTCTCTTAATGCAGTTAGGATGAAATTCAGGATCAGAATAAGAGTAGATACTGCTTTTGGAATACCATGGTGAAAATTAACAGATCTGAAACAACATGAATGCCCCTCTGGAGTTCAGACTGAGTAAAAGATGCTGGCGAAGGATTCAAAAGGGAGATTCTTTATCTTAGTAATTGGTCATTTCTTAGTGTGGTCAGAAAAATTGTCTTTTGAATTGTGTCTGGCCATCATTTCTATGCTTTCTTAGGAGAGGGGCTTTCTCCTTGGGAATCTCAAGGTTTAGCAACTCCAAAGATGTCGGTTCGAGTCCCAAGCTTCATGAGAACAGAAATTCTGCCTGTCTTGTTCACTATTGCATTCTTATTGCCTAGAAAGGTGCTTGGCATATAGTAGATGCTCTATGAATATCAGATAAAGGAAATTTGACCTGAACTGATTTAAATACACATTATTATGTAGGAAAACCTTAAGAAGTACAACTGATTCCTCTCTTCTCACACCTAAGCTTTGCCCTCAGCTTAACTGACAACGGACTTATACAATTTAATTTTGAGATGATGGGCATTCTTTGGCATTTAACCCCAATGGCTGTTTGTTAATTGTGATATTATGCTCAAACTGGTAACAATTTTTTCATGTGTCCAAGATAGATAGATAGATAGATAGATAGATAGATAGATAGATAGATAGATCAATAGATATAGATAGATAGTCAAACTGCTGGTCCCATGAACATCATTTTTTGACACAATTTGAAGGATTTATCTTTCACTAAGCAACAATTCAAACTTCAAAGGGCATTATTATAATTATTTTAAAAATTTTTTTCACAGCATGCACTTAAGTAAAATACCATTTTTTAAAGTAAAGAAAGGGGTGTGTGTGTGTGTGTGTGTGTGTGTGTGTTTTAATGTCTTTTCCTTTCTATAGGATATTTATTAACTAGGAAAAATTATATTTAACATCAGATGAAACAAAATGAATGAAGGTAATGAAATCCATATAATTACTCACCACCCGGAAGACAGGAAAACACTGCACTTACAGAATGGGAGACTTGCATTTTTCCTTAAGGATTTCAGCTCTTTAAATATAGGATGCCTGATTTAGACACACATGGGCCATCCAAATGACTTCGTTGACAATACATGGAACAGCATCATAGCTGCAAAAAAATTCACTTGAGAGAAGCTGTGTAGGCACAAGCAACCTGCTGAGCTAAGTGTGCTCTGGCTTGGACTTTTATCTCCCTACACAAAAGGAAAATGAAACTACATACAGCAAGTTAAGGAATCCTTCATAGATTGTGTTTTTCTTGAAAAAAAAAAAAATCTGCAAATATATGTGGAAAACTCACTGAATCATAATAGAGTTTATTACTCAGAAGAACAACTTTTAAAAAAGAAGTTTTTTTGTTTGTTTGTTTTTTCAAATAGGAAGAAAATAATTTGTTTAAAAAACATCTCTTCTGGGCCATGTCCTCAAATGCGCCTGCAATTTTAGATGCCAAGTAGGGTCTGGGTGGGATTGTCAGTCACCCCAAATGAACAAGTGGTGTCTGAAAAGTCACTGTTTAATGAAAAGGGTACACTTGGGATTTGGCCGCCTCGGCTAGAGGAGGAATCCGGCCTTTCGGAGTTCCCACCTGCTGCCCTGGGCGCCAGGAGCCTGGTTGCTGCGTCTCACGGATGCAGGTGAACCCAGCGCTGAACCACTTTCACAGTCCAGAAAGCATGACATTCCTTGTTACCAGTGGGAGGAAAGGCTAATTGAGAAGTGTGTATAAAGGCTGTAATGAGTAGCATTTACATGTATTGATTAGAAGTAGGGCCACCGTTTCTCATTTATCACCACCAACAGCTGTGAAATTTTCCCTACGTCGATTGGCACGGCTCAGATTCCCGCTCCTCCGGTCCTTTATTGCTTTTTTCCCCCTTCCCCTCCTGAACCAGAGTGGTGATCCACCAGCTGGAATGGCCTGGTAATTACTCCAGCTCCTCCACCAGCTGCCACAATTGCCAAATCGCTGGAGTGAAAAATTCCATCCCGCATTTCCGATTTTTTACATTACCATTGCATAATCATATTTGACGAATAATTAACCTGGGTTAATACTTCAGGGAGCCATTTGCAAGTAAATTGATAAGCTGAGTGCTGTAACGGCTCACAAGGGCCGAGGACTTTGGCGGTGGCACGCTGCTGCTGGGCCTCGCTGCCATCCAGGCAGTGTTCTTTTTGACCGCCTGAACTGACCGAGGCGGCCAGCCTTTAAGGAGAGCCCTTGATTCAGTCGAGTCGGAGGAGAAAAAGCCCTAAATCTAAAGTCATCCTGAGTGTCTGGAATCTCCTCCTTCTTAAAGAGCTAGACCCATTTTCTATATCCTGGCTGTGAGATGGGTATTTCAAGTGCCATAAGCCCGTGTGAGAAATTCACTAAGTCAGGAGGTTGTGGGTTGGTACTAAGGAAATTACGACCTTTATTTTATCTTCTGATCTTTCTCCTGCACAGTGGAGAGGCTCCTTTGACTGACTAGAGAGTGATTTGCTTCCCTTCCGATGAGAAGCATCTATTTTTTTTTTAAATTTTTAAATTTTGTGGATACATAGTAGGTGTGTATCTTTATGGGGTGCATGAGATGTTCTGATGCAGGCATGCAATGCATAATGGAAGATGGGGTATCCATCCCCTCAAGCATTTATCCTTCGTGTTACAAACAAGCTGATTATACTTTTTAGTTATTTTAAAATGTACAATTAAATTATTATTGACTATAGTCACCCTGTTACGCTGTCAAATACTAGGCCATATGAGAGGCATCTATTTTGGAAGCAAAGGAAGTGTGGATGCGGGACAGAGGGAATGAGTGAAAGTAATGGAAAATGACCATAGTTCCAGATCAAATGTAATTTGTCTGGTCATTTTGGAAAACTGTAAGACTACAGCAATAGAAGAGCATCACAATTTAACCATCTGAATTCAGATTTGCTCATAATTCCATTTGTTGTGGCCAGCTAGAACACTGAATTTTTTTTCCAGTTGCTTAGTTCTCATACCTTCTGATTTTTTATCTCTTCATCTATTCATTTCGGGTCATGCTCTCATTCAAGGCTAATCAGAGAGGCAAATGATGACCCTGAAATTTCAGAAATAATATTTGTATCATTTGTGGTTGAGCTTTGGCATGTGATCGAGTGTTCCTAAAGTGGAATTGGTGTGTACAAGCCCAGCACAAAGCCGGCACTCAGCATTTGTCACCGTGTGAGGTACGGCAAGGAAGAGCGGCTCCTTTCAGACTCAACTGTAGCTATAAGTGAAATCAATGGCCAAACAATCTAACACAATTGGTCACATATTGATAGAATTAAACACCGCTGTTAACGTGGCTTGTCATTGATCTGACAAAAATGGAGTTCAGGGTAAAAGTAGCCTGAAGCCTTTGGACTCTGTGTTTATGGAGAAGAGGTGTGGGCGAGGAAGGGGAAGGGGAAAGGAACATGAGAATTATTTTGCTCCGTCTACTTAATATGGATGTTTTTTCTCCACTTACCATACTTCACTCCAGAACACATTTTCAGAACTTTGCCTTTTTTTCCCACATTAGTGACATGGAACTGGAGAGTAGAGGTAGCTCATTTAAAGTGAAGATATGATGTCAAACTAACATCTGTCTCTATTAAGAACATCTCCTTGATGGTGTGTGCGATTACCTCTTTGACAGAAGTCATGTAGCTTCTTGCAGACAATGAAACAAGTCAATCCAGCTCATAAAACATCACATTCTACTATATCAGATAATTCTGCCTACAAGCAAGAATCTGCCTATCAAATATCAATTCTGAAAGTGTTTTCTGTCATTTGCATGCAATCAGATAATATTGCAAACTACTTGGGCCAGGAAAGCCTGGCCGTGTCATTCCTCATGATGCCTCTGAGTGTTGTAGTCAGGTGTTGCTGGGGCTCCATCTGCCACAGAGATGCATGTGACTAATACGAGAATGTTCCCTGGTCAGAGAGAGGCAGCTGCTACATGTATGTAGCCTGTGTGTTGTGGTGTGAGTCAAAAGCACGCACATCAATAGCTGTGATTTCTGAAGTGCTGCGTAAAAGAGAGCAGGGCTGTGTCAGTGTCTTATCTGCAATAAGTAGTCAAGAGAAGGGATGTGTTTCAAAAGTTGGGTGTCTTTCTTTACTAGGTTTCAAAGTGATTATGGATGCGTTGGTGAATATACTCAAGAATTTGGGTAAGAAATGTTTTTCTCTAAGATGTTGCCTGTTTAGTTTCTTTAAAGCACTCTCACAATCTATAATTATCTTCGGCATTTGTTTACTAGTTTAATGTGTGTTGGTCCTGGTAGAATGTAAACTCCATGAATACAATAACACTGTCTTGTTCTCCATAGTGTCAACCTAATACCTACCCAGGGGCACAGCCACAGCCTGTGGCTTGGTAGTCTGTGCACTGTACAGTTCCAGGGGGTGATTCATATAGACCACAATGTACAACCTGTGTAAGCTCTATGTAGCAGCCCTCAGGGGCTGGAACATAGTAGAAACTCAATAAATACCTTAGAAATAAATGCACAAATTTTTTTCTTTCTGTTTTTTCAGACCGTCTCGCCCAATTGCTCAGGCTGGAGTATAGTGGCATGATCATAGCTCACTGCAGCCTTGACCTCTTGCGCTCGAGGGATCCTCCCACCTCAGCCTCCTGAGTAGCTGGGACTATAGGCATGCACCACCATGCCCGGCTAATTTTTTATTTTTTGTAGAGATAGAGTTTCACTATATTGCTGTCAGGCTGGTTTCAAGTTCCTGGACTCAAGCAATCCTCCTCCCTTTGTCTTCCAAAATGCTGGGATTACGGGCATGAGCCACCAAGCCCAGCCGGATTTTTTCTGATGTTGTTTTTCTTATGTTACAGTGAACAGAAACTATCACTTACTTTATTGCTGAATGATGCATAACTATAAGGCAGTGGTTTTTAGAACACATAAGAATCATCTGGTAGGCTTTTAAAAGCAGGACTAGTTGTGCCCCGCCCTCAGGGATCCCTGATTCAGTAGGTCTGAAGTGGGACCAGCAACCTTCTTAGGGGATGCTGGCGCTGCTGGTCTGGAGCCACACTTTCAGAACCACTGCTGTAAGATCCACAGATCACGATGATGATAATGATGATGAGAGATCATGCCAGTGGACAGTCTTTCTCTTCCCTTCTTCATTCTGTCTTCACATTGGAGCTCAGAGTTATTGTCTTCAAAGTGTGGTCTAAACTTTAATCCTGCTGCCAACGTTTGATGACTCCTTGTATCTATAGCTCAAAGTCCAAATTCTTTCGTGTGGTGCTTAAAGCCAACTTCCACCTTTGGGAGGCACTCGTCATTCTCCAATACCCCACTCCAAACTGCGCGCAGGCTCCAGGCAGGCTTAGACCCACGTACCCCAACTCTGGCTATATATCAGAATCACCCAAGGAGCTCTCAAAAAGTACAGATGGCTAGTCTCTGTTCCGGAGATTCTGATTTGATAGGTCCCAAATGAGTCCTGTATTTTTTAAAAGCTTCGCAAGTGCATTAAACTACCAACTTATGAGATGTGGGCAAGATACAGTCAAAGGCAAGTTCATAATTTTGTAATCTTTCTTAATAAAAGAAAAATGAATAAAAATAAATGAAATAGGCAATAACCTTAAAAAGTTATGAAGAGAACAATAAAAGAAAATTTATAGACTGAAATAAAAATGAAGACAAGAGTAAAATTCAGTAACTTAGAGAAAAACAAATAGAAGGGAAAATTCAATCCAGGAAGCAGATCTTAAACTAACAAGACGTGAGCTTCTGATAAATGTATGAACAAAAATATATGCCAAGACATCTGAAAATCTGGATGAAATAGATAATTTATGTGAAAGCAGTTATGAGCATTGACTCAAAAACTGCAAAAATATCAGATATATTCTATTAACTCAAGTGTTTGTCAAGTACTTACTATATATCAGGCACTGACCTAGGCAGAGGGTCCAGCCCTGGACAAATTAGGCAAAAATCTCAGCCACTGTGGCGTTTACTTTCTGTGAACCTAAGTTCAAAGTCTGACAGCCCACGTACAAAGGGCAATAACCTAATCACATATATAAAGATGGAAAAATGTAAGCACAAGACCAGGAAACTATATTCAAAAGTACCTTAAAATGACTACTCATCCACACTCATTCCAGGGTTATGATAGTTTAATAGTTTTAAAAATACATTAATACATCAAATCACTAAGTTTACTAATTTAAAAATGTTGATCTCGGTGGATATTCAATAAAATTGAATATCTATTCCTCATAAAAAATCTCTTGGAACACTAATAGGAGGATACTTTCTCAACCTGATAAAGAAAATAGAAACTAAGAGTCAACATCACATTTCATTGTGGAGGTATTTCCATTTAAAGCAGAGAAAAGAGATTAATTCTCACTGTCACCTTTGTTATTTAGCATTGTCTGAAAATTCCAGTAAATACAAATACAATAAACCATGAAAATAAGAATAACTATAGAAAAGAGAGATAAAATTATGGTTCTGTGATGACAGCGTGCTTACACATACCTTGGAAATCCAGGACCACAGCTAAATAATGTTTTGAATTAATAAGCAAGTTCATCAAAAGTACAATGGCTGCAGGATAAATATACAAGAACCAATGACATTTCTAAATAACAGCAATAAACATTGTAGAATATATAGTAGCAACTACAACTATGAATTATCAAAGAATGTGTGACACCTATATGAAGAAAACCACAAAATTGTATTAAGCAATATAAAAGAAGATTTGACTAAATGGAAACGTATATTGTATTCTTGAACGGGAGTACTGTAAAATAATATGATGCTACTTTTGCCCAAACTAACAATTTTCATATAATTTCAATCAAAATCTGTAGGGGACTACCTGGTTGGCTTGACAAAACCTAAATTTAGAAAAAATAAAAATATTTAAAAACTGTAAAAAATTTGAAAAGTAAATTATTGGGGTGGAGGTGGAACAGAACTTACCCTACCAGATACTGAAATGTATTGTGGTGGTATAAACACTGGAACCACAAGGTACTGTTTCAAGAACTAAAGGTCAAATCAAAGAACAGTTACAGACACTTCTGAGACAGATCCTAGGATATGTGAATGTTCCAGGCAGTGTGATTAAAATAGTACACACCGGCCGGGCGCGGTGGCTCAAGCCGGTAATCCCAGCACTTTGGGAGGCCGAGACGGGCGGATCACGAGGTCAGGAGATCGAGACCATCCTGGCTAACACGGTGAAACCCCGTCTCTACTAAAAAATAAAAAATAAAAAAAAATTAGCCGGGCGAGGTGGCGGGCGCCTGTAGCCCCAGCTACTCGGGAGGCTGAGGCAGGAGAATGGCGGGAACCCGGGAGGCGGAGCTTGCAGTGAGCTGAGATCCGGCCACTGCACTCCAGCCCGGGCGACAGAGCGAGACTCCGTCTCAAAAAAAAAAAAAAAAAAAAAAAAAATAGTACACACCAACGTCCTGGGGTAGAAAACAGTGGGAATGTCAAAGAACTGAAGGCAGATGTGGCTGGGGTGTAAATAAGTTTAGTACACATTTGTACAGGCTTTTAAGAAAGCAATTTTAATATGCTTGTAAAATAGGCAATTTTAAATATATGATAAAGAGTGCTTTTTGTCTCAATGATTGTTCCTTAAATAATCTTAGAAAGATGTAATCCATAGTGCAGATCAGTTATTAAGAATGGAGGTAGCTGAGCATGGTGGCTCACACCTGTTATCCCAGCACTTTGGGAAGCTGAGACAGGAAAATCACTTGAGCCCAAGAGTTCAAGGTCAGCCTGAGCCACATAGCAAGACCCCATCTTTAAAAATAAATAAATAAATAGCCAAGTGTGGTGGTATATGACTGTGGTCCCAGTTACTCAGGAGGCTGAGATGGAAGGATCACTTGATCCCAGGAAGTCAAGGCTGCAGTCAGCTGTGATTGTGCCATTGCACTCCCACCTGGGTGACAGAATGAGACCCTGTCCAAAAAAAAAAAAAAAGAGTGGAGGTGTTCCTTACAACATTGTTAATAGAAGCACTAACACTCAAAATAACTTAAATGTTAACTATAATGTATTACATATTATCAGAAAGCTAAAAGAGGATTTTAAATATTCACCAAGCAAAGAAATGATTAATGTTTGAAATGGTGGATATGCTAATTACTCTGATTTGATAATTACACACTGTTTCAAAATATCACTCTGTATTTTAAAAATAAGTACAAGTATTATGAGTCAATTGAAAAGAAGCAAAAAGGAAAGTTAAGAAACCAGGTACACACACCAAGAAATGACTTCAATGATAAACAACAAGGTACATGTCAAATAAATTACAGCACCTCCATATATTGGAATATTTTGAAATTATTTAAAAAGTATGATTTGAATGACTCAAACATATTGTTTAGTGAAAGGGAAGGATTCAAAGCAATATTTACTATACAATTCCATCTTCCCATCAATATGCACACGTGAAATATCATAGACAGAAATATAACACGTTGTTACAGTGATTACTTAGGGGATGGTGGAAGATTTTTTTATAGTTAAATACCTTTCAACGTTTCAAAAATTTTAATTGGTTATCACAAAAATAAGCTTTAACAAAGACAGCATACAGAAAAATAAACATTAAACACTCCTGATGTCATTTCATGCCCAGCTCAACTATCACCTCTTCTCTGAATTCTTCAGAGATTCCCCAATAGCATTACCCGTTATAAACCCTATGTGCCTCTTTATAATCCCATACTTTGCATTCCTGGATGAGTTACAGTTCAACCTACGCATGTTAATCTTCCCACTTACTTCCAAGCTTCTCGAGGATGCAGGCCTTAATTAGGAAATTCCTGTGAGAAATATCACAAAATCTTGCAAAGAGATGCTTATAAGCCTACAGTCCTGTGAAGAGACCTACACCTAACTTGGGGACTGAGTAATGTGAGCACAAATCTGGTGGATGTCATCATGTGTATTACAGGAATTGGGGGTCTGTAAGATTTTGCTATTAAATTAAGCGATAATACTTTTCTGCATGTTTTTTGAATGTAAGGAAACAATATTATGTAAGAATTAGAAGAAAAGCATTCAGACATTAGACCTTAGAAAAATGAACACTTATGAACCTCTGTTTCCTTATGAACCTATAAAATGAGGAGAGCAATATTACTTATTGGTGGATGTTGGTGAGAAATAAATGAGGTGATGCAAATTTGTAGGCAAAGTGCCTGGCCCACAGTCAGTCTGTTATGTAATACATGTATCACCAAGATAATTATATTATTTAAATAGGGGTCCCCAACCCCTGGACTGTGGATCTACTGTTAGCAATCAGGCCTCCCAGCAGGACATAAGCAGTGGGCAAGCAAGTGAAGCTTCATCTGTATTTAATAGCTACTCCTCATCACTCACATTACCACCTGAGCTCCACCTCCTGTCAGATCAGTGACAGCATTAGATTCTCATAGGAGTACAAACTCCAGTGTAAACTGTGTGTGTGAGGGATCTAGGTTGTGCATTCCTTATGAGAATCTAATGTCTGATGATCTGTCACTGTCTCCCATCACCCCCAGATGGGACCATATAGTTGCAGGAAAACCAGCTCAGGGCTCTCACTGATTCTACATTACGGTGAGTTGTATAATTATTTCATTATATGTTACAATGTAATAACAATAGAAATAAAGTGCACAATAAATGTAATGTGCTTAAATCATCCCCAAACCATCCCTGCCTCCTAGGTCCCTGGAAGAAATGGTCTTCCACCAAACTGGTCTCTGGGACTGCTGATTTACAGTGATCTGATTGGCACACCTCATCTTTCTCTTTCATGTCGTGGAGTCATAATTTGAGTCTCCCCTCCCTCATCTCCTCTTGCTTGAACCTAGTAAACTATAATTTATCACCTGTTGGGAGAGAGAGCTATCATTCATTGCAGGGTGAACTTCATGGGCATGAAACCTGTGCAGTCGCTTGGCTTGTGCACGGAGGGACCTGTGTGTGGTTGAATGTTCTGTTGTCACTCTCTTCAGCTTTTTAAGAATTTTTGAACCAGGGGCCCTGCAGTTTCATTTTGCACTGGGCACTGCAAATTATGTAGCCAGTTCTGTTCAGTAAGCTATCCCATCTTACTGATCCCTAGCAGTTGCTGAAAGGTATGCTCGCTGCTAGAAATGTAATAGTTTCTAGATTATTGAGGCATTAGAGGTGTTTGACTTGTCTAACTCTGCTCATGTATAATATGAGAAAACAGCCTTTGCCCCAGAGAGGCAGCATCAAGGGAGATTGGGCTTATGGGATCATTTCAGTGCTGATAGGCTGATGTTTGCTGTTGATTTTACAAGTCCCAGTTTAGATTTCTTCTCTTCTGCCTGCTCTATCTGTTACCTGAGTTATTTATAGGAAAAACCGTCACTCTTGCTACAAAAGCAAACTACTATTTATTTCATCTTAGTTTTCTAAATAAATTGCTAAAAGCCACACGGCTCCTGGTTTTGGTGGCATTTGCTGTTTTCCAATCCTAATACTCTGGACGCTGTTCTACAAGGTTGGAACCAACTCCGGCCATGATTTGTGCTAGATTCTCCTTCTCATGTGATGTCTATTTCAGAAGCAGGCTGGGAAGGATTTTTGCAGGAGCTCTTTAATGTGCAAACGGAAGAGGATTTCTTTGAATCAGGGCAGATTTCTGGGTGATTCCACATGGCCTCTGAATCCAGACAGCATGGACATGAGGGATGTGACCCACCTTCCTGACTTGGTCTGTGAGTTGTCACTTCTTGATTTGCGGGTTGATCCTCCTGGAAAGGCATTTGAGTCTTGTTTGCACTTAACGGCTATTCTGGCTCTAGGAAAGACTCAAGAACAACCAGCAGCTAGATGATTTAGACTAGGGTTGAAAAGTAGATGTCAATGCCATTTTTATAGGACACTGAAGAAGGTGGGAATTCACATTAGAGACAGTCAGGAGACTAATAGCATCATTAACCAGCTACCGTGAGATCCACTCTGTGAGCCTCAGTTTTTGTCATACGTAAAGGGTGATCTCGTTACTTACCCCTCCCCACATCACACGGTTGTGGTAAGGATCAAATGGGATGGGAAAGAGCTCTTTATTAACCACAGAACCCTGCAACTGTATCAGAGTTGTACCCTGTTATGCCTACTTTTATAAACCTAAGCACAGAATTAAAGTTTTTTTTTTTTTTTCCATTTTCCACCTTGGTGTCCCTCCACCTCCCAATTTTAGGTGGGCAGGAATCTCTTGGCAAAGTGAATACCAGGTGCTAAGGGGTAGAGGCTAAATTGCCACCATCTGTTTGGGTGACTGCAAATAGTTCCAAAATGGCTAGGGCATAAGGGAGTGCATTAGTTTTCTCTAAGGACCACCTCAAACTGGGTGGTTGAAAATAACAGAAATTTATTCTTTCACAGTTTAGAGGTGAGAAATAGAAATCAAAGTGTCAGCAGGGCTGATTTCCTCTAGGGACTCTAGGGGACAGTCTGTTCCTCTTTCAGTTTCTGGTGGCTGCTGGCAGCCATTGGCTTGTGGCCACATCATCCCAGTCTCTTTTTCCATGACCTATTTCCTCATCCTTTGTATGTGGTCAAATCTCCCTATGCCTCCCTCTTTTTAGGACCTACCTAGATAATCCAGGATAATCTTCCTATCTCTAGAGTCTTAACTTTATCACATCTGCAAAGACCCTATTTTGCCATAACATTCAGAGGTTGCAAGGATTCAGAAGTGGCCATCTCTGTGGGGCACTATTCTGCCTGCCATGGGGAGGGAGATGGAAAGATCTTGAAAGATCGTTTAAGCCTTGCTCAGGTATTTGGAATGTATCCTGAGTGCAGTGAGGAGTCACCAGGGGGTTTTAAGGGTTGGTGGAGGTGGGCTTGAGGGTCAGGAGCAGAGGCAGGATGTCTGCTTAGGGCACCACTACAGCACAAGTAGGAGTAAGCCCTGGGCTCCCTTTTGGGATTGTGGAGAGACTGCAGCTCGTGGCCAATCTTAATGTCAGAAGTTATTTCGAGCACTCCTTGAGCCTCCTGGTGCTCTGACTTAACTCACACTAGGGCCTCTAAACCTCAGTGTCAAACATTTGGGGGGCTGTGTTCTTGCAAGAGGTACAACTGTTCTCATGTCCTCTTCCTTTTGTTTAGAAAAGAATGAGAGCACATAAAAGCTGAACTGATCATCAGTGCAAAATCTTAATCTTTTTCAGGAGTATTTCTGATTGAATGAGTAACAAAGTCTTAGGAAAGCATCTTGGTTGGGATGTCAGATATCAGGAAGCAGTTGGAGGGATTTTGGGAGAAATGGATTTTCCTGCCCTCTGTGGGCAAAGTCTACCCTGTTCTTTGGAGTTCTCCAAATCCCAGCTCAAACCCAGACATCTGAGCCTACTCAGTTTGAGATATAGGATGAAGAAAGATGGAGAGGACAAAGCCTAAAGCTCTGATTTATGTTTATTCTGCAAGATATCAATGTCCTCATTTTACTAAAGTCTATTGCATTCTTTGTGTATCTTAAACACAGTTCCACAGAATTTTAGTGCTTTCCACCTCAACCCTTAACATTTATCTACAGTTCCAAAAGTGTATATCTTGATACTGCTAGTAAAAATGAAATATCATGGTCTTAAATTTCCTTTCTCAGTCTCAAAATAAACTATCAATAATAATCATAATGAATATTTGTATTATTTTAAAAAATAGATGTTTACAGATGGGACTTTGGGAATGCCACGAAAGAAGACTGAAAAAAGTATTAAAAAGTTTGTCACACCAGACTGGGCATGGTGTCTCACGCCTGTATTTCCAGCACTTTGAGAGGCCAAGGTGGGCGGATCATGAGATCAGGAGATCAAGACCAGCCTGGTCAATATGGTGAAACCCCGTCTCTACTAAAAATACAAAAAGTTAGCCAGGCGTGGTGGCCCATGCCTGTAGTCCCACCTACTAGGGAGGCTGAGGCAGAATGATCACTTGAACTCAGGAGACGGAGGTTGCAGTGAGCTGAGATCGTGCCATTGTACTCCAGCCTAGGTGACAGAGCAAAAAAAAAATATATATATATATATATATATATGTGTGTGTGTGTGTGTGTGTGTGTGTGTGTATATGTATATATATATATATATATATATCACACCAAACCAAGCCTTGCTCTTCTAATAAAACTCCAAAATGTCTTCTAATGTAGGATCACCTCTTTAACTCTTTTGTGAAAAGCAAATGGTACATGCTGAAGCGTGGAAGCCTGGCTTGTGGTTGGCAGCTGCACTCTGCCTTTGCAGGAATCTCTTGATTATTGGTCTGCTCATTGTTCTCAGAACATTATACTGTGAGCCGTAGAAAAGAATGTTCATGTGATTTGTTGTACCATTGTGTTTATACTTTCTGTAGGGCAGGAGAGGTGGGTAATGAACTGCTGAAAATTGTTTACAATCTTGTAGATGTCCCTGTGCATTTAGCTGCAAATCTGTATTAAAGGAAGAGAAAGAATTCACTTTGGTAACTAATGAAAAAGAAAAGAAAGGTAAGAGCTGCTTTTTGGAAACAAATAAAAATATTACCTAATAAAGTTCAGCACACAATGAAATTAGGGTTTCCATGAAACTTCATAAGCCTTTGATTTTCTTTCCTTATTGATATTTTTTTGTTGAATTATAAATTCTCTTGGCTTTCAGAAATACATTGAGTCCTGGCCCTGAAATAACTTTGTATTTGTTAAATTCCTCCTTATTTGAGCCTCTCTTTTGCTTTAATACAGTATAAGAGAAAAAAGTTATAGCACCCTTACACCTCTTTTCCTCTAATTAATTCCCCTGAGCTAGTGAATGTTAGAAATTTTGTGTGTAATATTCCACATGTCATATGCTTTTGAAACATTAAAAAACATATAAATGTATATGGATCTATAAAATCATATGTGCATTTATTTATTTAACAGACAGTTAATTAAAGCAATAATCTGCTAATTAAACACTTTTTTATGAAGTGGTTTTATGTGTCATCTCTGTTCTAGATGCTGGGGATACAGCATGGAACAAAACTATTATAAACCCTTGCCTTTATTTACATTCTAGTGGATTGTTTTTTCTGAAGAAAATCTCAAGATCAGAAGTAGCTGTGGCATAGAGAAGTACATACAATGAGGATATTATGTATCAAAACCACTTTAGGAAGTTCCCTTGCCTTTGGTGGTGTCCAAGTTGGTCCTCATAGTGATCAAGTTTAGCATCAGAAGAGGCTGCCAAAGGACCTAGTGAACTGATAAAATGAAATGATGACCTCATTGTGTTAAGCACTATTCTCTTTGTGGGCAAGGCAAGAAACCAAGTTCCGTACACAGAGCTCACCTTCACAGGGTTTGGCCTAACTGAGGAGATAAAATGTTTACTATAGCTTCCTGAGAACTGCTGAAGGAGCGTGCAGAAGAGATTGGCTGAAGCCAGGTCTAGTTGATCAGTGAAGCTGTCTGGGAAGCTCTCTCCTCATTAGAAACTTCAAAGATAATAGAGAATTCTAAATGTATTAAATAGCATTCTATGCAAAAGAGATAGCAATATTTACCCAAATGGTGTCTGCTTTATAAGCAAGATGGCTTGATTGACCAGAGATGGACATTTAGGGAATAAGAGCCACTTAAGGAGTGAAGGAGCTGAAGGAGTGAAGACTCCTAGGGCTGAGGTTTTTGAATTAGTCTTTGAACCTCTAGGACCAACCTATGGCAAGTTTGGGCCCATTGCAGGCACCCAGATAATTGTTAAAATAAAAGAAATGGGCTGGGGTGAGGGTAAAAGAAGGAACTTTACTGAGGATCTGGACAGTTAGATTGAAGAGTTTAAACATTTATTATTTTATTCTATGTAGAAGGATTACTGAACTACATCAATTATTGAAGAAATTGAATTCCTGAGAAATCTTCAAAAGATTTCAAAAGTTGAATCAAGGAACTATGGACAAGGGAGCAAAAGAGGCTGACATATTTAGGAAGTCTAAAGAGGAGGATCACCACCACAGACCAAATAGCACATACCATCAAAATAGGTCTTCCTTCTTATTTCTCCTCCTCCCTCCCTTCTTTCTCTCTTTCCTTCCTTCTTCAAATATTTATAAAGTACCTACAAGGTGTCAGACACTGAGAATATGAAACTGAACACAACTTGGGCTTTGCCTTTTAAGAATTTGCCTTTTAAAAAGAAAACTACTGTACTCCCCTTGCTTCTGAATAAAGTCACAAGATAAATAATATAAAAGCTCACTTACGATAAGAAATACCGAGATCTTATCATCATATACAGGAAATAAAACCATGTTGGACTGGAAAAGTCTGTTGTTTTAAAAAGTTTCTCATATTATATAATTGGTTCTGAAGAACTATGGGTAAACCTAATACTTTCAAGATAATGTCCTTTTCCTATGATATGCATTATAATTTCTTTGGAGCTATGTCTTAATTGTTGATGATTTTTCAGTATGCTATAGTTTGTGTCAGTTTCTCTTAGGTTTATTCTATCACCATTTTCATTCTCTATTAATCCTCTAAGTGTCTCTGTAAGTAAATAACTAGATTCTTTGAGAAGTTGCTGTTTAAAGAACTACCTATAAGTTCAAATGACCTTTGGAGTGTGAGTAAGTACCCATAATTCATCTATGATCAGGCAACACCTTTATGAGTTTCTCTTATGGTTTGAATGGTGTTTACTGCTTTCTAGTACCTCCATGGGAATCATCAACTATCTTTCTAAATGCTTACTTTTTACATGAATGATCTCAGGCAAAACTGTCATTTGGTGTAGTTATTATAGCAAATCATTTAGAATTGTCCAAGGGTATATTCTTCTTCCAGGGCATTAGATACACTGCGGGAATATAGCTCTGGAGATTTGAAGGGCCCTCCTTGCTCCTCCTGGAGGAGTCTTTGGTCTATGGTAGCCTCCTTTCTCCATTGGAGTTCGAATGGTCCAGGCCATTATTGACTCATGTGGAATTTACGCTTTACAGGCAAGACATCGATGGCTTCTGCAATGAAGGCTTTCATTCCTTCACATAGCAGCACATTTGGTCACTTAGAGTGGACATTCCAGCCAGTTTCTTAGTGACACCTTCTTCAGACTTCTCTCTCCACTTAAACCTGATATTTCAAGAGAAAAGAAAAAAGTAAACTATTTTTTGCCACTCTATTGTAGAGTATCTCTAGTGTCTTTTTATAAAAATTCACTGAATATCAAAACAAAGAGTTTTTTTCCTCCATAAGTTAAGAATGAATATGTTCATTGAGAAATCTGCAGTAAGACAGGGTACTACGCTTACAAAAGAATCTACTCCGAAAACAACTACATTGCCATTTTAAAACATACTTGGAATTGGTGAGCATATGATGTTTATGAGAGAGAGAGAACCAGATCACACGGTTTTGACCAGTGTATGCCATTTATTATAAGTAATCAAATAAAACTTGCCTGAGCAGAGAGAAGTAACTCCTTGGCACATTTGTTGAGCCTACTTGAAAATGTGTAGTGTTGACTGACCTGCATTTTAACCTTCTTACTTCTAACTGGCAATGGTTTTAACAGGTCCTAATGGAATGACTCTAAAAAGGTATTCCAAGTGTTTTTATTTGCTCCGAAATTTTCTCACCCTTTGACTGCAGTTAGGTATTTGGGTCTGGGGCATTTTGAGTTCCTTGGGCAATTCACAGGGAAGGAACAGCTCCAGTGGAAAAGTTGGTACCCAGGCTCCTCACCCCTTTCTCAGAAGCTGCTTGGTATAGCTTTAAGGGTGTGGGATTGTGGATGATTCTTATTGTATTATGTTTTCTTTAAGAGATAGAAAGAATAACATAACCCACCCTCTATTCATTTTTATTTGTTTGTTTTTCTCATCCTGGATCCAGAAAGGGCATGAGGAAGCTTACCTTCACAGAGATCACACAAGGAAAACTGCAATTTAAAATAGTTAGAGGAGGAGATTACAAAGAGAAAATGCACTCATTTTTTTAAACAAATATCTATTGAGTGCCTGCTATGTGCACAGAATTGGGCTGAAGAGTAAAGCTTCAGGGATGAGCTGAACAGTTCTCTTGCATGGAGCTTACAGTCTAAGGGAGAAACAAACGCTTATCAAATAACCACATGTATATGCTGTGCTAAATGCTATGGGAGGGAGAGCACTGGAAATGATGATCTAATTTACTTCAAAGGAGGGAAGAGGCGTATGATTAACTTTCCCTGAAGGCTGAATAAGGATGAGCTGATTTTGGAGGGTGGGCATGGTGGTGACGGGAGAATGTTTTTTTAAAAATATTTTAATTAGTTTATTTTACTTATTTGTTTATTTATTTGTTTTTTATTATACTTTAAGTTCTAGGGTACATGTACACAATGTGCAGGTTTGTTCCATATGTATACATGTGCCATGTTGGTGTGCTGCACCCATTAACTCGTCATTTACATTAGGTATATCTCCTAATGCTATCCCTTCCCCCCTCCCCCCACCCCACAACAGGCCCTGGTGTGTGATGTTCCCCTTCCTGTGTTCAAGGGTTCTCATTGTTCAATTCCCACCTATGAGTGAGAACATGTTTGGTTTTCTGTTCTTGTGATAGTTTGCTGAGAATGATGATTTCCAGCTGCATCCATGTTGCTACAAAGGACACGAACTCATCCTTTTTTATGACTGCATAATATTCCATGGTGTACATGTGCCACATTTTCTTAATCCATTCTGTCATTGATGGACATTTTATGAGAGAGAATGTTAATGTGGCTGTAATGGAACCGTGGATGCCAAGACCTAGGGGACATAGGACTTGATGCCTTTGAGGAACCAAAGGGTGCCTGAGGGCAGGAAGGCAGAGGGAGGCAGGGTGAGGAACTAGGCCGGAGAGTAGGTGGGGCAGCTCAGGCAACCTCTTTGTAAGAGCCATCATGGGCCATTGAGAGGCAACAGCAGGAAAGTGATATGATTAGATTTGGTTTTACAATGAAAACAGGGAAGATAAAATGAAGTTGTGGGTAAGGGGAGCACACTCAAATCTAAACTGTATAGCTGCAAGCGTTTGATAGCCGGGATCACAGTTTAGAGAGAGAAAAGCAGGAAAGTGCTTATCAGTGGATGGGAAGAGATGTAGTTCAGCCTGGGTTAGGAGGCCCCGTCAATTCCCCAGGAAGGGCTGGGCTTCAAGTCATAGGTTTCTTCAGTGAAGGTGATGGTTGTGAGTTGGTAGAAATTATTTTATTGCTGATTCTCATCAAGGCTCAGGAAACAGATTCAGAGGAGAAAAGTGAGTTGCCCAAGGTCACACCGCATACTCATGGCACAGTGTACTCTTTATCCCCAGGCAAGGGATCTTTCCACCAGGCTGCTTTCTATGCTCCAAATAATCAGTTCATACCATTTAAGTAATTTTATAGAGAACTTAATGGCTTGAATATTTTTTAAAATATATAATATTATCTGGAAAAATTAGGTTATAAAAATATAGGTACAAAAAAGAGCTTAACTGTATAAATACATTTCCATATATTTCTATGTGAATTTGCATATACACGTAGAAAAAAATCATAGAAAAATGTGTATTAAAATGTTATATTATCCGAGTGGTGGGACTACAGACAGGGCTTATCAACTTGTTTATTTTCTTTTATACTTTCTAAATGTTCTACAATAAGAATATATTATTTTTAAAAATTCTTAAATTAGATTGTATTCAGTTGGTGCAAAAGTAATTGGGGTTTCTGCCACACTTTTAATGGCAAAAACCTCAATTACTTTCATACGAACCTAATGGATACTTTCTGTCTGATAAAATTTTCAGGAAAACTAAGTATAACATAATCAAGTGAATCCTACTGCAAGTACAGGGCATATTTATGTGTATTTACTTGTAGGAGATGTGTGAGCTGTTTGGACATGAGTGTAGAGAACAAAAAGATTCTGGAAAAATACAAATTTAACCTATGTGGGAGTTGAGGTCGCTTGTAAACTAATAAAGAATGAACAAGGAAACAGGTTTTCATTTGTAAACATTGATTTTTATGAAACATATTTTGAAAGGGATGGAGAAAGTCCCAGGCCAGGGTAGATTCTCTCCACTCTCTTTCCCTTTTTTCTCTTCTATTGTAAAAACACCCCAGTGTTTTTGCATTTCTGTTTTTCTTCCAACTCTTCACATGGCAACTTAGAGAGGTGGGAAGGGTTGGATTATTGGAGGAACATGGGATGGTCTGGAAATTTCAGAGGAAATCAACTTCTCTCAAACCAGAGTACAAACAGGTAACGTTGGGCTATAGCTTGTCTTAGATTGCTTGATTTGTGTCCTATACTTCATTTCAGGGGGACCTCCCTGCTGCAGGAGCCCCACACACCTACAAGAGATGGAAATCTGCAGCCCACACTCACTTTTATGCAGTATATGACCATACACACTCATGCACACTCTCCAAATCTTCTAAAGTAGTTTTTACACACTCAAATGTTTTCCAAAGGAGGCATCACTTCTTTCCACCCCCAGGCACTGCCCACAACCATGCCCTATTTAATTACTTCCACCATACATGAATATGGCAGAAGCCCTCTCAGGGACATGAGAAACCATTTAACACCTAGGACTGGCCCTTCTGCCCATCAGCAAAAAGGCTGGCACAGAACAGAAAGGAATTTTCACCTTACCTAGGATATGGTTGACCTCTTTGCCAGTGGGCACTTTTCTGTGGGCTGGTGGCTTTACAAGTTCAGGTTGGACCTTCTTGAGAATTGACAAGATTTGACCAGGGGCCAAACCTGTGACATCTAGGTTCAGAAACTAGTTCACCTTCTGACCATGTTCTGATCTCTGGTTGCCTCTTATTTTCTACCCACTTCTTGGGTTCAGAGTCCCGCATTTTTCTTCTGAGTTTTGATATGATAATTTCTAGTTATCTCCGGTATAACCATGTACTTGTCCCGCATCTATTCCTTGGGTTGATACTGATTTTGGATGTCCTCCCCAGGAATAGAGGAATAGTGTTAACTATGATGATAATGATGATGATAATGGTGATGATGATGATGATAATGATAATGATAATGGTGATGATGATAATGATGATGATAATGGTGATGATGATGATAATGATGCTAATGGTGATCATGATGATAATGATGGTGATGATGATGATGATTACCACTTCATGAATGCTGTCCATGGACACTGCTAAATGAGCTGATGATATTCACAGCAACTGTATTAGAGAATATTGTTATCCTCCCATTTGCAAAAGAGAAACAATGAAAGAGCTTAAATGACTTGTCTAAATTAACCTAGCTAGTGAAACCCAGATCTCCATTCCAAACACGTGTCTTACTCCAGAGATTCTGCATTATCAAAATGGTTGTGGGAAACCTTGAGTGGCAGGAGTTGTGTAGTGATTGGGAGGTGATGTGGATCCTGTGGATACTGACATGTAAAAATTTTGTCAGTAAAGTGTGGAAGGACGCGGAGTTTCCTGGGAAGGATGAGGGCTTGCTTTTTGATAGTAGAGCCTTGAGCATATTTATTTGCTAAGGAGAAAGCACTGATAGAGAAGTTGAAAATCCAGGAGAGGGAGGGAGGGGATTATTAATGAGGGAGGACTCTGAGGAAGCCGCAGAGAAGGGGTCAAGGGGGGGTCAGACTTGCTGAGGCTCTCCAGAGTTCTGGATGATGTGGTGCCTTAGTCTCACTCCATCCCTCACTGTCTCCCTCAGATCCTCAGGCAAGTCACCCCATATCTAAACAAGATGTGGGTTTTGCAATCTACTGTTGATTATGAACCTCCATTAATTAGCCTATGCAAAGGTTCAGTCTATATCCAGCCATGTACTTGCAGGGAATATTATGGCAAAATCTCATCAGAATATTTTTTTAAGCACAGATATCCAGTGTTTTTATTTATTTGTTAATTATTAAAATAAATTTTATTGTGTATAATTGAAGTTTACAACATGATGTTATGGGATACATAAAGATAGTGAAATGGCTGCTGTAGTGAAGCAGATTAACATATCTGTCATCTCACATAATTACAATTTTTGTGATAAGAGCAGCTAAAATCAATTTATTTCACAAAAATTTTTAATACAGGACAGCTTTATTAACTGTAGTCCTCATGTTGTACATCAAGTCTCTGAACTTGTTCATCCTACATATTTGCTATTTTGTATCCTTTGAACCACATCTCCCCATTTCCTCTCCCCCTACCTCCTGCCGGTCATAACCACTGTTTCATTCTCTGTGTATTTCAGCCACATATATATATATATGATCTAGCAAAATATCCCCCATATAAATGAGATCAAGCAAAACTTTTATGTTTCTGGCTTATTTCACTTAGCATAATGCCTTTCAGTTTCATCCATTTTGTGGCAAATGGCAAAAATTCCTTTTTTTTTTTCTTGAGGCAGAGTCTCGCTCTGTCACCCAGGCAGGAGTGCAGTGGCGCAATCTCGGCTCACTGCAAGTTCCGCCTCCCGGGTTCACGCCATTCTCCTGCCTCAGCCTCCTGAGTAGCTGGGACTACAAGGCACCCACCACCACACCCAGCTAATTTTTTGTATTTTTAGTAGAGATGGGGTTTCACCATGTTAGCCAGGATAGTCTCGATCTCCTGACCTCGTGATCTGCCTGCTTCGGCCTCCCAAAGTGCTGGGATTACAGGCATAAGCCACCACACCCAGTCGCAAGATTTCCTTTTTTTAAGGCTGAGTAATATGTTAGTGTGTATGTGTGTGTGTGTGTGTGTGTGTGTAGCATCTAGGTTGTTTTCACCTATTGGCTATTGTGAATAATGCTGCAATGAACATACGAGTGCAGATATTTTTACAAGGTGGTGATTTCATCTCCTTTGGGTAAACACCCAGAAGAAGGATTGCTGGGTCATATGATAGTTCTGTTTTTATTTTCTTTAGGAACTCCACACTGTTTTGTATAACAGCTGTGCCAATCTACATTTCTTTTTTTTTTTTCAAGACAGAGTCTCACTCTGTTCCCCAGGCTAAAGGGCAGTTGTGTGATCTCGGCTCACTACAACCTCTGCCTCCCAGGTTCAAGTGATTTTCCTGCCTCAGCCTCCCGAGTAGCTGGGATTACAGGCACTCACCACCATGCCTGGCTTATTTTTTTGTATTTTTAATAGAGATGGGGTTTTGCCATGTTGGCCAGGCTGATCTCAAACTCTTGACCTTAGGTGATCCACTTGCCTCAGCCCCGCAAAGTGCTGGGATTACAGGTGTGAGTCACTGTGCCCAGCCCAGTCTACATTTCTATCAACAGTGTACTGTGGTTCTCTTTTCTCCATGCTGTCGCAAACATTTGTTATCTTTTGACTTTTTGATAATGGCTATCCTTATGGATATGACGTGATATCTCATAGTGGTATTAATTTGCATTTACCTGATGATTAGTGATGTTGAGCACCTTTATATGAGTTTATAGAACTGAAGAAAGATTCCTCATTCAGAAAAAAAATTCTTCTGATAATGCAATTTATTCTTTGTGAACTATGTGGAACTGACTTTTTCCACTCTTTTTTTTTTTTTTTTTTTTCCATAGAACTCTTTCAACCTATGGGAGGTAGGGACTTCTGCCCTCCAAGTTTTCATCGTGATTCCAAATGCACTACTGAAGTGGCATTGCTTTCTTTGCTATTAAACATGGGTTTTCTGCTCCTTCTAGAGAGTTCTTTTCCTAATGGAGGTCAGCAAACTGCAAGGTCTAGCAATGATTGATCCCAGTCCCACACGGCATTTTACAAAGCCGAAGTAACGGCAGCCTGAGCCATGGCACAGTAAAAGTGGTTTTATGTTTCCAATGCCTGTCCTAAAGTAGTTTTAGAGGTCAGCATTGATCAATAAATCATTCTGATCACATGTATCCTCTCTGGGGGCCCATTAGCTAGTGGTGATGACTTAGTCATCTCACCATCAGCTTCATTAGTCCAGAAGTCCCTGGGACCACAAGTTCAAATCTCTGTTGAGCTGATGTAGCTCTTGGTCTTCCTGAAGTGGATAAATTGAGCTTCACATAGTTTGTCGTGCAGAGATTTCTATGACGCATCATCTGCTCTCTGGTGGCAGTACAATATCTATGACCCCTTTCTTAAAAAGGAGACAATGCCTGATCCTACCCTAGTAACTTCTATTTTCATCTAATCAAATAAGGCAGATATATGGCTTCTGAAATGATTAGATTTGTTAAATTCCTTAAAATGCCATGTCAGGGCAATGATGCCCCTTTGCCAATGATCCCATGCCCTTAACGGTGTGCACATTCTGTGAGGGCTTGGTAGAGGGGGGCTTTCAAATACAATACTTCCAAGACGCCAGCAGAGGGTTGGAGTCAGAAAAAAATAAGGAAGGGGACTGCTGGTAACACTTTTGAAAAACAGACACAAAATGTCTGTATATTTTCTGCTTGTGCCTTTGTGACTTGTAAGATTATCAGGATGAGAGTAACATCAGGGTGTCTTATCTTCCTTCTGTAGCCAAGAGAGCTCACGATAGAGAAAAAGGTGATCTGCAGGCCAAGGACATGGTTCACACTGCATATTTATGCTTGTATACTCATGCAATGTTGGAAAATGCAGTGAACTGTGAGTTTTAGTTGGGTAGGGCTTTGTCTGAAACTGGAGTCCAAAAGTATCATGAAGATTCTTATCATTGAGATGCTCAGGGTCCTGAAAAAACTCAGCAGTCAGTCTGATTAATCCTCCTCCAAGAGTTCCTGAGAAGTCAACCAAGAGGCGAAATTATCTTCCAGGCTGTGGGTGGGTAAGTGACCCTCCAGCTGGTTGTTAGGGACTGGCTGTGGCAGTTATTTACTTTACCGGGCTGGAAAAATCATGAGGACCTTTCTGTCCCCAAAGGTTCCTGCCTCTTCTCCCGGCCACTGGAGAGAGATACGAAGGAAGGCTGGTATTAAAGTTCTCTTCCCGGTCCAAACCTCTCTTCCCTTGTCCCTGTATTAAGAGGTTTCCCATACCTGTTGGCAGAGCCCCATAAAAGGTGGCAAATGGGCAAAGCAGTGAGGGGTGCCAGCCCAAGAAGTCTGGTCTTCTCCCTGTGACTGCGTCGGCTGAGATTCCCAAGGTCACTCAGTGATTTGCTGCCAGAGTGGAAATCACTCCCTAGGTCCCCTGACTCGGCATCCAGCTCTCCATCCATTAGACTGTGCAGCCTCTCACTGCCAGCGAGACACACTCAGGACACTTTAATTTCAGAGTTTGATTCTATGTCTATTTTTCAGCTATTTGCTGCAACATTCTGGGAAAGTAAGGTTTAAATTTCCTACAATCCAAATCATTTTCTAGTTTACTTATAAGTGATTCTGAAACAGTTGGCCCTGGAAAGCTGACAACTTGATAAAATGTATCTTTCAAATCAACCTAGTGCTGCCTTTATATATAGTTAAATCATCCAAATCCAGGGTGCCGAGTTAAGAAACGGAGATCTTCTGTTCCCAGGCTGCCTGTCACTTTGGGTAAGAAAACACACAGAGTTATGCTCGCTTACACTTACTCAAGTGAGGTCTCTTGGGAAAGAAATAAGCACTGGCTTTTGGCAGGTTTATCTGCTTTTAGCCAATAAGAAATGGTTTCTGCGGTGATGTGCGTTGGACAAAGGTGGTTTGGGAAGACTTAGTGTCAAAACTAGCAGCCAATATAATGTTGATGGAGAAAAGATTTTATATATATATATTATTATGAAGGTTGGAGGGTTGAAGAGCAACACTGAACATTCAACGCCAATGATGGCAGTTTCTATTGCTTTAAAAAAATAGATTGATCTGTATTTGATGTGGCATTTATTCATGACACCAAGCTGGGATTGATGTGACATGCCTTGCATCTCTTTACACTAACCCAGGATCTCAGACATGGTGGCTTCTCTGATTTTGCTACACAATATGATTGCATCCCACCCTTTGGGGGAAAAATGGGGTCAAGAGCATGAAAAAAAGAGGGAGTCATTTCAAAACATCTACGTTTACGTCCAGAGATTCTAGATGTCAATAGGAGGGTTTTGATGCATTTTTATTTCAGGGTAAATCAGTGAAATGAAATCGGTATCCCCATGCTACTACTGTAGTTGACAATCAATTAAAAGATTAGTTAAAAGAAACAAACAGATACACTGATTAAGCTGATTTTCTTTTTTATTTCAACAGCCCAGATAAAGTTGTGGTGCTACTTACCCAGTTTTTTCCCTTCATCTCTGTATGATGCTTGTTTTTCTAAAGAGTAGTAATGTAAAAATCAGTACGGTGGCTGAGTCCCTTAGCATCCAGGCAAAAGAGTGCAGTACCATGAGCAGCCTTGGGGGCAAAGGGGACGCACTTGGAAAAACAGCCGGGTTGCTGGGAAGGTGAGAGATCAGATGGGTACCCTTGCCATTGGTGTAAAGATGGATGACAGCTAATTTAATATACTCTGCCACCTATAATGTCCACAAGTAAGTGGCAGGGACACATAAACATCAATAGTATCTGTTAGAAATCTGGCTGTTCACAGTGATAACTAGCTTTAAAAATGAAAGATGATTTAGATTTTGAGAAATACTGTTGTAAACACAATGAATAGCATATATTACTTGTAGGCTCATTAGCCAAACATTTCAAAGTACGAACATTAATCTGGTAAAGTCATTTAAAATCAAGTTAAAGGGATTGTGTTTCCTACTTTGCCCAGTCATTTCCATACTCTGTTGTCTGTCTCCTTGTCCAAGTAGCTATGCTGGGCATCTAAGACAGTAGCTGCTGCGTGGGCTTTGGAGTAAGATAGACCTGGGTTTGCTTCCTGTTTCCACTTTGCTTTAGGACCCCGGTATATAAGCTCTCTTGGCCCCAGCATGATAATGCCTGTATAAGGCATTTGTAGAATTAAATGAGCAAACATACATATAGCTCTTTGCTTAGTTACTAGCACAGAAAGTGCTCACTTAACAGCACTGTTACTGTTACGTGCTCATGTGTCTGAGCATTATGTCTCAGTTCGTTCACATCTAAGATCCTTAAAGGCAAGGCTTATGCCTTGGTCTTCTCTATAGTACTTCCCACATTGCTAATAGTTGATCCATTTTATTGAAATTAATTGGATTAGAAATTGCAACCACAGGTAGAACCACTTTTTAGGGTTGATAACCCTGAATGAAACATGAATTCATGCTCTTCTTTTGTATATAGGCTCTGTGGGTGAGGGTGGGGCCTCCTAGCCAAGTTGAAAAAAAGATGATAACTGGGGAGTAGAACATCGCTACTGCAATGAATGTACTGATGATTGCCCTGGCTCAAGGCATAGTGATCTTTCCCTTTGTTTACTGTGAATCCCAGCAAAATGGCAGAACCCCAGCAAAATGGAGAAGCTGGCTGTGTTACTGTAGTAATCCCATGGCACGGAAATAGTAAAATAGTTCAACATGTGCTGCTCAACTGATACTGTGTGCTGATTTGTGCTTTCAGGTTGTAGGACAGTTGGAAATTGTGCAAGATGGGTGGACCTGTGGAATAAAATGATCCCAGTACACAGGTTCTCCCCTCTCATCCATAAAAGAACCACACCTGAAAGTGAAAGTTGAATAGTGACTTTCCTCAATGACCAATGTGGTGGAATGAGTGATAAAGCAGTCTCATATCCAAGCAGGCAAAACAAGATCAGATTAAAAATAAAGCATTTGGGGGTTCTGAGAAGAACTGATCAACTTTTAAAAAGAAATAATTTCAAACCAATATTTCTCTTGCTATTGCTGATTTTTTTTTTTGGAGGGTGGGGGTTGGGGGGGAGTTCAGTTCTAAAGCTTTTTTTTCTTAGTAGTGAGATACAGCAACCTTATATGAGAAGAAGGAGATGAAGAGGGTGAGATGGAAAGGGTATTAAAAATCTTTTTCACTACAGCCAGAATGCCTTGCTTTCCAAACTTGTGTGAAAATGATGAAAAGTGGTTTTATTTTTGGGAAAAGAGGAAGGAGAATAAGAGAATGATTTGTTGAAGACCAATCTGGAGGAGTATAATTCCCATGTAGAAAAACTCAACTTGCAAATTATAAGCTCTGAAGTTGCAAATACCTTTGAAAAACTTTGCTAGCAAATCTGCATCAAATGTATCCTGTAGTATTTGTCTTAAACTGGGTTCATGTGTATTGAAATGTTTTACTCTGAAGACAACTACATGTTGTGTCAGAGGATGCATAAATAAAGAGCAAATACCCAATTTTACAATTTACATTATAATTCTGTGGTCTTAATTTTTGTCCCCTAAGCTTTCCGAAAGGAAGACAGATTTGAAAGACAGAAATTTATTTTGAAAGTTTATTATTTTTAGTATGAAAATTTTATCTATATATTTTTATATAAAATGTGTAAATAGCCATATGACAAACACCATTCAGTTAGCCACCCATATTAAACAATGTAATACTACCTATTGTTGAAGCCTCTGAGGATCCCTTCTTGAGAAAATTCCCCTTCCTACTCCCAAAATATAACTCCTATCCTGAATTTGATGGGTCACATTATTTTTCATATTAAATAGCTATTAGTTTCCAAAAAATACATATTAAATACACAGCTGATAGAGACATAATGACCTAAGAAAATGTCTATATCTCCCTCTAAATGACCAAGTAAAATCCAGATTGTGAGTTTCTTGCCTAACACAGGAATGTAGTACAAATAATGAAGGAATGTTTATGCTGTGTCTGAGATTAGTGGATTACAGTATGATAGTAAACATGTATTTTACAAAAGACCGTATTGGCTACAGACCCCCATTAGATCATTTAAGTTAGCTGAATGATCGTGAAAGAATTGGGCAAGTGTTCATTGACTTTTGAGGCTTTTCCATTATTCAGTAGAAATTTTGCAATTTCACGTGTTTTTTTCCCTTTTAACCCTGTCTCTAGTGTTCATCTCAGCTATGTAGTTTATGTCCAGTACTGTGCTTTAGATTAATTGAGATAATGTATAAAAAGGGTTTAGGAAAGTATACAGCATGGAATGAATGCTGTTATAATTGCTCTGTTACTGAGAAAGCCAGAAATTTAAGAGATACTGCTTAAAGGGTAATGAAAAAAATATCAGAGTGGGCTTTGCAAACTAACTTTTATACATGGAAGACTTCCGTCTAGATTTTTCGAGTTTTATAACTGGAAGGAATCTTCTAGACAGTCATTCATCTTGTTTATTCAAAGATACAAAATCTAAGGTATAGAGAAGTTAAACGACTCAAAAGCACACAAGATCATTCAGGAAGATTCAAGATGAAAACCAGTGTTCCCAACCCCTCATTCATTGCTCTGCCCTTCCCTGCTTGCCTCTTCAGGAAACGGAAGCTGGAGAGAAATGTCTAGATTTCAACCATGCACCACATACGTCCAAATACCTTCACCTAATGTCAAAGTAATGCTTTTGTGTCACTTGGCCTAGCAGCACTGAACAAAGTGGTTTTCTTCATGGTCAAAATTTTAAGAGGAGTTTTCTTTTGTTTCTACTGCAAACAAAATAGTCTCTATCTTCCTAGTACCACCAGATATGTCCTTAGAACTTCTTTGTATTTATTGTAATCTGTGAATATTGTGTTTTACAGCCTGTAAATTAGATATAGAATTGAATACCGAGGTAGAGCACAGAGTGTTAAAATGTTCAATTCCGGTGGGGGAACCAGTGAGCGGTTAAGGCCTGGTGCATATAATGTTAATATTACATTAAGTACTATGTTATTGCATGAGATGCTTATTGTTAATGTCTGTGGGGAGGATCTGTTCCAAAGATTTCAATTTCAATAAACAGATTATGCAGTTCCACCACACACAATTAGGGAGGTGGTAATGAAATGGTTATAAAGTCCCTTGTGGATCTGTCATCTTTTTTTTAATTTTGTAAATAACATCAGAAGCATTCGAGAGGGAAGTGCTTATGCATTTATTTATTATTGATTTTTTAAAAATACATTTAACATTACTAGTTATTGCAAATCCAGTCTCAGTGAGTTAAAGAAGATAAGCTGTTTCTAGCTTATTAAATGCTGAGTGTATAGGGAATTGTGAAGTGGCATCCTTCATATAAATATATTAAATATTAATGAACAGTGATTGTAAGGAATTAATTTACAGCTACATTTACTTGGCAAATAAAACCGTATTAAGGTTTTGCCCTTTTGTTGCATGCAATGCGTGTTTTAAAGAAACCCCTTTGGCTAATGGTTTGGATGACTGCAAGTGATTCTGTCCTACAGCTGAAATCATGCACAACTGCAGAGAATCAAGTCGGGTTAAACATACATTGTTTCAACAGGCAATGAATTGTTGGAGGTGCAACTTCAATAAACTGACAAAGTTTTGAGGGATCCCTAAATGGTTAACTGTTATTCCTTCTGGGGCCTATAATAAAGCAGTAAAAATGAATGCTGGATGGTTAGCAGCCGAAATATCTCCTTGGAGTAAGATGTTTAATATAGCAGATAAAAATTCAGGATGCTAGCCGTTCATTCAGGAAGCCATACTACAGGCTGAAGAGCGGGGGTCTGAAGCAGGCTGTCTGCATTTTATTTTTTCCAACTTCAACAATTCATGTAACTTCTCTGAGCTTTAGTTTCTTCATCTGTAAAATGTGAATAACTGTGTTCCGTTCTTCCTAGGATGTTGTTATGGAGATTAAAGGAAACGTGTACAGTAAGCACAAAACATAGTATGTTGCTCATAGCGCTCAATAATTGTTAGTAATTTTTCAAAAGCATTCATCATTCACTCTTGAATTCAGTAAGTGATTATTAAATATTCTAATTGTCAGGACTGAGGATACGGTGTTGAATCACAGTCCTCAAGTTTCATAGATTTTGCAAAATTTCTAGACATGATTGGGAAATGCCAAGGAATTTAGATACAGGATTAGGTTTTTCAGAGAGGCATAACCAATAGGATATATAGAGAGATAGACATATGTGGGTGGATTTATTAGGGGGCTTGGATCATGTGATTATGGAGGCTGAGAAGTCCCATTATGAGCCATCTGCAAGCGGGAGAACCAGGAAAGCCGGTGGCATCACTCTCCGTCTAAGGCTGAAGGCTTGAGAACTGGGCATCAGCATGTGGAAATCCCAGAGTCCAAAGGCCAGAGAACCTGAAGTTCTGATGTCCAAGGGCAAGAGAAGGATGTTCCAGCTCCAGAAGAGAGCAAATTCACCTTTCCTCTGTCTTTTTGTTCTATTCAGGCCCCCACCAATTGGATGGTGCTCACCCACATTGGATGAGGGTGGATCTTCCTTACTTAGTTCACTGATTCAAACGCCATCTCTTCTGGAAACACCCTCACAGACATCCCCAGAAATAATGCTTTACCAGCTATCTGGGATTCCTTAATCTAGCCAAGTTGACATCAAAAAATTAACCATTGCAGGCTGGGTGCAGTGGCTCATGACTGTAATCCCAGCACTTTGGGAGGCCAAGGCGGGTGGATCACTTGAGCACAGGAGTTTGAGACCAGCCTGGCCAACATGATGAATCCCCATCTCTACTAAAAGTACAAAAAATATTTAGCCAGGTGTGGTGGCGCACAATTGTAATCCCAGCTACTCAGGAGGCTGAGGCAGGAGAATTGCTTGAATCTGGGAGGCAGAGGTTGTAGTGAGTCGAGACGGTGCCACTTCACTCCAGCCTAGCCGACAGAGCAAGATTCCATCTCAAAAAAAAAAAAAAAAAATTAACCCTTGCAGTGTCACATTATTGTTTTTCTATAGGATTATGTTCTTGTCCATGTTCTTTTGTCTTTATTCTTTTTTTTTTTTTTGAGACGCAGTCTCACTGTGTCTCCCAGGCTGGAGTGCAGTGGCTGATCTCGCTCACTGCAGCTTCCCCGGGTTCACGCATTCTCCGCTTCTCAGCCTCCCAAGTAGTTGGGACTATAGGCGCTATCAGCCTCGCTGGTTTTTGTATTTTTAGTAGAGACGGGTTTCACCATGTTAGCCAGGATAGTCTCATTCCTGACTCAGGATCCACCTCGCCTTCGGCCTCCCAAAGTGCTGGGATTACAGGCTTGCTTCACCGCTGCTCGGCCGTCTTATCTTTCATTGGCAGTTTATAATTACACAAAGATATACAACCGCTTTTTCATTCTCTGTTTCTTCCCCAATCCATTCTTCAATGCTCATCCAAGAAGAGGTATTATTAGACAAAAGCTCCCCTGCATCTAAGCACTGTGGAGCACCTGAATATATAATGAACCCAGTCAGAAGTTATTGTCCAAAGACTTGCATTTTTGTAGCTTTGACTACCATATTTAATTTCTATGTAGTCTTTTTAAAGTGTTGAAATGTACATGCCTTTCTGCTGGGTAAACACATAAGCATATCTAGCTCAATCCAGATAATTATTGCATACCTACTCAGTGCAAAGCACCACAAGAGAGAATGCATAGAACATACATTAAAATGGGCATTATACTAGGTACTGTGGTGGGAAGCGGTAACAAAAAGATAATAGATACTAAGAGAAAGGATGTAAAGAGGGAAGGAAGGAAAAGATGGAAGGGAGGGAAGAAGTAAATAGGCAAAATGTGTTCTTGAAACTAGGAATTTGTCAATGAGAGAGAAGAGAAGAGGAAGAAAAGAAAAAGACGAGAGGGGAAGGGAGGCCAGAGAAGAGAAAAAAGTCTACTTAAACCTATCAGAAAGGAGAAGGTAGGCCAGTGACTCTCAACCAGAAAGACATGCCTACCCAGAATCTTTGGATGGCATGGGCAATTTAAATAAGCCAGTCCTGAGATTCTGGCATAATATGAGAGGGCCGCTATCTTGATTCAGTGTCTCTGATGGTGCGGAAAGAAGTGGAATTAGCAAGGGAGACTGGGAAGTATGAGTTGAGAAACTATCAGCAAAGACAGGAGAGGACAGCGTTCCAAATTGAGAGAGAGTTTCCGAAGGAGTCTGTGGCCAGCGTGGAGCATATGTCATAGAGCTCCTAGCACACAATGAACATTTACTGAAGGCTAATTATTAAAATAGTTTATTAATTCTGTATGGAACATCCAGTAGAGCAAGACTGAGAACAGCCAAATGGATTTTATAATTTCAATAAACCAGTGGTGGAAGGCTTATTTCAGGCTCTGGTGGGAACAGTTCACAAGAAGGGTCCCTCCAGTTCCTCTTGTACTTTTCTGTCCCACAGACACTCTTCTGGTCTCTTCTACTTCAATTCTCCAATTAGCCTATCCGCTTGGAGCCTCTGCCCCAGTCGACACCTCTGATTCTCCTTGTTGCCACTCATCTATGACAAACCCCTCAGCTATCTACAAGACAGGGCCATTCTGTGTGTCATGGGACACTGCTTCTTTATTTGTAGCTGATATTCATCTAAAACTGACCTCCTGCCTTCATGCTTCTGGACTTTTGCTCCAGCCCATTTTCATCTCCCTTGGTAGAAACCCTGCCTCTACCATCAGCCCTATTTAAAAAGCAGCATATTTCATGAAGACTTTGTTGATCAATTCTTTGGGATTAACTTGCCTCAATATTCTTAGCACTTATAATATTATATCTTGTATGATAGTTGTGAACTTGTAAATATCCTTGCTACATTTAGGACTCTTGAAGGAGTGCCCATGTGTTATAAGTGTCCAGAGGATAATTTTTGTCAGTGAATTGGTAAGTGAGAGCATTATCTTTTTTTGGTGCCTCTTCTAGTGCCAAACACAGTGTTTTGCACATAATAGTTACTTGTTAAATAGATGTTGAATTGAGTTCATGGCAGCCATTGATATCTTTCTTTAGCCTTTTAGTTCACACTTTGTGCACAGGCAGTAATACATTCTGATGAAAGTTCTGGGTCAGACTATCAGAACTGTGAGAGCCCAGGAGAAGCAAATGCACAAGAGTAAGTACCAGAGAGATTTTCTGTTTCTTAGTTATCTATTCTAATCATCACCTACTCCAGGCGCCATCTATTCCTAATTACAATCTCTTGCCTTCTCTCTTTTCTCCTGTTCGCCCTTTCTTTCCTCTGCTGAGATTCATCTTCACAAATCTTTTCATAGGGAGATGGTTTAATACCTTACACTTCATGTAGTACTTTATCCTTTCAGAAAAACATTCACATGCATCTCATTGAAACTGATATGCTACTTGAGTCACTTCCGTCTGCCTGAAGTATATTTCTTTGTTCTTAGTCTCATTTCTGCAAAGGTCAGTAGAATTGTAGTACTAGAATTTAGTATTTCTCCAGTTTTCAATCTTCCAAAGACAGCTGTATGACAGATATGTTGGTGTAGGTATTAACCCTGCCAGGCAGATCCAGGCTGGTATCTTTGTTTTATAGATGAGAAAATAGGAGCCCAGAGAGGTCAAGTGATTTGCTCAAGGTAGCTGACTTCAGAATGGCCCATGTAAACTGATGAGACATCTTTCAAATCCTCAGAGCAAAGCCATGTTAGTATTGCTTGGCTCATGGCTCTATTGGTCAGTGACAGGCACCTTGTCTCCCCACAATTTTATGATACAAAAGCGGTACTATGCAAATCAGGGAAGAACTTCAGGAGACAGAATAATGAAGAATAAGGGAAAAGAAAAATAGGTTATGCAAAACAGGAAGTAGACGGCCCTGCATCTGTTTAAGTACATTTTGCCGTGACATTTAGGGACCAAGAATTGGGTGTCTTCTCATGTGTCATCATCTTATGTGGTATACCGGCCATGTTCTCCAACGTTTACTTCACCTGCACGGTACAGTAGCACTGTCCTTGGATCAGAAAATAAGGCACTTGACCCGCCATTCATTGTAACACGTGCTTTGGATATATTTTTCTATTTGTGGGAATGCCTTTCTGCTGATCCATTTATACCCTCTCATGGAGTTTCCATGGTGACCAGGAGGCATTTTTACAAGACATGTGGTCAGGGGCTGTGGATAAGTCTGTGTCTGTAGAACACAGAGAGGCTAAGTGCATGTAGCAGGAGAGAAAAAGAAACTTGGTAAATGAAGCCATGTGATAGAAAAAGAGCTCTGGAGGGAAAACAAGAAGTGTGCAAATAAGACTTAGTGAGGAATGTTTACAGTAGTTAGGATATTTTAATTTGCATTTTAATTTCTAACAACGGATGCTCTGTAGAAGAGTGGCACATGTTCAGTAAGCAGGCTTGGTTGCAATGCCAACTCGAGAAGGTTTAACTGGTAGACCTAGTTACTCTATGCCAATAAATACAACAAAGTTTTACATATTCCAAAACAGTCCATTGTTTCAAGGGAATAGGTCTTAACTTAGATTTCATTCACACAGTGAGGTTTTGTTGTACCTGAATTTTGTTTTTTCCAAGATCAGATAGTCTCCATTTAGCAAGTCAGATAAATCCCTACGATGCAAGTTTGATGTGAGTCCGATGGAGCCATATTCCCCAAAGTGTGTTCCTTGGTGGACCACTTCACCAGGGTGCTCATAAGTAACATGCAAAACTATAGTTCTGTGGACAAAGAAGTTTAGTATAAACAGAGTTAAACACTCTGGTTTTCTCAGAGCAATGATGCCATTGTGCTGGTAAATTTTAACATGCCATTATGCTGGTAAATTTCTAAGGAGGTATAGTATTCAGTATTTCCAAGACATTTTAATAAATAAAACATCTCCCCTAGAACATACCTTAGTATCATTTAGAAAACTGAGTAATTACTTGGGTAAATGCTGTTATACAGCCTGGGTTTTCTAGGCATCTGTGACATGGTTTGTCATATCATTCTAGGGAAGACTGGGACATGAACAAAGTTAGAATCTCTTAGCTGTGTATCTCTACTATTACCCCACACTCTGGAGAATCTCTATCATTCATGGCAGCACCTTGTTTTGCTTTCTGGTGTCTGGCTTTAACCCATGCCAGTATGAATTTAACCCCTTTCTCTTAATCAAAGACAACTTTAAATGCAATGTATCAAAGAGTAGATGATCAACTAGAATCTGACAGAGAATATCAAGCCCTGATCTACCTACAGAAGCTTTCTGGACAATTAGTTAGATAATTTCTAAAAATCAAGAAATAATATCCCCAAGAATCATCTTTAAACCATTAGTATTGACTCAAAAAAGCTGCTTTAATTCTCATGTTTGAGTCTCTAGTGGAGCTAAGAAGCTGATATTGTAGCTATGAAAATTGTGGAGAAGTTTCTAGAAGTAGCTTCATGGAAGGAGTAACACAGAGAACAGGGCATTATGATGCTCTATCTGTAGTGGGAAGTGTTCTGGATGGAGATTCAGACACTTGGGAACCTAGTCCCTGCTTTGACACTTATAAGGTGATTTTGACCAAATCCCTTAAAATCTCTTCTGGGACAGCACATTCGGCGTCCGGTGGATCTGTCTCTTGAGTCAATAGTGTTTGGACAGAACAGATCCAGAGACTCTCTTTCTATTAAAAATAAATAAATAAATAAATAAATAAACAAACCTCTCTTGGTTTCAGTTTCATCTTTAAAATTTAAATGGTTAAAGCAATTTCACTACTGGGTATATTTCCAAAAGAAATGAAATCAGTATGTTGAAGAGATGTCTGCACTCCCATGTTCATTGTAGCATTATTTAGAATAAGTCAAAAATGGAAACAACTAGGTGTCCCTCAGTGGATGAATGGATAAAGAAAATGTGGTACAGATACACAATAGAATACTATTCAGCCTTAAAAAAAGAAGGAAGTCTTGTCATTTGTAACAGCATGCATGAACCAGAAGGACAATATGTTAAAAGAAATAAGCCAGGTACAGGTTACCAGAGGCTGGGAGAGAGATGAAGGCTGGGGAGAAAGGGAGATGTTGTTCAAAGGATACAAAATTCCAGTTAGGCAGGAGTAAGTTCAAGAGATCTACTATAAAACATGGTGACCATAGTCAATAACGATGAATTGTATACTTGAAAATTGCCAATAGTGTAAATTTTTAAGAGCTCTTACTACAAAAAAAGGTAACTATAATGTGTACATTCATTATCTTGATTTAGCCATTCCACAATGTATACGTATTTCAAAACATGTATATCATAAATATATACAACATGATGTTTTGAAATATATGTAAATTTTATTTGTCAATTAAAAATAAATAATAGTAAGTTTCAAACATAGCAGTTAAACCATCGATTTTTTTCACCATCTTTTCCTTCCTACATCCATGCTTTTTAAATGAAATCATTTCTGTAAAGTGGATAGAAGCACTCCATAGAGTCCTGCTGGAAGGTCACAGGGAAGGACAGGGTGGCAGAGTAGGTGGAACTCTGAGCCCACTTCCATCCCAGAGTTCCACCTGCTCTGCCACCCCTGTCCCTCCCTGTGACCTTCCAGCAGGACTCTATGGAGCAGAGTGGGAACCCATTGTTCTGTAAGGTCCCCATTAGCAATAAGGCTCTAGGTGTTCTAAGTCCCAATTTGTGCTGAGTGCAGTGTCAGATGGGAAGGGACACTGTGGAAGCATGTGCCATCCAGAGCTGCTGGTGGTCCTTAGGGTGTGCACTGAAGCAGGGTGGAGTTCACAAAAAGGGTTGTAGCTGAAGCCAGGGACAGCACATGGTGGCCTCACATATGTGAGCAAAGGAGGGGAATGAAGATGAGAAGGTAAAGCTAAAGTCTAATACTCCTGTAGTTAAAGGTGAGTATCTGTTAAGAATTTTGTGTCTGAAAGTTATTGCTTTATGGGAGACTTTAAAGGAGGTGCTGATCCTCTCGAACAAGCCAGATAAGTCTTTTTTACCTTCATTCATGCCATTCCCAAGTCTGCATTAGGTACATTGGATATGGTCCCACTTTTCCTACTCATTAATATTAACATGGTGCCACCCATTATTTTTATTTCTTTGAAGCCATCCTTGGCCTATTTATTCAAATTATGCAGAGGGTTTGTATTTCCTAAGATTACAACTCCACTAGGATCAATGATTATGTCATGCTTCCCTGGGGATTACAGCCTGCCCTGACTGGCAGCGCACTCAGTGTTTTCATAAGACTTTTCCATCCTGATGATAATCTAATGCCCTTGATTAAAAGGCAGCTGCACTCCCCCCATCCTCTCATAAAGTGGTGTCTCAGGTGGGACTAACCCCTCCTTCACTTGTTAACCCTTTTAAGCCAGGCTGTGGCTGTGTGTTTGGTGCATTTAATGGGATGAAAACTCATTGAACTTGAGGGCTCGAGAAGATCTTCTGGATCCTGTAATCTGAACCCTTCTATCCCATTTTGTACAAGAGAATGTGGACCACTGACTCACCAAGGTTGAGACAAGAAAAGTGACAACAGTAACATTTACAAGCCTTTGCAGGATGCCGAGCACAGTTGGCATATGTGATAGTGCTTTCTATATTCTCGTGTTTAATTTCCTAATGACACAGCCAGTAGGGAATTAGCAGCCTTACTTTGCAAACAAGAAAGTTGATGGCCATGAAGCTTAGATAATGTGTCCACGTTGACAAGTTTACACATCCAGTTCTGAGGAGTAGCTTCATTTGACTGGGCCTCTTTTGTTTGGCTAGGAATACATCCTCCCTCCACCTTTCCCGGCCCATTCCATTTCCTGTAGCTGTGGCACTTAGCCTTTGTTTACGTTCTTGGTACATTTTAATGTACTATCATTCTCAGTGTCTCGTCAGTTTTAAAAATGTGACTCCCATTAAAACAGCAACAGTAAACAATCTTTCTATAGCAGTCACTCTGTTCCCTTGGCAAATCGTGTTTCTGCCCCAATGAGGCTGCCCTATACCCAAATGATGCACACTGTATGGATGTATATAGTTCTTGCACATCCTATTAAACAGGAATTCTGATTTTACATCTTATCTGCTATCCTTTATTCACAGCTATTCCATTTTACTTTAAATCCTTGAAAAGTTCTATCTAACAGACATCACAGTCAATAACTCTTTGGTTGTAAGACAAGTAAATGATACATTCATCAAAACTTGGCAGCCCACCCTACAAGGGTTTGCAGTGTACTCATGGACCACAGTACACCTGTTGAGAACCAACGTAGATTAAATGCCAAGTTCCTAAACTCTGCTTGAGCATTGAACTTGTACCAGAATCCAAATGCCTTATTTCTCCTCTGTTTCAGACAGATTAGTTATTTCCTTTTCTTCTTGTACCTCTGGCGCTAAGACCATGCACTTGCATTATTTATTGATTTTCTAAATGAATTTTATTTATTAGTACCATTATTTTTACACTAGCTACCAATAAAACATTGCTAAATTGCTTTTTGGCTGTTTCAAAATTTATTTCATTTTAATAAGCAGTTTTTCAGCATTTGAGAAATGTGTCTAAGACTACTTTAAGCATTGTGAAAGAGAGCAAAGAGGTATAACACATGGTCTTAACCCTCAAGTAGCTTATAGTTCCCATGAAACAGTTTAACAAACTGAATGCACAAATAATCATTATGGACTGTAACTGCTTAGAGTTGTTAAGAGAAAAACAGGAGCTTCCACTGGGCCTCAAATGTTGGGTTAGATTTTGACAAATGAATAAAGGGCATTTTAGGTCTGGAGATGGCAAGGACAGAGACACAGAGACACAAATGAGCTTGAGCAGAGGACTCAGAAGTGATCAGAAAGGAAGTGGCTAAAAGTTTACTCTGCAACTTTAGCAGTTCTGGGAGGTAAGGATTGCCTTGGAAAGATGGGTCCAGGGCCTGGAGTTGGAGGGTCCTAGAAACTTGAAGATTTACATCTTATTCTGAGAATGGTGAGGAGTGCTGAAGGTTTGAGAGCCCAGGAAAAACTTCACAAGGATGATGCTGGCTGGACATCAGTGGGAGACAGTGGATTGGGGACACAGTAGCAAGGGGAAATGAGAACCAGCAGAAAGAACAATTAGAAACCTATTGTAGTAATGCAGGAATGATGTACAGAAAATAGTAGATGATTGTGCACATAGAATGGGTAGGATGTGAGATACACTGCTAAAATAATTAAGACAAAAGCAGATGATTAGTTAGATATGAGATGAAGGGAATGAATTGAAACTGGCTCCAAGGTTTCAAACCCTTGCAATGGGAAGAATCCTGATTTTGAGGAAGAAACTCACTTTTATTATGAATCCACTTTACACCACACACTCTAACAAAAGCTTTGCATGCATTAATTCACTCATTCCACATATTGCCTGGAGAGTCAGATATGAATGCAGAATTTTCACTCTACATAGGAGGAATCTCAGGCTCAGGGAAGTTATGTAACTATTTCAAGTTCACACAGCTGACAGAGCCAGCAAAGAGGCCCCTAGCTTGAAAGCCCACATTTACCAATTTTTACCATGCTTACCATATTGGATTACTCTGAGATGGTCCCTTTCTTGCTTAATCCAACAGATCCTTCTCAGTCTTCATCTTGTTGACTCTGCCATGATAGGTACTATTGACCATTTCCATCTCTTCTCCCTTGGTTTTGGAACTTTGTTCTGTCCTAGTTGTTGTTGTTGTTCTTCCTCTTCTTCTTCTTCCTTCTTCTCTTTCTTTTTTCCTACTTTCTTCTTCTTCCTCCTCTTCCTTCTCTTCCCTCTTACTCTTCTTGTCCATCTTCTTTCTCTCCTTCTGCTTCTTTGACAGTTTTTTTTGTTTCTAGTGGTTTTTCTTCCTCTATCTGCCACATGAAGACTGGTGTTCCCCAGGATTCTGTCCCCATACTCTTCCTAGGCTATATTCTTTAGTTCCAAGGTTTCATTACTACACAAACTGATGATTCTAGTATTAAATTTTCTATCTCAAATCTCTTTCTGAAGTGCAGGACTCCCATATACCTACCTGTCTCCAGACCACCTCCACCTGCATATCCCATAGATACCTCAAACTCAATAATGGACACATTATCTTTTCGGAACAATCTCTTTTCCCTCCTGTTGATTTGGTTGTTGCTCTTGTTCCTTTGCCACTGAGGCACCACCATGTAGCCAGTAACCCAAACTTAAAGGACAGTTAGTTTGACCCATCATTTTATAGATGAGAAACATCTGCCTACTTTCTTAAGTCTTCCTTTGTTGTAACCTCAAGAATTTGGAGAGATGAAGCCTCTCCCCAACAGTGACTCATCCACATGCAGAAGCCTCTTTAAACTAGAAGCTACTAATTAACTTGACTTGTTTTTTTAACACAAAAGAGGTGAGAACCAGATAGATGATGAGTATAAAAGTGAGAGCTCTGAAAGGATATACAGTGATGGCGGTGTATCCCAGCCTTGGATGAAAGGATGATGGAGATGACTAAACATAAATGCCCCATGTTTGTTATGTGTGACTCCTAGAACCTTGTTTGGAATTGATTTTAGTCACTTACAAATACTTCATGTTTACTAAAAAAAAAAAAAAAATCAACGAATTCCAAAAATGGCAACAGTTCTGAGAAATAAATACAACTTGCAGGTTAATAGCTTTCCCCATCATGCAGAGAATTCTTGGTCATATTAGTAATTATGAAATATAACATTTCTGTTCAGGATCTATAAAACATTTAGTGTACTCCTTCTCACAAAATACATTATTGCATAAAGAGAAGGCTAGAAGATAAATTACTGAAGGGTACACTTATAAGTATGTTCAACTACCCAACGTTGCTTACTCTTTGTCCTCAGTCTCAGCTGAAGACCATGAATTTATTTCCACTAAAATTTGAAACGTTGAAGCTAGACCAACTATGAAATTAATTGTCTAAGACAGTGATGCCTCACATGAGTCCCTGGACCCCTAAAGATTCTGAAGCCAGTAGTGGCAGTTTTGTTAATTATTTTTATTGTTTCAAAAGTTGTCAAATAAGAATTTACTCATGATAAACAACTAACAGATCAAATGTCTTTCGTTAGGCTGAAATTATATTATTATTATTATTATTATTTTTTTTTTTTTTTTTTTTTTGAGACAGAGTCTTGCTCTGTCGCCCAGGCTGGAGTGCAGTGGCCGGATCTCAGCTCACTACAAGCTCCGCCTCAGCCTCCCGAGTAGCTGGGACTACAGGTGCCTGCCACCTCGCCCGGCTAGTTTTTTGTATTTTTTTTTAGTAGAGACAGGGTTTCACCGTGTTAGCCAGGATGGTCTCGATCTCCTGACCTCGTGATCCGCCCATCTCGGCCTCCCAAAGTGCTGGGATTACAGGCTTGAGTCACCACGCCCGGCCTATTATTTTTATGGCTTAATATGCTGATCTGTAACCCTGAAGGATAGTTATATATGTTTCTATAAATTAAAAATGAGATCAGAATATTATCATCTTTAAGTAAGTTCAGTTTATTTGACATAAAAGTTTTCCAAGATCAAGATGCTTAAGATAAAAGAGTAGTCAAGCTCTTGATGGAGGAAAACAACCCGGAAACTTAAGAAAAAGAAGAGGGGGGGGAACAGGAGAGTTTTCTAAATAGAGAATCAAGGTGAATAAAAATCCAGAGGCAAAAAGTAATAATTAGCCAATAAATACAATAAAATTAGGAACTGACCAGCCACACATGAGTAAAACTTTCTCAATCCCAAACTTTCCAAATCCATATAGTACATTGCAGCTCCTAGGTGATCGTTCTTACTTTGTGGTAAGCAAATCACATCCTTTGGAGAGCCTTTTCCATTCGTTCCTTCTCCCTACTCTAGGACCTTTAACATCATCTCTGTCATTGCACCTCACTACTCAGCAGCGCAAATATCTATTCGTGTTCATCTTGTCCACCAGACTGTATCCTGTGTCTTGACATTTTCTGTGTCCAGCATAATATCCAACACAAACAAGATATTTCATCAATAGTGGCTGAATTAATAAATAAATGAATGAGTCTTGCTGCCAAGACCTAAGACATTTTATCATTTTTAGATCTGGTTTTTCAAACAAGGATTCCACAGAGAGTGCGGAAAACTTGGTTGGTTTCACAATTAAAAATAACTTTGGAAAATGCTATATCCTATAATCCCTTCTCATATTCACAGTCCATTTTACATATTAACGGGAGTTAGACTTTCTCTCCAAGTTCAATTTGACTTGACCTCTAGTATCTCCCAACCTTATTTGATCATGGAAACTTTCTTCGCCCACTAAATTATGGATATCAGAGAAGTAATGTTCTCTAAGACACTGATTGGGAAACAGTTCTTTGGAGAAGGAGGGTGTGTTTAGGAAGAGGTACAGTGGGCATCATTTTGACAAAGCCCAAGTGTCAGCCTGACTGTTATCTGTGAAAGCTGGAGTCTGTCACTAGCCCTTAGGAAAGTCACACTTCCAAGGGAACTGAGGGCTTGTCCCTACCTCTCTCACCCCTGGGGCTCTCTGGAGCTTTTTCATTACCCCTATGATCCTTGTTTATCCTTGTTTACCTTAAGGAATCCTGTCCAACTGCTGAGTCTACCTGTGGAAGGTAGTGCTGGAATGTTCACCTTGCCCTAGTGAGGCAGAAAGCCTCTTTCCAAGCAGGTGTACTTCTTGGGGGATAAAGGACACATTTCATGACCAGTAGTCTCCCAAATTTGAGTGGGGTTTTCCCATAGACTAATGTTAGCTCAGTAAGTTTTCTATATGGAAACAGACAAACTACATTTTGGGAAATTTTTGTGGGTTTGGCTATTAACTCATTTCAAAATAATACATATTCTTTGTAACACATTCAAATAATATAGACATATTTCCTCATACCTCACACTCTATTCTCCAGAAAACATTTTGAATAGTTTGATTTAAATTCTTTAGTGCTTTGTGTATCCAAACAAACTTCATATACATAGAGACAGATAATATGTTGTGTATATATCTATAAGGTATATTATATAAACATACATACATACATTATACATACAAGGTATGTAAAGGTATATAAACATATATACATACAAGGTATAAGGTATATTATATAAACATATATACATACATTCATATGTATATGAATATAATTTTATTTTGCTAAAACACATACTCATCTTATGCATCTTATTAAAAACTTTTCTTTTGTACTCCATAAAACATCATTAACATCTGTCTATAGCAGTGTTCACTGTTTAACAGCTACATAGTATCCTACATAGTACTAGTATCCTAGTATCCCATGTTAGCAATTATTCATAATTTAGGTAGTTTTCTATTGATTAATTTACCTTTGGGTCATTTGTAAAATATTTAATTATTTACCCATACAATATTTCTGTGAAAAGTGTATGGACATCTTTGTGTCAGTGTGACTATTACTACCAAAAGGTCATCCAGAAATGGAATTCCTGGGTATCATGTATGAACATCGTTCACTCAAGTTGGTACTGCAAACTTTCCCTTCCCAATGACTGTAGCATTTTATACACTTCTTTAATTACTAGTGATATTAAATATCCTTTTCTTTATTAGCTACTTGTATTTCTTTTATGAATGGTTTATTCATATCTTTTACCAAATTTTTGTTAGGTTATCTTTGTATTTTTGGGTGTCTAGGCAATGTTATATTTTATCAATGTTAATGCTGGGAATATTATATATAGAGATATATTTTATACCAATTCTTCATTGTCTTCAAAATTCATTTGTGCCTTAGATAAGTTACATATTTTATATAGTCACATATGTTATACTTATTTTTGGCTTTTAGGTTTTGGCTTTTGTGTCATGTTAAGTAAGGCCTTTTCTAACTCAGGCCTGTAAAACTATTGCCATATTTTCTTTTGCTACATTCTCAAATTTATTATTTTTAAAAATAGATATTTAATCCAGCTGGAATGTATTTTTTTGCGGATGGCATAAGAATTTTCAAATTGAGAAGGATACCACAGCAAACTTATCTACAATGGTAATATAATTTATTACATCTTATAAGAGATTTTTTTGTCTTGGAAGAAAGAAAATTAGGAATTTTGACCAAGCATCGATAATAGCCTATTTTTATTTCTCAAGAGCCTTCAGATGACAAAATGCGCTTTGTATTTGTGCAGCACCTTAAAATTGCCCGAACATTTTTGTATCTGGGTTCTCTATTTGCAGCATCATGACAACCATATGAGGTACATGGAGCAGGGAGTATTACCTGTTTTAAGTGACTTGTCTAAGGTCTCTAATGAATGGCTGTGTTGATTCTAGAAAACAACTCTCTTTACATTCCAGTATTCTTTCTACTAACCTAACAATCATAACCTTTCTACCGGGCGTTATTCCACACGCAGAGAAATCCCAGGGCAGAAAGTCTTGACTGTAATCAAAGTGAGAGGCTTAAATAAGTTAAGCAATACAGATTTGTTAAAACCATTGGTCACGAGCCCTTTCTCCCCACCTCTGGCCTGACATAAATGGTTGTGACTGAGTTGGAGGCCTGCCGGAAAGAGTCTGGGGTGGTCGCCCGGTACAGGCTTAACTGGAGAGGTGCAAATTGTGCCAGATAATTCCTAACACAAGACAGAGGAAAATTGCTAGCACAACTGAGAGTTGTTAACACAATAGAAAGGATGCTAAAGGAAAACCTGATGTGTCTCTCCTGCATGCCTTTTGTCCCCACTGCCATTTCTGAGGGGATAAAATGAGATGACATTGGGAAGAAAACTACCACACCAGAGCCAGCAGTGATTGCGGCTTTGAATGTTGCACAGCTGCGTGCATGTGGCCAGATTGATCCATTTCAAAGCAATGGTCATTAGATTGCGTTTTACTCTGAAAATGCAGTGCCTTTCTCTTTCCCAAGTTGTCTGTTGTGATGGATGGTGGGGTGCCCTACCTCAGTACATTATTTTATGTTTAACAATCTTGCATTGTGGAATTAACTGAGTTGTACATTTCGATAGTATCCTACGATAAATTCTGGACTATGAAGAGAATGTGAATTATGGAAGACGAACTTTGTACAGTAGGAAAGTTTTATTTTGTTCAAACAACTGTACTTTAGGTCTGATTACATCCAGCATCTAACTTTAACACCTTTATTTTAATGCCTGCTGATTTTTAGTCACAGAAGAAAATTCTTATTCTTTTAAAAAGTTGACTTGAAACTCTCTTTAATTTCTCTCCCTTACTACTTTACTATTTTAAAGCCACTATGCTTTGAGAATGAAAGTCTTTTGGAGAAGAATTGTTATGCTTGTTAAGCATACCCGTGAACTGCAACATGCCCATAAAGTGTCTGGGCCCCTCCAAAACAACAAAAACCAACAACCAACCACAAAAACCTGTTCAAAGGGAATACAGTTGACCTGTACACACTCATTGCAGTGAATAAAATTTCATCAAGTCATACAATGTTTAAAACTTTCAACTATAAAAATGTCATTTCTGCATTCTTTTTGGGCCTAGTATAGACACATGATCAGATTTTAACTAAATATACCTAGAACATTCGCTGTCAGATTGTGATTAAATACACCTGGAACTTCCACCACACTATGTGAAAATTGATCTGTAATAGCCCACAGAACAATGTCCAGGATGGTACAACAATTATTGGTTGAATGATTGGATAAACTAATAAAATAAGGGTTAGTACTCAGAATAAAATATTTATACTTTTTGTAATAAAATTTTTTTCATGTTATGTCACATTATGTGATTATAATGTGATTTATAATCACATTTGTGATAATAAAATTGAATTAAAAGGTAAGGCCTGGTGCAGTGGCTCATGCCTGTAATCCTGGCACTTTGGGAGGCCAAGATGGGCGGATCACTTGAGGTCAGGAGTTCAAGACCAGCCTGGCCAACACAGTGAAACCCTGTTTCTACTAGCCAGGCGTTGTGGCAGACACCTGCAATCCCAGCTACTCAGGAAGCTGAGGGAGGAGAATTGCTTGAACCTCGGAGGCGGAGGTTGCAGTGAGTCGAGATCATGCCACTGCACTCCAGCCTGGGCAACAGAGCGAGATTCTGTCTCAAAAAACATAATAATAAAAAATTTTTTTATTGGTTGTTTTTGTTTAGTCTTTACATATTTCTATTGCTTACTATATTTTTTTAACTTTGCAGATTGGAGAGTTAGATTGGTAAAAATGCATACTCTTACATTTTGTCTTTTTAAAGAGAAAAATGTAGTAAAAAATTAGAAAACACGCAGAATCCTTTGCAAACTACATGCTGTGTATCAGTTGTAATAATAATTTTATTAAAACCATTAGGTCTAGGTCTATAGATGAATTCATATGGCTAGGGCAACTAAAGATTTCCCAATGTCCCGACTTTGAACAACATAACCATGCAATATTGCAATAACATTATATATATTTAATCAAAACTAGGAACAATAGAGATGTAATAGACGAAGACTATCTAATCCTCATTTAACTAATCAAAGAAGCTGCATATTCCTATAAAATTATTAACCATTTAAAATGACTTTTAAGCAAATCTGGAACAAATATCAGAATTAATTTTAAGTACAGTGGTAAATTATAGTTAATAATAATTTATTATATATTTCAAAGTAGCTAAAGGAGAACTGTAGCGTTCCCAACACAAAGAAAAGATAAATGTTTGAGGTGACAGGTATCCCAATTACCCTGATGTGATCATTACACATTGTATACATGTATCAAAATATCACATGTGGCTGCTCTGCCTATGAAGCAGCCATTCTTTTATTCCTTTACTTTCTTAATAAACTTGCTTTCACTTTACAAGAAAAAAAATTCACATGATTCACATGTAACCCAATAATATGTACAACTATATCAATAAAAAATAAATAAAAAATTTTAAAGAATTAGAATTTAAATGTAGTTCACATAGTTTTTGTTTTTTTTTTTTTTTTTTTTTTACTTTAAGTTCTGGGATACATGTGCAGAACATGCAGGTTTGTTGCATAGGCATACATGTGCCATGGTGGTTTGCTGCACCTATCAACCCATCAACTAGGTTTTAAGTCCCACATGCATTAGGTGTTTGTCCTAATGTTCTCCCTCCCCTTTACCCCATCCCCCAATAGGCCCTGGTGTATGATGTTCCCCTCCCTGTGTCCATAAGTTCACATATATCTTATATGTATTTTATAGTATATATTTATCCTGTAAGTTCTGCTATCAAATAATGCTACAAGTTCTGCTATAAAATTATTAATTAGAAATTAAACAATTTTCCTTAGTCAAAATATTTTAGTAGTCATACTTAAAGATGGAATATCCAACTTTTAAGTGTCAGAGCTCATTTTAATCAGGGAAACAATCTGTAAATGATAAGATATCTCTTATTTAGATTTAGATTTTTATTAGACATTGTTAGCAAGCATCTCTCAGTATTGTCTATGTTCCCAGAATATTGAGTCAAACAGAGAAAAACAGAAGCAGTTGGATTAAAAAGAAAAAAAGATGTTCACCTATCAAACAAAAATAATCCCTCAATTGGTTAATGGCCATCCCTGATAGACTCGTGCAAGAAATCCAAATTTCGGAGCATTTTGCCGTAGGACAGCCATCATTGCTCCTTTTCCTGCAGTCTCGGGTAGGAAGGGATGCTACAGTGTCCTTTGCCCTGTGTAGACAGCAGCACCATCCACTCAATCTGCTCTTTGAAAATCACTTCAGTCTTCTAACACATCCAAGTGTTAAAAACTTTTCAAGTCAAGAGAGACTTCTATATATTTAACTTACATCTTTTGTGCTCAACAGTTTCATGGCTGTTAAGGAGTAGGGCCATCAGGCAATTTTTGTGAATTGCTTTTTTGTTTATTTGTTCTTATTGGAGTAGGGGAGGAGAACAGAGAGAGTCTGCAAAATGAAAAGTGGTTGGCTTTGCTAAAGCATCATTTTTACAAAAGAAACACTTGCTCCTTTTAGGGAAATCAGAAAAGTGTAGAAAGGTTTGTTTTTGTTAAATCATCTCAAACCTCATCTTCCCCAAGAGACAATTACTAATATTTGATGTACTGTCTTCCAGTTTTTCTTTGCACATTTGTGTTCACATATTTAAGGTAATATTATATATTTAACATTAGATCGCAAACATTTTTTAGTATCATTGTAAACCCTTTAGTCCTTTTAACATTTTACTTAACATTCCAGCTCACTTATATCCCATAATTGACATAACCATTTCCTCCTGTGAGGCACTGAGGCTGTTGTGTCATCCATGTAACATCATTTTGGACCTCAACTTCTACAGAGTAATTCCTTGGTCACACAGTGGCTTATTTTACAGGATTTATTGAATTACCCTATAGAACTTAACATAGTGAAGGTGATTCTTCACTAGAATCTTGTTATTTTCAAGGCATCTGTAACCCAGGAATTGTAGGAAAATTATACTTCAGGATCAATTACTACCCACCCCACCCCCACCTTCATGTTTTAGAAAATTGAAGACAGAAATTTTCAGAGGCCTGACTCTTCAGGTCCCCCTCCTTTTTTTTTTTGTTTGTTTGTTTGTTTGAGGCAAAGAGTCGTGCTGTTGCCCAGACTAGAGTGCAGTGGTGTGATCTTGGCTCACTGCAACCTCGACCTCCTCCCGCCTTAGTTTCCCAAGTAGCTGGGACTAAGGTCACGTGCCACCATGCCTGGCTAATTTTTGTATTATTTGTAGAGACGGGGTTTCTCCATGTTGCCCAGGCTGGTCTTGAACTCCCGGGCTCAAGCGATCCGCATGCCTCGGCCTCCCAAAGTGCTGGGATTACAGGCGTGTGTCATCGTGCATGGCCACCAGGTCCCCCTTTTTTTTTTTTAAATACTTTAGAGAAGTGCTGTCCAATAGAAATATGATGTGAACCACAAATGCAACCCGCAGATGTTAATTTTAAATGTCCTAGTAGCCATACGTAAAAACGTAAAATAAAAGAGGAAACTAATTTTAATAATGAGCTGAATGCAATATACCCAAAAGATTATCATTTCAATCTGCAATCGATATAAAAATTACTAATGAGATATCTTATAAATCTTCTTCTACTAAGTGTTAGAAATGGACCTATGCATTCTATACTTAATGCATATCTGTTTTTAGTCTAGCTACATTTTAAGACTCAGTAAGTAGCTGTATGTAGTTAGCTGCTACCACTTGGGACAGCACAGCTGTTGAAAGCTAGCATAAGCTGTAGATAAGAAGGTGGATTCCATCTGGGGTTTGAGCTAGCTCGGTGCTTATTAGTTAACCTCAGGCAAGTTACTTAACTTCTCTATGCTTCAGTTTGTCTATCTGTAAAATGATAACAGTCATAATAACTATTGGGTAGAGTTGCCATAGAGTTTGATGAGATAATCCACGGAGATAGTGCTCAATAAATATCCTGTGAAGAATGTTGCAAAAGTGTAGCTAGTGATCCTACTCTAACTTAACCAATGACTTTCAGCATCCTATCATCTTCCCCTTTCATCTTGTCACTGTTTTGGGTAAGAATGAATTATTTGGAAGTGAATCACTGCTCTCCCGCTCTGGAGAAAGGGACTAGCATTTCACCCATAGCCTAGATGCCCACAGCAATGTGGAATCAGGTACCTATTTGTTATGCTTAATCTATGTTGATGACAGCGCTTCTCCGGGGCTCCTTTTGGTTCTCCTCTAACAGAGGCCTACACTATTTCCTCCTGGACTGTCAGATAATATGTTCTGATCTCTTCCAAGTGGTGGATGGGAATGTAGAGGGAACCACAGGTTCTTATCATGGCTACATACTCTGTAGCTGTCGTGGTAGTTTGCATGGGTTACTTAGTGGAGATTTAGGCCTATTCTACCTCTCTTAACTTCTAATATTCCAGCCTCAGCATGGAGCTGAAACAGAAATAACTAAAAAGAGAGTTTGGCAGAGATTTCTGAGCCAGAAAACTTGCTTCGCATGCTGGTCCAGGTATATGTGCCTCAGTAGTTCTGCCATAGGATGGGAGAGAGCTACCAAGTGGAGGTGTGATGGAAAAGGCTCCCTTCAGTTCACCCTGGAAGTGAGTTGGATTCCTTTAAGCAGGAAGACACCGGCTGCAATCCCAAGTCCTTTGTACTTAGAAAATGTGACCGAGTCTCACAGACAATGCTGTATTAGAGGCAAACGCTCTTGCTGACCAACAGGCAGGCTGTCTTCAGGCACATCACAGTTAGAAAACATACCTGGAACCTCTTGTTGAATTCTTGTTGGTTGCCACTTCTCTGTACTGACTTTTGTGTCCTCAACATTGAGTGTGAGCTTACAATATTTTTATATTGTGGGTGTGATCAGGACTGTTTTTAAGGGTGACTATAATTAGAGAACAGCCAGCTATACCTGATTTTCATTGTATTCATGTATTACTGTGATCTGTTTATTTTCATTTAGTGCTGAAAACACCTGCAAACCTATCTGCAGTCACATGCATCTTTTCCTTCTGTTCGAAGAGGTATCCTATCATGGCCAAAGCCCTCAATCCCATTCCTGCCCACCTCCTCCTTCCCTTCACCCCATGGGCTGTCCCCTCTCTCCTCAGTCTTCACCTGATCACTCTCACTTGGCTCCTTCACATCTGTTCTTACATCCACGCAAGTCCTTCCTGTCTTTCTGGACTCCACATCCTCTCCAGTTGTTGCCGGATCTCTCTCTTCTCTGTCATAGCCTGATACTTGCAAGAACTAGTCTCACTTGTGACATCCCTCCCCTGACCCCCATGTACTCCTCAAGCCCCTGTGATCTGGATTCTGCCCACCATCGCAATGGCACTGTTCTCCCCAGGTCAGTCATGTGCTCCTTGTACGCTTTATTTCTCTTCTCCTGTGACCTCTCTCCAGTGTTTGATGCTGTTGTCTATTCCCTCCACTATCAAATTACTTTTTCCTTTTGGTTATGGTGCCACGCTATCAGTGTGTCTGTGGGTATGTGTGTGTGTGTGTTCACTTACCTCTTTGGTTTACTAGATTCTACTCCTCTATCCATCCCTTGAATGGGTGCCCTTTTCCGTCCTCTATTTTTCTCATTCCTTTGGCTTTAATGATATTAAACACTGATAACTCCACTCCATACTTTAACTCCAAGTCTTTCTTCTGACTTCCAACCCATATTTCCAACTTTCTACTAGACACTTTCATTCAGACATCCCAGTAGGCACTTCAAACTAAGCATGTCCAAAATTTAGTGCATCAGTATAGGGTGACCATATATTTCATTGTCCAAACTAGGTCAACCTTTGAGTGTGAAAAAGGCGTACTACTAGTAATTATGCCACAACAATAGGCATAGACAGATACTGTTCCAGGAAAATCAAGACAAGTGTCTAGGGCCTACTTATCCTTAGGCACAGCAACCACAGTGCCCAGGCCATGGTTATGAAATTTTTAGGGGCCCATGAAAATATTTTAATTTTGTTTATAATCAGAAGAAAAAGTAATATACTACTAATAAAGTAATAATGAATCTAGCCTGGATTATCTCTGTCTTTATATCAATGCAGTCATAAAGTATAATTTTGAATTTTTTTAATGAATAAAGGGGCCCACAAAGGCCAATGTGACGGAGAAACCATGAAAATCATCATGTGGCCTTATGTGTGGCCACCCTTAACACCCAATTCTCCAGATGTGCTTCCTTTCTTGATTTCTTTATCTCATAGACTGGCATCCTTATATTTACTCAAAAGACCCCACTCCGAAAACCTAGATATCATCTTTGAGTGCCCTCCACCAGTCCCTTCAGCACCCACTCCACTGAGCAGAAGGATTACCTGTGGCTCAACAGTTCCTTAAGCTTCTCTTTCCATCTAGGAACACTGTCCCATGGCCGCCTTTTTCTTAGGTCAATCAGCAAATCAAAGAAGCAGACTCTGGCCAAAAGTTTTCTCATTTTTCTTTTTGTTTTCTTCCTTGAGTATATTCCCCTCTTCTTCCTTTGTAACTTTCAGATGCTTTTATTGGCTGGCAACAAAGTGCTTAACTCTGCCAAACAACCACCCCTGGCCTGCAGGCTCTTCTCCATGCAGGGCCCAGTCTCCTCTCCCACCTGCTGTGAATTTGTTCTTGGGCTGTCAGGAGCATCTGTCAGCATTTCAAGATTCAGATGATGGTGCTTCTCTCTTTGTCAGAGAGAATGAGCATGACTTAACTGGCAAAGCAGCCTGGTGTTTTTCTAGATTATCCTTAATGCTTGAATTTAAGAAAAATTGCTCTGTAAGGAATGTTAATTTTATCTTTAATGCTACAAATAATGAAAATTATAATTCCGTACGGTGCCTAGACATTGCCTGGGTGGATGGTTACTCAATGCCCTCACGCATCCCCCTCTGCTCTCACATTTCATCTGATGAATTCCCATTTGCTCCACAGGTTGGACCAATGAGGCAACACTAGGAGAGGAAGGTGTCTTTTCCAGAAAGACAGGGAAAGCCATTTCCTTCCCAAAATATGCTTCCTGGATCATCGCTGTTCTACAGGTCTAACTGACTATAACTTTTACATCACGGCTTTGAGATGTTCTTTTATTCACAAATGAGCATAGAATCAAAGAAAGGTTAAAAAGAAAATGCATGCATACAAACACACAACCCACATCTTGTGTTAGCAACAAATAACACGTCTTCCAAATTCTAGAATGTTGAAGTTTTCCAAATACCATGAAAACATCATGATAGAAGAGTCCATAACATTAAGTGCAAGAAATAAATCAGGGTAGCCTTAGTCTGTTAAAAAGCAGAAACACGTTGATGCCTACCCAAATAAAAGTCAATGGGCATAATGAAACCATTGGAAGGAATGGACCTTACTTAGAAACATCCCCATAGAAAGTCACAGAATTCCTTTGCAGCCTCATCTCATGACTTATTCTTCAACCAGCCTATTCCCTCTATGCTATGGCTCACTCAGTTTAAAATATTTTTTCCACTCTTCAAACACAATGCATAGTTACCTGCATTTTCTTATAAAATAGTTTATCTTCAGAAAGAAAATCAGGTCACTACAGGAGGATCCACATGCAAAATCCAGTGTCAATATATAATTCAATATACTTGTCCCTGGGACACTGGCCTTTTTTCCCCTCCCCTTGCCCCCAACCTCCTTTTAAGGATTCAGAAGCTAAAAGAATTTCCTTGGGACTTCCTGAGTCCTGCCTTCACACAGAACTCAGGGCAGGGATGGAAAATCTCTTTCAACCTCCGTGCCAACCGTGATCAAGTGGGGGCACCTATGTTAGAAGAACTCTGATGGGGCATCAGGGTTCACTCCCAGGGTCTGCCATTGGCCATATCAGAGAGTGGAAGCTCAAATGCACTAGACTGCCATCTCTGGGATAAGAACACCTGGATGAGATGATCCAAGGATTAGGAAAGAAGCGAAAGAAAAATGCCTTCTGAGACGTAAAGTTTAAAATCGACACTATTTGTGTGGCATTTCATCTGCATTGCCTCCTGGCTTAATCTGAAGCTGCCAGTGTCCTTCCAAGCACTTCACATGGAAGGGGCTGGCGTGGCCTGTGAACTTGGCCTGAAAGGCCCCATAGTTCTGAATGAGCTTGGACTCGGAGAGACTGATGCCACCAAATACGAAATTCCCAGTTTTTCTTTCTTCTAAGATTTGTAACGTTCTCAAGTTAGGAGGTGTCTCATAATCAGTTCTTCTTTTGATACAGCATTTTAATCCAATAAGTTATTATATTGATGCTACATTTTAAAATTAATGATTCCCCTGAATAGGAAGAGTCCAATAGGTACTGTACTCCTCTTACTATAAATTCACAAGCATAAGTTTATAACTGTAACTTGTATTCCATATAGTTATACCTGTAACAGTCTTTTTTAGAGCTTTAAAACTTTCTTCACCCGGGTGTGGTGGCTCACACCTGTAATCCCAGCACTTTGGGAGGCCAAGGCGGGTGGATCACAAGGTCAGGAGTTCAAGACCAGCCTGGCCAAGACGGTGAACCACGGTCTCTACTAAAAATACAAAAACTAGCCAGGCCCAGTGGCAGGCACCTGTAATCCCAGATACTTGGGAGGCTGAGGCAGGGGAATTGCTTGAACCCGGGTGGCAGAGGTTGCAGTGAGAGTGAGCCAAGATCATGCCACTGCACTCCAGCCTGGGCAACAGAGACTCCATCAAAAAAAAAAAAAAAAAAACCTTCTTCAAATATAAACATTTTACCATTACCCATTTTTATATGCTTCACTCTCCCCTGAATATCCCACAAGAGTTTCTCTTCTATATGCCCCTATTGAATAAAAAGTATTCATTGAGTTTTACATTCTATAGTTTGATTATAAAAGTAGTCTTTAGTTTCTAAGTATTATGATATTTTGTAAGTATAATACAAATTATAGTAAGAGTTATAACATTAAATATGCTTTTTAAACTACCTATGCAGAAACTCTCTCAATTTGGAAACATAGGCTACCAGGAGAGGCTGTATCATTTTTAAACTTAATTTAATAACTTGTCATTTTGGTGTCTACAAATCTTGTGGTCTTCATAAAGTTGAATCTTTTCCTGAAAAGTATCTCCACCCTATGAACCAACAGAATCATAGTAATCAAGTTCAGAGACAGCAAAGCTGAAAAACAGATCTTGGATGGTGGTGACCTCATCAAAGACAGGACCACTGAGAGGGCTGCCTGGCTCTCGTGTCCTCTGTTGACTGCCAGTTTACCTTCTACTTGTTGGCTCTGGTGGAAGAAGGCTAGTCCTTTTCCAGATAGTTCCATCCCATCAGGGCATTCCTTTCTGTACCTAAGGCAAGCTGATCAAGTGTTTGTTTGGGTACAGGGCACTCTCAGCTGTGTTTTATTAGGTGAATAAAAGCTGCTTTTTTCCTCATTAAAGGGATGAGATGTGATGGGTTTTTTAAATCAGCTATAGGATCTGCTCTGGAACTGTTCTGGAAGCCTATGTTTCAAGGATGCTGGCCTCCAGATACCTGGAGTTGGGATTCCATAATGATAACGTGATTGTATTCCGCCTTATTATAGCATTATCGGTCAGTGAAGAAAATTTAAGTCACTGCTACTGTATCAAGACGATTGTCTTAAGTGCCATGGAATGATCCCAAAAGACTAGAGAGGACGCTCCTTCATTCTGCCGGTGAGGTGGAACAGCATAATGCTTAAGAATGTGCATGTTGGTGCCACACTACCTGGGTTAAAATCCCAATTCTGTAACTTTTAGTGGCTTAGGCAAAGTTACCTCACCTCCCAGGGACTTGCTTTTGCTGTTTGTAACATGCAGGTTGTAGTGGTATCCTCCTCTCTCCTAGCTAGGGTTGCTGTGGGGGTTAACTGAGTTAGAATACATCAAGCATTTAGAGGAGTCTGGCACATGCTAAGCCCAATTGAATTTTTGCTATTATTATGCATGGGACTCAGACCACACACGTGCGCATACACACACACACACACACACACACACACACAGTCTACAGAAGTGATCTTTGATACACACAGAAACCACCTGGGGATCTTAAAATGCAGATCTTGATCCACTGGATCTGGGGTTGTCTGAGGCTCTGCAGTTGCCGCCAGCTCATAGACCATGCTTTGAGTAGGAGAGATGGAGAGCAGATGTGTTTACAGAAAATATTAGCAAGAGTGGCAAATCAATGTGGCTCTGGTTATAATCACTCCTTGTCTACTGGAAAGTTCCCAGAGCTAGTGGGGAGCTGGGAGGATGTGGTTCTGGCCCTGACTAGCTGCATGTTATATCACTTATGGCCCACCACTTAAGAGCGTTGTATTTCATTTCTCCCATCTTCCAAATGGGGATAATAATACTTGCTCTACCTACTTCATGGGATTGTTGTAAGGGTCAAATGAGAAAATGTATGTGAAAGCTCTTTGAAAAATTAAAAGTGCTGCCCAATTGTAAAGGGATCGATAGTAGCAGAAGGAGGGGTGGACTGGGGGACATTTGACTGGGAGTGGAGAGCTCCCCAGAAGAGTAAATTCTGAGCTGAGGTTTGAAGGAGGCTGGAGAGGCAGATTGGCTGTTATTCCAATGTAGCAGTAACTGCTAATGGAGGAAACAACACAAAGACAGAAGTAAATACGCCCAGGTGTGTGTCCATGCATTCAGAGAGCCAAAGCAAACTAGCATGCTTTCTCAGCAGAGGGTCCATTCCGAAGAATTAATGAGATATTAGATTTTTTTTTAAGTAGCCAGAGAAAAAGAGCATAAAAGGGAAGGTAGAACATTCTATCTGAAATCTCAATCGAAGCCTTTTGAGTGGATCCAAAGACAATAGAGAAATTATTTTACGAAGTACTTTCAATGTCACTCAATCAGCAAATGTGTCCCTCCCCCTCCCCGCCCCACTTCTTGGGCACACAGCACAGAGGAAGCCTCCCAACACCTGGCCACTAATTACTGCCTCCACCAGGCTTTGATGCTCCCAGGGATTAGCTTGTGTCTGCACCAAAGACTTTATTCCAAAATTGTATGGGAAACTCCAGCCTCATGTCTCTGCTGTTCTGGTCATTTGCCTTTTTGGGTCATGGCTGGCTTCATGGCTGTGTGATTCATGCAGGAGCTTAGGACCCCAAGCTCAGAAGGGCTCTGTGTTTAGTTCAATGTGCTGCTGTCACGGTCTTGAAATGCTTGATATTTTTGAACAAGGGACCCAGCACATTTGTTTTTGCACTGGGCCCCAGTACTGGCTTCAGTTTCCCTCTTCTCCCTACCAGCTGCCCACTATTGACCCTCCTGCCAACCTTTCCCCTTTGCCTTCCAGAACACCTTTCCATAAGAACCCCTCCCTCCATGGTTCTCATTGACTGTGCATCAGTGTCACCTAAGGCACTTTAAATAATACTAACGTCTAAGTCCTACCCCAGACAATTAGAGCAGAATTGCTGGGGCTGTGTATTTCTGTGATGATGTGCATGTGATTCTAATGTGCACCCATTCAGGGTACAGAAAAACAGTCCTGTTTGCAGAAAGCACCTTCCCTTACTGGCTTAAAGCAAAATTTTGCTGTTCTCTGTGAACATGGCTCTCTGCAGTCCTTTCAATAAGAGACTGTTCACTCGTGTCCACCCTACACATGATGGTATCAGAGGGAGGTTGGGATTGTCATATCCCTCAAATGCCACTAACACACCATAACTCCTCCACTGTGTTCCTTTGAGAACCTTGCTCCTCTGTGATATGCCACATCTCTTGCCTCATTCTGTCACTGAAGGCAATGTTCTTTGGCCACCTCAACTCTGGCGGTCTTCACCCTCTCTGTGAATATGTACTCTCATTTCTAACTGTTACCACCCAGAACTGTTTACTCCAAAGACCATATGTGAAGCCCAGGCTTATTCTGCATCATCGCTCAGTGCTATCTTTATTCCTACAATATCTATTCTCCCACCCCAAATAAAGGAACATTCACTTGCTTTGGCGAATAGGGAATGGATATATCCTTTGGGAGGCAATCATTCAACTCATTACATAACTTCTGCAGCTTTGCAGATTGGAGCCACAGAAAATCCATGGTCTTCAACCTCTTCAACTAGTTCTGTTACTTGCTCACAAAGAGCTCCTGTTCTAACTCCTTTCAATGACTGTCTAAAACGTCACAACCACCCCTCTCCAACTCAAGCCATCCCCACATCTCTCACAGCAGATGAGCTGGTGTCCTTCATTCCTTAGAAAATTGAAGTCATTAGGCTGCCTCTCCATCACCTTCCTCCATCCACACTCATTCTCTTTTCTTCCAGCCCCAAAGATGATGTTTCCTTCCTCTTGTTCAAAACCAACTTATCATGTGAGCTCTCAGTTCATTTCCCACCTCTTTCAGCAAGCTTATTCCATTAGGAGTACCAAATTTCTACATATATTTTTAACCTTTCTCTCTTAACTACCTCCTTCTCAGATTATAATCTCTACCTCCTTAAAAAAGAAAACAAAAGCAAAAACAAAACATTTTGCTCCATATTATCCTTTTCTGCTTTATAAATCATAAGATTTCAAATTTTTTTACTTCATCTTAAAGCACAAAAGTCATTTCACATTGCTTATAATATTGACATTGTAAATGTCACTTTTTAAATAATACAAATGACACATTGCAAATAATATTTATCCTTAATATGTGCTAAGCACTCAGTTATATCTGATTTTATTCCACTTCATTCTATTATATGTTTTACTACTCTATGTATTGTAAAATGCTGGTTGCCACTCACAAACCTTTTTTTGACATTCCTCAAATAGACTACAACCTACAGTTTGAAAACCATTGTTTTCAATGTTTTGCCTGTTTAACATATTGTCTATGTGTCTTCACTTCCTATGCATCTCAGCCCTCACTGAAATGCAGTCTTAATTCTCATTATTCCAATGGAATTGCTCCTGCTAGGGCTTATTCATACAAACAATATTTTAAGTACTTAGTACTCATTAACATATTAACAAATCTAGTAGGCATCTTTCTCTTCTTCTCTTCTCAATCCCTTTAAAGCATTTGGGATGACCAGCTGCACTGTCCTCTTGCAAAATCTCTGCTTCTGTGGTCACCTAACCACTGTTAACTGTCTGGATTCTTATCTCATCTAATTGAATGTTTCTCCTCGGTTTAACTCCTGGGCTCTTTTCTGCTGTAATTGTAAACCGTTGTATTCCCCAGAATTGCCTCCTTAAGTCATTGTTTTCTAACCCACTCTTTCTGACAGTGCATCCATTCTGTGGTTGAAGTGTCACCTGTTTGTTGATTGTCCCTGAGTCTGTGTCTCTTTCTTGAGCATCTGGTGGTATCAACATCACCATCAGAGTCCCATAGGCACTTTACACTTACTATACCCAAACCTGAAATTTTTATTCCAGCAAAAATGCAGCAAGGAAAATCATGTTTTCTGGGAGCCTGGCTTGGCAACAATTGACATATCCTTTAGACTAGGGGTCCCCAACTCCCAGGCTGCAGACTGGGACCGGTTCATGGCCTGTTAGGAACTGGGCTGCAGGAGGTGAGAGGCAGGCAAGTGAGCATTACTGCCTGAGCTGCACCTCCTGTCAGATCAGCAGCTGCATTAGATTCTCATAGAAGCATGAACCCTATTGTGAACTGTGCATGTGAGGGATCTAGGCTATGCACTCCTTATGAGAATCTAATGCCTGATGATCTGAGGTGGGAAGTGTCATCCCGAAACCATCCCCCACCTGCCATATTAGTCTGTTCTCACATTGCTATAAAGAACTACCTGAGACTGGGTAATTTGTAAAGAAAAGAGGTTTAATTGACTCACAGTTCCATGGACTATACAGGAAGCATGGCTGCGGAGGTCTCAGGAAATTTACAACGGTGGCAGGAAGCAAGAGGGGAGTAGACAGTTCTTACATGGCAGGAGAAGGAGGAAGAGGGAGAAGGAGGAAGAGAGAGAAGTGGGAGGTGCTACACACTTCTATAAACAACCAGGTCTCTTGAGAACTCACTCACCATTACAAGAATAGCAAGGGGGAAACCTGCCCCCATGATCCAATCACCTCCCACCAGGCCCCTCTTCCACGTTAGAGATTATAATTAGACATGAGATTTGGGCAGGAACACAGACCCAAACCAGATCACCACCCTCCTTGGTCTGTCGAAAAATCATCTTCCACAAAACTGGTCCCTGGAAACAAAAAGTTTGGGGACCATTGCTCTAGACCAATAATTCTCACATTCCTTAGGCCTAATAATGCCAAGAGTTCATACAAACCACCTTCTTCTATAGCTTCCATTGATGAAGAGTGAATTTCAAGTTTATTCTACTACTTGTTACCCACAATAACAAATACAATTCCTCATTATTATAACACAAAACACACTATGCAAATCTAAATTATTATGTCATGCTCCAAGCCAAAGTACAAACATTTTCACATTTCCAACATAAAATCCCCTCAGAGTCCGACATTCTGACCACCTGATTAAGGTCCATAAGTCCAGGCTGACACCTGCATTCCCTGTTAAGTCTTGCAAATGCCAGCGTCCTCCCTTCCTAAGAGGCCCAGTTCTGTTTTGATAGATACTAAAAAGGGGCAAATTCATGTGTTTAGTCTACGGGAAAGGACAAGCTGGTCCATGCAAATAGGCCAATAAATTATGGATTTATTTGAACAGCAATAGAATCATCATAAAGATTAGAGTGACCCAATCTGTTAATTTTTCTTTTTCTCTATTTTGGTTATCTTTCCCCCTTCAGGTGCAGAAAAATTTGAATCAGTGCCAATTTGTTTAATTGGATTTTTTAAATAACCACAAAAAATATCAAGTAGTCCTTTTAAGCTTTTTGAGTGAGCTCAACAAGGGCCAAATCAATTAAGCAAATTGCTTTAAAAAATAACCTACTAACTCCAAACAAACCACTTCCCTATTTAAGAGATAGTGTACGCCTAGATTTATGCCCAGCACATTTTTCCAGCTGAATTACCAGCTTCTCAGCACTAGAGATTAAAAGGGAAATGCTGATACAATCTCAGCCATGGTAGCAAAATGGTGCAGCTTTAATCCAGCAGGGCTCTTTGGACAGCAACTGTGGGACAAGGTAACAGTTCCCTGGAGTTCACCAAGCCTGGGGCTGTCACCTGATTTGTTTGTGGCTTGGGTGGGGCACTCATGCTCAAAATATCTGCACTCTGACTTACAAGACATTTTTCTCTCCTCTTTGGTTTTCTTACATAAATATATGTGAAATATGAAACACGACAAATGGGTGGGGGATTTAATGGTTTTCTTTTTCCCTTTGTCTGCCACCTTCCCCCTCACCTACAGTTTAATAAACAGTAGCATAAGAGCTGTATTTTCTTCTGAGCAGTAATATGTAACTAGAACAAACAGAGGACATAGGAAAGGTGGAGAAAAGTTAGATATATAAGCAAGAAAAAGTGAGTTATTGATTTTATTGACTGGTCTGTTAACTTCTGACATTGCAATAAAGTCTTATTTATTTGTATACGGAAGACTCAATTACATAGATACATATCATTTTAACAACTGGGTTATTTACAGGAGAATTGCAGCTTCATAAATAATATAGACCTGGAATTTCTCAAACTGATGTTTATCCATTGTTACCTAAAGAAGTTATGATGGCTGCAAGTACACTTCTGTGTAGTCATTAGAACAGCATTACAATAGGGTGGGTGGAGGGATGGGGGCGGGGTGAAGGACAATAGTGTACTAAGGACAAGAATGCTCAGTCCAGTGAAGATATACAGCAAATACTCCTGGGCTAATCAGATCCCGGACAGCGCCACTGAATTGTTCTCCCTCCTGCCATAACATGACAACCAGGAAAACTGTCAATGGAGACAGTTGGGTTCAGGCATCCAGGTCTTTAAACTTCTGTTTTAACTATTTTTACAAACCCTGAAATATAATGCTAATGACTTAAAAGAGAAGATTTTGAAGGATATGTCTAAAAACAAAGCCTGCATCTGAAAGAAAGTTTTATAAAAATAGAACCATGTATTCCCAAACATCTTCTCTTGATGGGGCAACTGGTAGACATGTAGGAGAATATTCTAGTGCTGTCCTGCATTCCCTGGAATTTCCTAGAGCCTCTTTCAGGTGATCTCCTGAAATAATTCCTTGTTTAACCATTAGTTTAATAGGTAGCTTCATTGCTAGGCTGTAGGCCCCAGAGGCTCAGGGAGCATATCTCTCCATCATTCAGTAAATATTTTGGGGAATGAGTAAATTAATTAAGTAATGAGAAATGTGACAACTTGGTGTGTGTGTGTATATACATATATATATTTAGACAAGTATATATATATATATATATCTATATAGATGGAGTTTTGCTCTATTGCCCAGACTGGAGTGCAGTGGCATGATCTTGATTCACTGCAACTTCCGCCTCCCGGGTTCAAGCGATTCTCCCACCTCAGCCTCCCGAGTAGCTGGGATTATAGGCACTCACCACCACTCGTGGCTGGTATATTTTATGTATCCCTAGCATGTTGCAAAATATGTTCCCCCTGGCAAGAACTTAATAAATATCATGTTGAATGAACAAATGAACAATTTTCAGATGAGGTGGCTAGAGTTCATAGTCAGTAGTGAACTTGGAACTCAGACCAGGGTCTTAGAACTGGGAATCCCCAAGCATAGCTCTCCTTCAGGGCAAGGACTGAGAGCTACTGGGAATGGAATGACAACTGCAAGAAAATACCAGCAGAATCCAGCCTGCACTCTGACCAAGCATTTGCTACTTGGTTAAGCATGCAGGCTGTCACTACCTCCCTGGTGGCTGTCTTCCTGGTCTTTGTTTATTTATTTGGCCCCTATCATTATAGTCCACCTATATCTACATGTGTGCTTATGCTCCACTTAGGACCTGAGTTATTTTGGGGATGCACGTTCAGATACCACCTCAGCCTTTGTATAGATTCCTCAGCACCAACCGAGCCATTTTTGCCCAAAGCCATCACTGCCAGACATTGCCCTGAAAATGATATCTTCCACACTGGAAATATAATTCCTTTCATTCTTCTTCCACTACTGCTCATACAGGACTATGTAGATTTCTGTCCTGAGCTCTATGTCCCTTGGGTCTGAGCCCTGAGTAGTGCCTGTCATCTCCCCTTCTGCAGAGCCTTTGCAAATCACCAGGGAAGGTGCTGTCAGGGTCTGCTCCTTCCCCAGCTGTTTCTTCCCCTCCTGACACACCTGTGGGCTCTACCCTGCCCCCAGGCATTGACAATGTTTGAGGCTAATGCTCAGAATCTCAGTATCTTGTCAAATCAAACAGCTGTGACCCGGTTTCCCAGGCCTGCCGCCTGCTCTATGTTCTGGAGCCCTGCTGGGTGACATGCCTACTAATGTGATCGCCAAGGTGGTCTCTTGTCTCCCTTCAAATACAAGGTAACAATAAGAATGCTTACATTTATTGTGTGTTTACTATGTGCCAGAAACTGCAATTATGCAATTTATTTATTTAGTGCACTTCATCCTCACTCTATGAAGGAGGTAGCATTTTTACTTCAATTTTACAGATGACAAAACTGAGCCAAGAAAGATTAAGCAGCTTGCTGGAGGTCCCACGTCCATTAAGTGGTGGAGACAGGTAATCCACCTTCAGAGCCTGTGCTCCTCGTCCTAAGGCTCTTGCTAGATTCCTGCCTGGGGCTGGCGCTTAACCACTGACAGGCATCCTGATGGAGGCTTTGTCTTTGCCTGCCTGTTCCACCCCAAACCCCAGACCCTGACCACTCAATCTCCTGACTCAGCTGTCTGAGAGTAAGCACCAAAGTTGGAAGCATCGGCTAGGCTTCACTCAGTGGTAGCATTGACAAGTCTTTACTGCCATCAGGGAGTAGGGTGGACAAGAGACAGGACAGAGCAGAGGCATGCAGCTATGCTTGTGGTCTGCATGTCATGGAGGGCCACTGAAGGGGTCAGGGGACAGCTACCAGCAGCAGTAGAATGGAGGATTTGGGATTTGAGAGCCACTACTTCTGGGTTTGAGGCAGAGAAACCAGGCAAAGGTAACTGAGAGATGGGCTTTTTGAGCATGTGTGATTAGAAGACAAACATAAACGGAAATGTGAAATTAGGAGGAACTGGAGCTTTTGAGAAGAAAATGCTGAGTTTTTTTTTGGACCTGTGGGAGATGGCATTGTTTCGGAACACTGGATACAAGCTCAGAGGAGTTTTTAGATGTGGCCATTTCGATTTGAAACCCCCTCCTCCTCTAGTCTTCCTACACTTTTTTCCATATGCCTGAATTAATTCTTACATATTGGCCACATGAGTCTTTGATTTTACAGGTTCTACTAAAGTGTCCCCTTGTTAGAACGCATCCTCTGTGGCCACAGTGATTTCTTCAATGCTTCCCTCTTTCCTTCTTTATCATGATCATTTGTGATTGAACAATTGTATGTCAATGTCACTTGTAAAAATAATTGATAATGACAGCCAACATTTGTTGAGTATTTGTTATGTTCCAGGCACAGAGCTGGGCTCTTTTTATCCAGTAATCTCTTTAAGTCTCATAATTATGATGCAGGTGCTATTATTACCTCCATTTTACAGTTGAAGAAACTAAAAATCAGGGAGGTTAAATAACTTATCCAAAATTACACAGGCAGTGCATACGAAGCAAAAAGGAAAGCACAAGTCAGTCAGATTCTACATGGTTGTCAGAATCATTTTTTAATAATTTTTTTTGAGACAGAGTCTCACTCTGTTGCTCAGGTGCAGTGACATAATCTTGGCTCACTACAACCTCCGCCTCCTGGGCTCAAATGATTCTCATACCTCAGCCTCCCAAGTAACTGGGATTGCAGGTGCACACCACCACCCCTGGCTAATTTTTGCATTTTTAGTAGAAACGGGGTTTCGCCACATTGCCCAAGCTGGTCACAAACTCCTGGCCTTAAGTAATCTGTCCACTTTGGCCTCCCAAAGTGCTGGGTGTACAGGCATGAGCCACCCTGCCTGAATCTGATTTTTAGAGACTCTTGTTATCTTCTTTTTATGGGGTTCTGGTTACGGGATTATGTGACTGATCTTGAATTTTTCAGAATCTGATTTTCTAAAGTCTAGGCACATCTGGCTCTGCCTCACATTCCCTTTCTTGATAAACAACTCGTCTGATAAACAGTCACATTATCCTAAGGATCCCATTACAGCAACGTGGCCCAGTTGTTCAGAATTAAGTCTAGACTCTGCTCCCTGAACTCCAGAGAGATGAAACTGTCAGACAGGTCAACCAGAAATGTATCAGATATTCTGCTTTCAGCTGACATTTCCAAGAGAAGCTCTTCATTGTCAAATGTATCTCCCTGTACAAAAATGTTATAATTAGCATTAGATAGCATCATCCATACCTCCCACATGGTTTGGGGTTCATCATATACCCTCAAAATGAAACTTGTACTCTTTAACTGAGAAAGAGAAGAGCAGCCCCTAACACCTAGGACCTGGCCTGGTGCTCACAACTGGGACATTGGTATTGTCCCACTGAGCACAATTTCACAGTACATCAACATCAGACAAGGCCACAACATCAGACAAGGCTACTCCGACCAGGATGGGCCACGGCAAAACCAGGTGCACTCCATTATCATGCCTGAAGACAGACAAAAAAACGAACATTGTCAAAACCACAAAATGACCAACTAGTCACTCATTCTGGCCAATATGAGTGCATACTGTTCTTTTATCAAATACAGTTTGTTTTCGTGTTTTTGTTGCTTTTCTTTTTCTTTTTTAGACGGAGGCTCGCTCTGTCGCCAGGCTGGACTGCAGTGGCATGATCTCGGCTCACTGCAACCTCCACCTCCCAGGTTCAAGCTATTCTCCTGCCTCAGCCTCCCAAGTAGCTGGGACTACAGGCACGTGCCACCACGCCCAGCTAATTTTTTTTTACATTTTTAGTAGAGGTGGGATTTCACCATGTGTCCAGGATGGTCTTGATCTCCTGACCTCATGATCTGCCCTCCTTGGGCTCCCAAAGTGCTAGGATTACAGGCATGAGCCACCATGCCCAGCCAAATAGTTTTAAATTGGCTTCATTTTTCCTACCTCCTGCAGAAGAATTATTAAAGTGTTCAATCATAAAGTTGCCCCACTTTCAGAAAACATCATCCAATCCAGAGTGAAGCTCCACTTCCTTGAACTCTTTCCAAAATCACTGAGTGCAAGCCCAAATCCTATCAATCATTCCTTCTACCCCCTTCCTACTGAGATGCCCCCATGGTATATGTATGTCTACCGGGCCTCACTCCCTCACCCAGGCTGGAGTGCAGTGGCACAATCATAGCTCACCAAAGCCCCAACCTCCCAGGCTCAGGTGATTCTCCCACCCCAGCCTCCCGAGTAGCTGGAACTACAGGCACGCACCACCATGCCTGGCTAATTGTTTTGTCATTTTTGTAGAGATGGGGTTTTGCCATGTTGACCAGGGTGGTCTCAACCTCCTGAGCTCAAGCGATCCTCCCGCCTCGGCCTTCCAAAGTGCTGGGATTACAGGCATGAGCCACTATGCCTGACCCTTCCTTTCAGTGAATCTATAAATCAGAATGTGCTCTACCACATGGTGGTCTGTTGCTGAAGTATGTTGACATGCCTAAATACTCCTCATGATACACATTGATAGACTAGCACATAATGCATAGATTTGTGTACAATGCAGCTTGGGATTGAAAGAGCACAAGAACTTGACCAGCCTCAGGTTTGAATCCCAACTCTTCCTTTTCCTCCTCCTACTTTTCTAAAAAACAAACAAACAAAAAAAAGGTTTGAGTCAGTTACTTGAATTTTCTACCCCTTAATTCTAATATTCTAATATCACAGGTTTGTTATGAAGATTAAATGAGATCACAGATGCAGAATTTTCTAGATAGAATATTGCCAGATTCTAAGCTGATGCTCAAGGACTAGGTGTTTCTTTCCTTGATCCCTTCTTGTTTGAGTCAGCTCCCTCCCTCCTTCTCTCTCTCTCTCTCTTTCTCTTCTTTTTCTTTCTTTCTTTCTTCCTTTCTTCCTTTCTTTTCTTTCTTTTCTTTCTTTCTTTCTTTCCTGGAATCTCACTCTGTTACCCAGGCTAGAGTGCAATGGCATGATCTCGGCTCACTGCAACCTCCGACTCCTGAGTTTCAGTGATTCTCATGCCTCAGCCTCTTGAGTAGCTGGGATTACAGGCATGCACCACCATGCCTGGCTAATTTTTGTATTTTTAGTAGATACAAGGTTTCACTATGTTGGTCAGGCTGGTCTCGAACTCCTGACCTCGTGATCTGCCTGCCTCATCTCCCAAAGTGCCGGGATCACAGGCGTGAACCACCACACCCAGCTGAGTCAACTTCTTCTAATAAGGCATTTTATCCAACTGCCATACTCCAGCAATACATTTTAACCAACCAAACCTGAGGATCTTTAGAAATTGTACATCAAAATCTCCAGTTTACTCGACTTCCTATTGTCTGTGCCATAACTCACTGATATATAGAGCCCAATGAGAAACGAGTACTAACGTATTTTATTCATTCTAAGATATACAGCCTTTTAACCAACATTTTAATGAGGCATCTTAAAAGAAAGATTTGGGGATGCAAATTGGGATGTGCCTTATAATCAGTGGCATGTCATGGTTTAACTGGCAGCTTTGTTTCTTTCCTTGTGGAACAAAATATTCACAAATTTTACATCAATAACATCTTAGATTCAATAAAATATGCCATCTATTTTTAAACTATTGGATATTTTTTATTGTTTCACCTTTTCACCATTGTGGTATTTAGGGTTATTGTCTGTGTCTTGTTTCAATTCTGACCCTAAAGTTCTAAAATCAAATGTAAACTCAAAAAGTAAATTTTTTAAGTATTTGGACTGAAAACCTGTAAGTTACAATCAGAGTCCAAGTCATGGTTAGTAGGGATATTTATATAAGATGAGCTCTGACACAGACCCAAAAATAAGTTGATATAACAAATGGAAATTGCTGCACAATTGATACTATCATGTAATGGTGTTAAAATAATGATAAAAATAATCCGAACAAGTTCTGTGGAGCTTTTGTTCTATTTGACTTTAAGTGGAACATAATCTTCAGAACAAGAGGACAACAAAATAATGCTTTGCTAAGAGGATAAAAGAATATGACCTAAGTCTATTAGTAATATAACACTCTATGAATGCACTCAAGTTAATAGCATCTTTTAGCAATAGATACTTTTTCAATTACAGTAATGCAAAGAAATAAATAGACTAAGTGAGAGAAAAATGGTCAGAGACACATGAATTGAACTAGTTGTTTGGCTGGTTGGTTTTTTATAACCGACTCGGGAAGGCAAAAAAGTCTCCAACAATCTCTTGATGAGACGTTGATTTGAGTTTTCATATTCTGGATCTACTTAATCTTCATAGGAATGCAATATTTTGTTACCCCATCTTTGAAGACGGTTTGAAACTCTTGGTAATTGTAGTGAGTTGTGTGACATCTTTCTCTTCCTGATCAATTTTGTGGTGTTGTCTGTTATAGAAGCTCTATTACATAAGGGTTTGCTAACTAGATGTGATGCTACAATTTCTTGCAATGTAATTCCCCTGGGGGTATTTCCTTCCTGTCCTTTACTGAGTTCTAAATGACCCCCCTTTCACTGATTTTGAGTTGCACACAAGAGTGGATTGCAAATGCTGCTCTTTTGGAGTATCTGTGTAGAAATGCTGTTTTATTTCTGCTTTAAGGGATTTAAAATTTTCATTACCCTTATTTAAAGTGGTACTTTGGCTACTTTTGTAAAGAATGTGGTGTTGTGAGAGCAAATAACTGAAATGGATAGGCCAGACTCTTATCTTCATGGACCCTCACAAATGGAAAAGTAAAGATATGGATATGGAAGGAGAAAGTGGTCAGGAAAATTGCCATAAATAACAGAGCAATGATATTGGGCTACATGTGGCACAAGTTTTGTTGTGTTTTAAAAAGGATAAATATGGTTCCCTTTAAGAGAATGTAGAAGCAGCTCTTCCTGCTGTGAACCTCTTCCTTGGGCGTCGTCCCAGCAGGTTGCATGGAGTAAGAAGTGGCCCAGGTTATTACTGTGATTGAGAGCATTCCTCCAGCACATTTTCTTTCTCCACATTCTCACGCCTCCCCCTTGACTTTTGTGGGATAGGATTTAAGAGTCTACTGCAAATTTCTGATGCAAGTTAGGAGTTGTGGGTGCATTCCTGCTTTTAGTACTGCCAAATAAAAAAGAAAGGAAGGGAGGAAGAAGGAAGGAATGAAAAAGACAGAAAGGAAACAAGACAGGGAGAAGGGAAGGAGAAAAGGATGGAGGAAGGAAGAGAGCGAGGAAGAAAAAGGAGAAATGGAAAGAATTATAAACTCAAACCCAGTGCTTCTTGCACTTTACCATGGGCATTGTGCATCACCTGGGGGCTGTGTTATAATGTAGATTCTGATTTGGTGGGTCTGAGACCTGGCTGGACTGGGGCCCGAGCATCTGCCTTTCTCACAAGGTCCCAGGGGATGCCAATGCTGCTGGCCCAGGGGTCACACCTTGATTATGGAGACCCTAAATTAAGAATGCAGCTGCTCTTAGCTCATTATTAACATTATTTTAAAGACGATTGTGGGGGTGCTTATTTCTTAGGAATTTGGTCAAGTTTTCCTGGGGAAAAAATGCGGCACAGGAAAAGGATGTCTCTGGTGGGACCCACTCTTTCCCTCTCCCTACTGCTCTGCCATTTCCCCTCCTCCACCCACCATACTGGGAACCTAGAGTGCTCTGGGGCCAGGTTCCATTAGATGCAGAGGAAAATATCTAAAAACTGCAATTTGTATCATGATATTGGTGATTTATTGTGGTCTGTATTTTTGAAATATTTGCATTTAATGTATAATGTAGTGTAGTCTTGAAGTCATATGGAATTGGATTCAGATTGCAACTCTATTACTCACTAACTGTGACCATAGGTGAGTTGTAGGTGTCTAAACCTTAGTTTCCACATCTGCAAAACGGGAATGATGGTCCTGATTACACAGACCTTCTGTGAAGATTTAATGAGAAAACAGATATAAAATACTGAGTATAGTGGCTGGCACATGGAAAGTATTGAGTCGATGGCAGCTATTATAAAATGTTTGAGCAGTAGAGAAACCTAATTGGCTAAAGACGTGATCCTGCCATCAATGAGAAAGCCCTGATACTCTCATCTCTCTGCTGCTTCCCCATTGTGCGAAGAGGCAGTGAGTTAATTTCTATTTATTTAGACAGTTTATACAGTTTTGCTTCCTGTATAAATGAATGGAATAATCACAAACACCTAATAGGGTTATTGTAAGAGTTGATTAAATAATATATACAAAGTCATTAGTGTATGACCTGGCACATATAAATATGTATATATGAAGGAAATTATATTTTTGTCTCTTAAAAATAAGGATTGAGGGAAGAAAGGAATTCTTTATTCAAAAGAATTTTGAATAAAGAGGAGTGTTGGCCACTCATTCCTGTGCCTAGAAGAATAAAAGCAGTGAGCATGCTGTGATTCCTCAAATCCTACCTTGCTGACACGAAACACATGAAACTCCCAAATACTCCAAACAGACCAGGGTCCATCTACCATGAAACAGTCACTGGTCAAAAGGAAAGTGAAAAAGAAAGCATGATGCTGTGAGTTTTTCATTACGCTGAAATTCTTCATTTTTAAGGATTGTCTTGAGATTGAGAACACATCCTTTGGGGTGGGAAAGGGGCATTAAAATGTTGTTTGATCATGATAGTGAGAGGTGAAGCCACTGGGCTTCTCGGTTGGGTGGGGACTTGGAGAACTTTTCTGTCTAGCTAAAGGTTTGTAAATGCACCAATCAGCACTCTGTAAAAATGCACCAATCAGCGCTCTGTGTCTAGCTAAAGGTTTGTAAATGCACCAATCAGCACTCTGTAAAAACGGACCAATCAGCACTCTGTAAAATGGACCAATCAGTGCTCTGTAAAATGGACCAATCAGTAGGATGTGGGCGGGGCCCAATAAGGTCATAAAAGCTGACCACCTGCACCAGCAGCCGCCAGGGGGCGCGATACTGTCCAAGGTTGTGGAGCCTGTGTTGTTGTTGTTATTCCCAGTAAATCCTGGCTGCTGGTCACTTTATGGGTTTGCAGTACCTTTATGAGCTGTAACACTCACAGCAAAGGTCTGCAGCTTCACTTACGAAGTTAGCGAGACCACGAACACAGTGGGAGAAAAAAAAAAACAACTCTGGACGCGCCACCTTTAAGAAGTTTTAACATAGGGAAGGTCAGCAGCTGTGTTCCTGAAGCCAGTGAGACCAGAATCCCACCAGAAGGAAGAAACTCAGGACACATCTGAACAGCTGAAGGAACAAACCTCCAGACACACCATCTTTAAGAACTGTAACACTCACCATCAGGGTCTGCAGCTTAATTTTTGAAGTCATCGAGACCAAGAACCTACAGGAAGGAACCAATTCCAGACACAGTAGCACATGACAATTAAAATTTTTTTCTTGGAAAAATTAAATTTCAAGATTCGTATTCCTATTGACCCAATTGTTAATGTTCTCCTTTAATTTGACTGCCTTGTTCAATCTCAAAATCTGGGGAAGTCCATGGTCTGTGGTGATCTAATCACCTGCCCTTTGCAGTCACAAATGCAGCTACTGCTGATGAAGAACCACTGTTTTCTGTGTTGAAGGTCTCTGAGGTCTTGTACCACAGAAGTGACTGCACCCAGAGGCCATCATTTTCAATTGAAATAATGGTTTATTCTGTTGTAACTCATGCTTAAATCATATTCTGCATGACAGATGAGTAGCCTCCTTGCTGCTGAAGAGTTGTGCAGAGTTCAGACCTCTGGAAGGCATCTGGGGTCTTGGAGGAGAAGAGGGGAATGAGATATCACCGTCGTTCTCACGATAACTTTGGTCTGAGCCAAGAGTGTGGACTCGTGTCACCACAACACAGTAATCTCTGGTCCATCCCCATCTCCTTTTCAGGCTTCAGTTTCCAGTATCCATGTGGGACCACTTGGCTAACAGTCTCAGTGAGTAAAAACAGTTTAAAATCTCATAAGAAGGTGTCAGATGGGGAAAGATGGGGAAGTCCTGTAGGTCTGTAAGGCTGCAAAGAGAGCCTTGCAGGTTTTAGAACACAAATCAGAATGTTTTAGAAGTGGACTGGAGGATGGGATCTTGCAGAAAGAACTGCAGCGTTCTCTGGCCTCGCCATTTCCACACCACAGTACTGTAATGCAGGTGTCAGGTATGAAAACATGGACTAGCTCTCCTAACTTCGCCCACATCTCCTCATTCTCAAAACGCTCCCCTCTCTCTCTCTTTCCACCTAAGCTAGTCCCACAATTTCAAAGAGTATTTAACAGCTTTGGCCATTTTTCAGGCATATTTAAAACAGCTCTTGGTAATTCTTGCCTGTTTTACTATGGGTAGACAAACTGAAAACAATTTAAAAGTAGGCCAATCACACTGCCTTGAAGAATCTAGATCTTGTTCCCTTGTTGTCAAGCTCCCCAGTGATTTGGCGGCCAGCCAGGAGAGAAAAATCTGTGGTGGTGGTAGTGAAAGCGAAACACTGTTGCAAAGGTAGATCTACAGCTGAAGAAAGGCAGGTGACACCTTTTAAATGCTTCCTTTTTTGAAGAATTCATACCCTGTCTCTCTATTATCAGCATAGATAATGAATTAGAAAACCAAATTTTATCATAATTTCCCACCAAATGACATGTTTAGGAGGTCATTCATAATGACCTGTAATAGACATGTTAATGATTTGTGGGTTTGATTTCTGGTTGGGGAAAAATGCCATGTTTAAATTTCTCTGTAAATATAAGCATTCTTAAGAATTTGCACTAATTTGGGCCGGGCACAGTGACTTATGCCTGTAATCCCAGCACTTTGGTAGGCTGAGGCAGGCAGGTTACCCGAGGTTAGGAGTTCGAGACCGGGCACAGTGACTTATGCCTGTAATCCCAGCACTGTGGTTGGCTGAGGCAGGCAGGTTACCCGAGGTTAGGAGTTCGAGACCAGCCTGGCCAATATGGCAAAACCCCGTCTCTACTAAAAATACAAACGTTAACCGGGCGTAGTGGTGCGTGCCTATAATTCCAGCTACTCAGGAGGCTGAGACAGGAGAATCACTTGAACCCAGGAGGTGGAGGTTGCAGTGAGCCGAGATCAAGCCCCTGCACCCTGGCCTGGGCAACAGAGCGAGACTCTATCTGAAGAAAAAAAGAAAAAGAATTTGCACTGATTTAGAAAAGCGACTTTCTTGAAGCGGTTTTAGGTGTAGGGACAATTTTCAAAATTTGAAGATCTTTCTGAGGTTTCTTGAAGGAAAACTAGTAATCCCAAATGGTATGGAAACCGAGTCAGCGGAATCGGCAGCGAGCTGTGGGGAGGGCCCCTTTCACGGGCAGGTGACGGCTGCAGTCTCACAGAGCCCGGCAGCCAGCAGAATGCCATGGCTGGGATTTAATGCCTTGTGGTCACCATCCTGAATTTCTTCAGAATTTGTCTGTGAATTTGTGTTTTATAAGTAAACTCCAGTGGGACATCTGAGCGTGTAGGAGGATGGAGGGGGCTTAGAGTTTCCTCACCTGCCCAGGACAGGACGGGCTCCGGCTGCCCACTGTCTGTCCCTGGTGACCCTGGAAGCCTGAGTGTGGCTGTCACGTGCTCCGCTCTGCCCTTCTCAGGGGGCTTGGGCTCAAGTGAGGGGAAGGTCATATGCTCAGCATGCGACTCATCAAGGGTCTTCCTGCTCAACCCCAATCCAGGTCTCCAACACATCCCAACCAGAAGGTTGCAATCCCTTGGGTTCGCCCATCTGCAGTAAGGTGGGGTGGTGCCCTGGGGAAGGAGAGATTGATTTCCCAGCCCCAGGCCAGGACCTGCGTTTTTATTTTGCACTGATCCCCACAAATTATTTAACCCCGTTGGCACAGGTTGAGCAAGGACGAAGAGGGAAAGAGGCTGCTTAGATGGGCATGAAAGCCACATGTGTGACTGCACCGTCTGTGGATTCCAGAGCCCAACTGTCAGTTGCAAGGAGACTCTGTCCAGGGATGGAGCGCAGTGTTGAGGGTGACCTTGTCAGAGGAAGTGTGCATTTCCTAGGAGAACTGTTTTGAAATGAGCAAGACTTCTTAAACTTAAAAAGGCATATTTTAAAAATTAGACACACTATTTTTGGATGCTCTAAAATCTGTGTCTGAATTCTTTCCACTAATTTTGACGCATACTTCCATCATTTTAAGAATGTGAACTCATTGTGCTGTACCTCAACACCACCATACACACATACATATGGAGATACATAAATGTGTACATACATATGAAGGCCTGGAGCTGGCCTGTGGGAGATACAAAATGAGTTAGAGACTTTTCCCTGAAAGAACTTACACTCTTGTAGAAAGAGTAGTACTCAAGGGATAATCTCTACCCCCAAAGTTCTCTAACTGCCTAAAGTATGTCATGGAATTTTGCTAAGATACTTTTGATGACTATCTCCTTTATTCATGTCTCTCTGAGAAAAAGTATTTACAGAAATTGAGACCTTTATTGACCTGGATATCGCAGGAGTTTAGCTCTGCTTTTATTAGGCAGATGTGAAAACAAATGATAAAAAAAAATTGTTGGAAGAAGATTGAGGGATATTTAGTAAATTTTGAGGAAGAAAAGGTCATTAAAGTCTTCTATAACAGACTAAATCTACATATTAAAAAATGAAGTAATTATTGAGGAATTTTGGCAGATACTACAAAAACATCTTCAGTCCAAATAAGAGATTTGTAGGATTTCTTTTTGTACTTTATCTAAATGTCCCAGATCTCCCTTTGGCTTTTCATGTATAGATGCAGCCTTAAAATAAAGATTTAGAACCACTTAGGACCTAGACCCTTCACCCAAAGAAAGGTGGACTTCCCTCTGCTGGAGCCAGATAAGTCACTCACTAAAAGAATAAAGAAATGCATTTTTCGTATTAATGTAATCAGACAGTCTTGGTTCTCCAGGCCTCAATAGGTGAATTTACAAGTACCTGACAATGTAATTTGCAAAAACGTACAAACCCTTATGTGGATTAATGAATGTTTGATTTCCGAGCATGGCTTGTAGAATCAGCCTTGGAGTCTCAGATTCTACTGAGGGCCCGTACAGTGTTCTGTATGTAAATACCTGTGTGGTCAGTATCATAAAGAAATTCTAACTGGCAATAAAAAGAGGCAAACAGTGGCAGTAGCTCAGCAGAGATTTTTATGGACACCTCCACCCCCTCCTTGGCATTTAGTAATCTTGAAAAAGTTGAAAGAAAGAGAAGTTTAATTTAGAGGGGACTTTTGCTCTGCTTAGCTGGGGTTCACACGCCCAGCATGAAATAATAATGCATCCAACTGTCCATCTTAGAATAAGTAACCTCTGTGTCACCTCCTTCACTGGTGGAAACTGCAAACAGTGGGTGAGAAAGGTGTGACTACCAGAAAAAGCTGAGGGATCTCTGTGACCTTCAGGTGATTATGTTTATGCTAATGCAGAGAGCACAGAAACCCAAACTCTCTATCCGAAGAACCCCATTCATACAAAATGCATTGGTCATTAACCAGGGAATCTTAAGCACTGTACTTTGGAGGGATCGCTGATGCATGGGAGGAAGTGGAGCTGCTTTGCCTGGGATGAGCAATTTATATTTGCAATTCTGTTTCTTTCTCAATCTGCCCTGGCCATCATATCCTCTTTGCAAAGGGTAAGGCTCCAGAAAGGAGTATATACTCTCGGGGTTAAAAATAGTGTATTCGTTTCTTAAAATGACTTACTTGGAAGAGTCAACTCCAAAAAGAGGGAACAATTCAAAACTCTGTGCAAGAGTGAACATCTGTTTTACTTTCAGTGTCACTAAGAGATGCTGAGCCAGGTTTCCCTTGGTGAATGAAAATCTGTTGTACCAAATTAAAAAAAAAAAATTGCAAAACAAAAATGAACTTGCTATGAGGAGTGCGACGACAGTCATTGGTGATCGTTGTTCAGGGACTCAGCTTAAGCTGTGTGGAGAGAGTGGAGTGTGGGAGGCTCGGTCCTCAGGAGGGCACTGAAGAAAGGAATGTCGTGCTCAGGCGGTCACCCCTTTCAGCTCTGTGGGTCACAGTCCCTCCACAGCAGAGGGATCTGCAGGCAACCCTGTGGGTTTCGGATGTGAGATCAACCCTGGGACCAATGGTATTGAGTGAACAAATGCCCTCTGACAACCAGGTCTTATGACAATGAATAAGTTGTATCCAAGTGTACCATCCAATCTCCTAATCAGTATTTTGATGTCTTCACCATTTATAACCTATCCTTTCCATAATAGATTCAAATCAGGGATTCTTGTATTTGCAGATAATTAACTCCTGTTATATGGCTATTTTAAATTTTATATTATGATCCCTTTAAAATCAGTTATCATACTTTTAAAATTATTTGTGAACAAATCATAATTACAAAACAGATGTATCTGAGATGATTCCACCCCTTGCTAAGCTAGAAGTCAATCAGGATTATGATAAAAGAATGGTGTGGATAAAGAAGCTTGGAAGGCCAAAGGGATTACACTAGCTGCAGACCCATCGGCCATTCAGAAAACAGATTGCATATGGCAGTCTCAGCACAAAGGAGATTCAGCCTTCCCTAGGTAACATACAAGCCACTGTTGGCTCCCTGTGGTCTTCAGTCACAGGTAGAGTTTCATAAAACATTCACGTGAGCTACCCTTTAGATGCTCTGTCAGTGGCCTCATGAGGAATATCAACCTCTGTGTTCAGGAAGCTCCACAAATGATTTACAGGCCTGGGTGAGAACCACTGGTATAAGCCATGGTCTGTGTGAAAATTTGGAAACTGTGCCACTATGTTTGTGCCATATTTCGTGATTATGCTACATGGACTAAAGGAAGCACTGTATATGTAAACATCTTGCTTTGTAAGCTCTTCAGAACCCAATCATTTAGTTCAGCTCCAAACATTCATCCAGTGGTACCAAGGACTGAGTTAGGGTCAGTGCACAGTGGCCACCTTTAGCCAGTGTGCAAGAGAATGTGAACTGCACAGAAAGGGACAGAGGGGCAGGAATATGAATTGAGTTGGCTTGGGGCAGGTCGCTATTATAGACACATTAAATAATATTAAATATTATTAGATTAAATACAGCTTAGGCTGGACATTGTGGCTCATGCCTAAAATCCCAGCACTTTGGGAGGCCAATGCAGGAGGACCACTTGAGGTCGAGAGTTCAAGACCAGTATGGGCAATGCAGTGAGATTATTTCTGTACCAAAAAAAAAAAAAAAGAAATTAGTTGAGTGTAGTGGCTTCTTCTGTAGTCTCAGCTACTCAGAAGGCTGAAGTAGGAGGATTTCTTGAGCCCAGGAGATCAAGGCTGCAGTGAGCAATGATCACACCACTGCACTCTAGCCGGGGCAACAGAGTGAGATACTGTCTCTCAAAAAGAGAAATTAAATTTTTTTATTAAATAACAATAATCAAGAGAAATAGCACTTATGTGGCAAGCATGCACTGTTTCAAGAAAGTTACATACATATTAGCTCATTTAATCTTCACAACAGCAGTGCTGTGAGAGCGGTACTATTATTATCCCTGACTTTTACAAGGTGATGCATGAAGTTGGAAAACAAGCCAGAGTTCACATTCTCAGTTAAGTGGTAGTGCTAAATTTAAACCCAGGCAGAGTTTAATTTTTTTTTAAGAGTTCTTGGTTTTAACCCTTACACCAAACGGCTTTTAATATCTAAATTGGAATTGAGGTAGAATTTGCCAATACGCTAAAAATTTAAAGATATCTCAAAGGTTTATGTTAAACAACAGTGAGTAGTCAAGTGGATGCCAGTACCTATCTTAAAGGAATTATATCACTGCTGAACTAAAAGCCAGACCTCTATTTCTACTGAAAAAGAAATGTGAATGAAATGACAGCATAAACTGATGAACCAGCAGCACAGCCTATGTCCCGTAGAGCTCGTAGTTGCTGCCTCAAAAGCATAGACTGCTAACTTCAGAACAGACTTTAGAGAGCTTTCCTGGAATTCCTTGGTCTCAGAGATGTAACATGTTTCCTAGGCTCCTGGTCAGGAGAAACCCACCCAACCCATTCAAGTTTGTGTTTTCATATCTGTGCTCATGAAAATATCCAACGTCAAATTCTCTGCAAATGTTCAGCTAAGTGTTGCTTCAAATCTCTCTGAAACCCTTAGCCAACATCATTTATTCATTCTGACTTCCTGATTCCCCCTCTGGCTCTGAGAAAGCGCCTGATTCCAGAATTGCCTTCTAGACAGACGGATTAGTTTATGGTCCTACAAGGTTATGCGTGATACATGTGTTTGGGGAAAATGGAGATGCACATTAAGAAGAAACATTACTTTTGGATCCAGGCAGGAGAGCATACATAATCTCCTCTAGAGCCTGTGAAAGACTTCATTTTACACATGAAATTGTGTGGAATTGCCCTGGACTGCACTGAACGTGGTTTTTGAGAATTAACCAGCCTCAGAACAAGCTGCTGGGCACCAGCTAGGCCTCAAAGCAACAAAGAATAAATGTAAGCAAATGTAATCTGTGTAAAGTTGAGGGGAACAAACGCACAATCTTGTTGACACAGTGCCTGTGTGAGACCGATCCTAAACATTACGATGGCGCGCATTAGAAACAGAGTCAAAAAGTGGGCTTAGTATGCATGAAAGAAACATGAGACAGAAGGGCTTGGCATGGTATAGAAATTTTTTAGAATGAAGGTATTCATTTTTTAATTGCTTAAAAGGGCTTTTCTATTTTTCTGCGCATTGTAAAAACTCTCTTTTCATAGTCTGGTATAAAAACCCATGCCTGGCAAGTATGGGAAAACAACCAAATTTTTTAAAAATTGTGCACTTTTAGCCATTTGAGTGTTTACCTAATCTGAATATTTGACCAAAAACATCACTTTGAAACCTCATAAGCTCTTTGAAGTACGTAAATTTCTGCCGAGAATTTTAGGGCAAAATGGGACTTGGGTATATAAGAAAGAACAGAGATTTGAAAGGTTTGCGCTGCACAGGCCATCTCCCAGCTTAAAATGCCGTGCTTTTAAGCATAATAGGTAAATCACATATAAAAAATTTAGAAGAAAGGTCTTCTGTACATTCTGAGGAAATGATTGGCATCTTATGATGGGTCATCTTATCCTTGTTATTAAATGACAGCAATCATTAAAATGCCAAACATATTTTGACAGAATTCACTTTATAAAATGTCAGCAAGTCTGTGTTTTTATTAGTTTGTTCCAAATCAATTTAGAAATTTCAATAGAATGCTTGTAAGTATTCCCCAAGCAATGTCCATTCCTGACTTTCTGCACAAAAATATTACAAATTAATCAGATTTTCAGATTTCCGCATAATGGCTTTGCACATTTATTGCTTAATCCTATTATAAAATGCTGTTATGATTGACACATCGTGGTGGAGATAGAAGTCAATTGAATAATATGTAGCAGTCAATTTTATTTGTAGCTTAATGTGCTGAAGTATTTTTCCCTGTTTCCATTATTTATAAGTCTGTCCCTTTGGAGAATATATAGGAGAATTTGTTTTAAATGAGCCAATAATACCTTCTTTAAAATTTATAAGTGTGACAGAGTCATATCTTTTTTTCTGGGTTGTCCATGGCATGCCGGTAAACAGGGTTTGAATTGTCTTCCGCTTGTTATTCATAGGACAAACATCAGGAAAGAGGATCTTGTTAAGGTTTGCTTGGAATTGGATTTCAACCACCCATTAGAAAACTCCAAGGAAACAAAGCTACCAAGTAGAAATTCTCAAAAATTGCCACTGGTTTTATTTGTTTGTTTGTGTATTTATTGTTTCTACCACTATCTTACCTGCTACAGTTTGTCCTGAAACAAAACACAGAAGCACACACAGAGAAATGACCATGTTAAAAGAGCTTGAAGGATTTGCTCTTGGGTGGAATTTCATTTTTTCTGCCTTGCCATCCAGTAGGATTCCAGTAAAGGAAGCAAGCTGTGTTCTGTGCTTAGCATGGTGGAGCTCCCTGGAGCTATTGTGGGACTCCTAGTGTTTCAGTTAGCACCTGGGACACTTGCTTAGGGAGAGCCATATTCTTTTTAGGACATTGTGTAAGGTGATATGGAAAAAGGCTTTGTTTTCAGGAAGGCGATGTCATAAGATTCAGTGTTCAAAGAGTATGGAAGAAGGGCTTAGGAGTATGGAGGAGATGGGGAAAGCCATATTAGGGGAAAATATTGATGGACTTGGTCATATCTGAGATCACACTTCGTTTAATTTTAGGATACTAGATTAGCTGTGGCTCGCTTGTACTTAAAGGGTGTAGTTTCCCACACATATGGCACACTGGCGTACTCTATGCAAACTGACTGTGCTACATTCCCTGCTGTTCTGTTCTTCTGCCTCTTGATGAACTTGGCCATCCTGAATGTCTCTCATCATTATTTATGCAGTTGATAAGTGATTTGAGCACTGGAGATATTGATAAACCACTCTTGTCATATCATCTATGCCTTAACGTTATGTGACATCATAGGAAAATGGGGTCGTGTGCAGTTCCCAGGCTGGGTCATATATTAAGGGAGCATTTCTTTTTTGAATTCCAGGGGCCAGAGGAAACCCGGCACTATCAGACCCAGGCACTCCTGACCAGCACCAGGCCAGTCAGACCCACCCACCATTTCCAGTTGGGCCACAGGTCAGTATCTCTCAACTGCTTTCCATTAGGCTGCATTTAGGATGGTTTAACCATATAAATAATCAAATAAATAATAATGAGTTAAGTCCAATTAACTCCAACAGAGTAAAGATGGTAATAAATTTTCGTATGAAAAGCTGTATAACTACATTGTTTATTAAATACCATCAAGAAAATATGCGTTTGCAAAGCTATTCTCTCTTCTTAAAGGAAAGGTTGGCTTTAATCATGTGGAAACACTTTTTTTTTTTAACTTAAAACCCACTACAGTTGTGCTGTTGGTTACCATGCAGTTTTCTGGAAAGTAAAACTTTAATGACTGGAGTGTGAAGAAAATTAAGTTATTTCAACCTTACTATAGCCATTTTTGAAATACAAGATGTGATTTAATATAAAAGAGTTAATGCAATTTTAATGCAAGTTCAGCTTATTGGGTTTGACAATATTGTACATCACACATAGCTCTTGCATTAATAAAGAAATACAATCATTATTTTTTAAAGTCCAATATTTGTTTTTTGGCAGCCTGATGTGGGCTATATGGAGATGTAGAACACAATTATAAAAGGCTGGGCTTTTTTTTTTTGCCTTTTTACCTCTATCATTTAGTGTGAAGCTTTCAGAGTTCATCTTGCTTTTATGGAAAGAGAAGCTGAGACTTGGGCCTTTCTCTCCCTTTTGTTGTCATTGTTGCTCCTGGAAGTTAATGACTTTCAGCACATTGAGGGCTCACGCAAGTTTAGAGTGAGGGTTGGTCTTGACATTCTTATTCCACTAGCCACCGAGACTCCCTGTGGCCTCAGATCCCATAGTCCATCTTGGAGCACAGATCGCTCCGTGCCTGTGGACAGAAAGCCTGGGCAAATGTATGCTGGCTTATGGAAGCCTAGAGAGTTTTCCTGGGACTCTCAGGAACAGGATTTTTGGTGTCATACTCTTTATAATTTTATGCTTGTAACATCATGTGTGTGTTCGTGTAATTATGTGTGTCTGCGTGTATGCATGCCTGCACACCTGCCTGTGAACATACTGGGGGTAACACACTCTAATGCCTTCAGGTTGGGTAGGCAGCCCTACAGGCCCAGGTCAGTGAGGAGTGGTGGCCCCGTGACAAACTGGAGAGTGCATGCCCTGCCTTGAGCCCACAAATCCTATTTTTAAAATGCTGCAGGCCAAACCCCCCAAATCTGTGACCCATATATAGTCTGAAAACTACTAATTTGCCTTCCCTCTTACCATAATATCACTATTGGCAGTGATGTAACACCGGGAATCTGAGGGCCAGCATGTAATTTTGTATTCATTCCCGAAGTATATTTATTTTGCTCATTAGAATAACTGGAATTTTTTAAAAAGGGAAGCACGGTTACTTGGTGTGAATTTAGCGAAGTGCACAAATACATTAGGAACAAGGCCTGCGGGGTCTAAAGCAGCAGTTCTAAACTCAGCTGTGCAGAATCCTAGGGCTCTGCAGGGTCTTCCCCCAAAGGGTCCTGAAAGGAACACTGCAGGAATGGCCAAAGTGTGGACTTAGCCCTCTCCACACCACCCCTCATTCTTCAGATAAAGCAGCCCCACTTCTCTAAATCTGTTCTTTGTATTGGAGGGGATACAAGAAAGGGGTAAAACACGGGCTCTGGAGCAGCCTTCCTGGGCTTGAACTTGAACCCCTTCTCAACTAGACATGAGACTTGCGCAAGTTACTAGCCTCTCTGTATCTCATTGGTAGAATAACTACAGCATTCGAATAGTGTCTGGCTATTATACATTGGGCTTGGTAGTATGCTGTATTTAATTACCTATCCTTCACATAAGAGTTTTGCATTGGTTCTTGTAGAAGAACAACAGATATGGGATTATTATGTTCCACATGGCTCCCACAAGGCTGCAATGAAAGTCCTGAATCAAGGACTCTAAAATCAAATGACTCTTGGGGTCATCTGGCTTGACCAGGGCAGGAATCCCTCCCATGTCATCCTGGTGAAGAGCCCACGTGCTGCCCTCAAAACATGCCCAGCAGTTGCCTTTCCCTACCAGAGAAGGGCTGTTCCATCCATAGTGCACGTAAACATGTGTTTGTATAATATCATTTTAATTGGGCAAAGGATGTTAGAGTAAAAACAAAAGAATTATTTTCAAAGATTTTAAGTTTTATCCACATCAAATACTTTTATGTCTTATATTCTGTTTTAGATCTTGTCATTGTACATACATAACTCTACCATTTTAACAATAATCATTCAAATTTACTTAATAGTTATCCAGCTTATTTTCTATTGTATTCTCATATTACAAACATTTTCTACTTTTCTAAAGAGGTGTCATAATGATCCATTTTAATGACGATGCAATATTTTATCTAGTTTAGTACTGTAATAAACTATTTTCAATATTTACGTATTTTGAAACATAATGCAGGTTTTTATGCAGTTATCTTATTTCCTTTTGAATAATATCTTCAAGCTATATCCTAGGAATATATTCTGAGTTAAAGGGGGATAAATATTTTTGCAGCTCTTGATAATCTATTTCTAAATTGCTTTCCAAAAGGATTATGCTAGTGTACACGTCCCCCAGCCATAGATCTGCATAGTGGTGTCAATACAGACTTTCCAGCATTGAATAAATTTTCTACATTATTTTTGTTGATTTAAAAGTCAAAAGTAGTATTTCGTTGCTCTTTTTGAATCAAAAAATCCCACTGATCCCAATAAGTTCTTTCTGGAACAACAGAGAATAAATTAGCTGAGAGCTTCAAATACATGCAGACAGGATCAAATGGAAATTCACTGGAAGAACAGCGTGTAAACGTAAGTTATTACTTGTAAAGGTATTTGAGTTCCTCAGAAGAAGTCCAAACCAAATGAAAATTTCCAAAGATATCAATGAAATGCAACTTTGAAATTTTTTTCTACCAATCATTTTTTTAAATGGGATACAGCATGTTTTCTGGTACTTCTTTGGGAACTTTCTGACCCTGCTTAAACGGAAGGATGATGTTTTTAAAATCCATGCCTCGGTTCCACAGGTAAGTGAGCTAGCTTTATCTGTTTCCTTGCAGCCACTTCTGACGGCACAGCAGTTAGCTTCTGCTGTGGCCGGCGTGATGCCGGGAGGCCCCCCAGCCCTCAACCAGCCAATCCTCATCCCCTTCAACATGGCGGGACAGCTAGGAGGCCAGCAAGGACTGGTTCTTACACTGCCAACAGCGAATCTCACCAACATCCAAGGGCTGGTGGCAGCAGCTGCAGCTGGAGGCATTATGACTCTGCCGTTGCAAAATCTACAAGGTAATCCATAGTGTCCATGCGCCACGTAAGGCTCTACCAATTGGCCAGTATTCTCTGAAGCAGACAAAAAAATGTGCCTAGAATGGTGAATGTGGTTCAGAGTTGCTTCTGCCCTAAACAATATGGAAGGCTTCCGTAGGAAGCAGAATTTTCAGTTGTCTGTGAATCCTGAGCTTGCACAAGCCACTGGTTTTATCAATCCTCATTTCCTAACATTGGTATCAAAACTTTTCAGGTCTCCTGGAAGCATTTATGAGTCAATCATTGCATGACGTATCAAAAACTTTAAAGTAAAATTCCTGTGTTGTTATTTGAAGACCTGAGTTATCATCTCACTAATTCTTCAATTTAGCCATGGGTAAAGAAAAGTTAGAGTTTGCTTGTTTGTGTTTGAAGTGATTGGAACATCTCAAATACAAGATATTATTTGGAATAATTTATTAATGATTATTTTGCTCTACAAAGTATGTTTTAATTATAGCTATTAAACAAAAATTGTGTTACTTGAGCTCATATTTAGCAATGAGAAAAATAGACTTGTATGTTGAACCTTTATATTACAGGGGCATATAACAAGTCAGACTCTAATTTTACTTAGGAAGGGTAGTTGTCTTGATATTATAAAGGTTTCGACTTTTCTTTAAAAGATTTGGTAGCATTGACTGATAGGTTGATTTACAAAAGATTCTGTCAGAGGAAGAATTATTTTGGTGGAAAATGACCTGAATGTAAGTAGGATGCCTGCTAAAGAGAAAATGAATTTATTTTGGACTAGTCAAAGATGTTTGATTTCTTCATATATATAAACATTAACAATTAAATTTTTTGCAGAATGAGGGCTTGTCTGGGTAAGTTATCAGAATGGTAATTTAAAATACTTTTTTAGTTGGTCAAATGTCAGGGCTTCTTATAATTTATTGAAGAATCAGTCCATAAGACTAAGAAACAGACCAAGTAAGAACTGGTTAACTCTTGACCCAAACTTCTTTCCATGCTCTGTGTTCTGCTACCCCACCCATTGTTGCCACTTCTTGACTTCCATTTTAATGTTTAAAACAAAGTCTCTCTTGTACCATTAAATTGTGCCAAGAAACCTGCCATTCATAAATCATGCATGCCCAGGATACGCTAATGCACAAACTTTGCTTGTTTCAAATTTGAGAGTGCCTGGGAAGCCAGATCTCAAGATTAAGCAAATAAAGCAGGAATACACAAGGTGAAAGCCGTAGCAACAAAGTGTAGGGAGAGGCTTTTTAATGTAGGTGGATGATGAAATCTTAATGAAGCACAATGGGCATTATCAAAATGCAGCCTTCCATTTGGAACATTTGCACTTATGGGAATATTGAATATTATAAATAAACATAAGCTTGAAGAGCTCCTAGGCCACGAATTAATCCTGCTTGGTTAAGATGGATGCCAAAAATCAGAGTTAAAAAAAAAAAAAAAAAGTAAACTTGTTATTTCTTGATCATGGTTTAGTATTCTTAAGATACTAGTACCTGTTTTTTTAAGGGTTCAAAATTAATGATTGGTCCAATGTGGACTTCTTCCACCAAGATTTTCCCTTTTGTTTTTGTTTGTTGTAAATATCAAAGTTCAGTATTAGCTTATAGTTAGGAGTTTGGTTCTTTGGGGCACCTCTGGTTTCAGAAAAGGAATCCCAAGCTTTGTGGCCTGATGAAGTAGAGGAAACAGAAGCACTTGCTTTTCTTATCCCTGGATGCTTCTGACACAATTTCCCTCTCAGCATCATCTTCAGAAGTGGGTTGGAGTTGATGTCCAAGCTCTTGTCTGCGACACAAGCACAAGTGAACATTTCCTCCTTTGTCTTCCTCTTTGAAATTTCACTGATGTTGGAGGGAAGGTGATGAGGTTATTAGAATAAAACACCTCCCAGTTGCAAATCAGCTCGTTATAGGAAAAGCTTTCTAATTAGGCTTAACATCAAACTCCTTCCCCAATGCCTTCTGCTTTAATATCTTCGTGAATGAATCCCAAGTCCTAAATCACTGTCAGGATCCAGGAAAGTTCTACCTTCCAATTTCCTTGGGATTTTCTATTCCTTTCATATAAGTCTCAGGCAACCCAGAAAGAGGTGGTCATCCTAACGAGAAGTTCAAGGGCAATAAGGATGGTAATCAGGGAAGTCTCATGCCTCGAAAGCGCCCAAGATGAATGTCCACCACCTAAAGGGCAAAGCCAGTGGTTACCTTGCAATCAATCCACCAGCAGCCATCCCAAAGTTGATTTTCCCACCTTTAGGTGACCTACTGCACAGCCCTTGACAATCCCTAGGCAGAATCAATGGCTTATGGAGCTTCCCAGGTTATGTTGCAGAAGCAGTGGGACTCTTGGAATGATGGTGAATGACTGACAGACTGAAAGGTCGTCTGCGGGGATTCTGAGACTGAGCCAGTCTTCAAGATGACCTCAAATCTCATCCTCTCTCAAAGGTTAGGGTGAGAGTCTTGTAAATGGACTATCAGTATCGTAGAAGGAATCCTTACACGCATCCATACAGTCACCAGCGTGGGGAGAAGGCTGTTTCCTTTCCCCCGTCTCTTTCCTATACAATAAATACAGTAACCTCAGGCCAAGGCTTTTCAGAGTCTTTAAAAATGACTCTTAAGTCTGCTCGTCTATAATAAACACCCCACTTCTCCAGTGATTTTATAAAATAGATTTGGTGGGTGATTGTGAGGGGGAGGTTGCACACCTAGTCTGCACACCTAGTCTGAAGCAGAGCCTGTTACCATGTAACATGCTTGGTCATGAATAGTTCCCTTTTCCTCATTGTGAAGTGTTAAGCTTTTATTCGTGAAACAGTTCGGCCAACTGGAATTATCTCCAACCTTCCTACCCAGCCCTCCAGCGTGTCTGTTATTCTAGCTCAATAGTCACAAATTTGCTAGGATGAAAGGAAGAAAAAAAAAAGTTGCTGACATCAGTCCCTTAATGGTTTGGAATTCAGGGATAAGATTTCAAATATTTTCCTTTTTACTGAAGTGATTGAGAGCTTGTTCATTTACATCCCCTATCAAGTCACACGGAATAGCTCTCAGAGCCTCGGAGGCCGTGATTTACACATGTATTTTAATGAGCACTCATGACATGCTGTTACACTGAGAGCAGCTCTTCTCGACTCTGACAGCGGGGGTCATATCACAATCTCCTCTCAAAACATGGTCCCCAGGCCAGCGGCATCAATGTCTCCTGGGAGCTTGCTGGAAATACAGGATCTCAGGCTCTACCCGAGATGCCTGAGACCCTCCGAACAGAATCTGCATTTTTAAAAGATCCCCAGATAATCCCCATGCACATTAAAGTTTAAGAAAAGCTGATCTTAGGGAGATTATTCAAAGTTTATTAGGCAACTCCCTGCTTTCATCTGTTTGGGGTACTATAAACATGAAAACCATAGGCAGGGTGGTTTATAAACAACAGATTGTATTCCTCACAGTGCTGCAGCCTGGGAAGTCCAGGATCAAGGCAGATTCGGTTCTGGTGAGGGCCCACTTCCTGGTTCATAGATGTCTACCTGTCTTTTTACTGTGTCCTCCCACCGCAGAAGGGATGAGGGAGCTCTCAGGGTCCCTTTTATAAAGGCACTAATTTCATCTTGAGGGTTCCACCCTTATGACCTAATCTGCTGATCTGCCCCACCTGCTGATACCATCACCTTGGGGGTAAGGATTTCAACATATGAACTTGGTGGGGTGGGGGGAACACACATCCAGTCCATGGTATCCCCTAATATCACCAGCAGCCAGAATCAGAGACTCTTGTGATAATGGAGGACCCACGTGAGGCAGTGAATGTCCTCATTAATGCTCCTGCTCTCACTCACCACCGCAGGCCTCCAGATGAGAATGACTGAAAGGAGTAATGTGTGGGAACATTTCTGCTTCTGTTAGGATTTTCATATCCTCAAGACCAAGGGAAGTTCTCTTACATAATGGAAGCCCTCTTGAAGTCCTTGCTCTGAGATTTTATCCAATGAAAGTTTTGCTTTGCTGATAAAAAGACCTTATAACTCAGCAGAAAACCTGGATGTGTGGTCAGGGGATTGTTTTCTCTTTCTCTCAGATCCTTCCCAGCAAAAAAGAGATTAATGAGTCATGAGGTCTTATGGTAAGAAGACACACGGTTGTAAGGAGTTAGACATCTTGCAGGATCCTAGGAACAGCCCTGTAACCCAGCCTCATTGGAATCTGGAATGAAATTTGGGCATTAGAGCATCCAGCAAACCCACGAGGCTGCAGGCTATATCGTCCTCGCCGCTGCAGGAGGCGTGCATCTAATCCCCATGCCCAGAATGACTAATGACCCATCTCCCTGTCTTCTCCTGCTCCCTCCAGGAGGTTTCTCTACTGCATTGGTTGGCTTTTGGCTGAACCATAATTCCAGTTCACTAATGTTCCATTTTGTCTCCTCTAAGGTTAGGCATCTGTCCAATTCATGTACCTGTCAGGAACTCTCCATTTTTCTCTATCTCCATCATCTTTATCTTTATTGTTACCTCCATGTCTATCTAAAATTCTGACTATCCAAGAGAGAAATTACCGTGAGGCTGAGCCTTTTAATTTAAGCTATCTCGTGTCACTGGCCAGACTGGAGATTGACTGCCCCCAGATTGAGACGTTCATTTCTGTCTTCTCGGCTATGACGTGGGTGGGAAGTGGGAAGCGGGAAGCCAGAATGATGTGGTATGGAACATGAACAAGCAAGCTTAAGAAACATGCTGAGCCTCCCTCATCAGCAGAAGGGGTGGCAGGTAAGGCAGGCTGGACATTGGCCTTTCTGTTGGGAACAGTAAAAGCCAGTAGGATCTCCCATGAGCAAGGACTGAGACAAATTCTGAGCTCAGGAGATGCCAATGGTGAAGTTTAGGTTCTGACTATTTTGAACGATGTCCTTGGAAGCTCTGGGTGGGATTCAAACCCAGAAATGCTCTAGATAAGACCTAGAAATGACCTCCTTCTCAAAGCCCTGTGTCCCTACATGAAATAGCTGAGTTCTGTGCCCTCTCCTACCTTGCCTCGAGTGCCCCTTTCCCCTTGCAAGTACCATCCACCATCAGCTACACTGGGTGTCTCCATCCCTGTGTCCTTCATCCCATGTTTATTGGGCTTTGGCCTCTGATGACTATAAGCAAGCTCACACCTGTGAAATAAGACAAATAATGGCCATAAACTCCAAAGAAAGAAGATAACTAAGCTTGCTCTGTCACATACTCCATAAGCTCCTTGAAAAGTCAGTGTCTTCCCTTTTCATTACTTTGGAACACAGCTGCATTAAAGATGTATAGTCCTAGGGTAAAAACAGAGGTTGTTAGTTGATGTAGCAAAATAAAATCCCCTTTATGGAGCTCATGCAAATGTGTTGGATCTTTTGCTTTTTTGAAACATAGGCAGGAAATGAAGATATATACAGCCCTGACGTGAGTGACAACAGGCAGCAAAGGGGTTAATGGGACGGTAGAGCTGAGTCTACTTCTAGGACAGATGGTTCAGGTTAGTGACTTGTTCTCACAGCACAGACCAGAATGACCTACTAATCACTGTAGGCAACATAAATGGAGAATATAAATGTGCTACATAGGAGATTTATGTCAAAGTGTGAACATTCCAGTTAAGTCAAGCATAACATTTAAATTAATGACCAAAAATACATTAAAGAGTGCTGCTAAACCTGAACATGGAAAAGCAATTAGGTTCAAGGCCAGTTGAAAAATCAAGGCCAAGGATGGTTTTTCTTCCCTTTGCTCTGGCAGGAAACCTGCCCTGGTTTTCTCTGACTCCCCATATTAAAGCCTGTGGATGCTGAAGTATGTGGGAATAGTTTGGGGATTAGGGATTTCATGTGCAAGTTACATTATATTCCCTTTTGTTTGTGTTGTTGTTTTCACTGAGGTATCCTTTACATACAAGAAAATGCATGGACCTTACTTGCTTAGTTCAATGAGTTTTGATAATTGCATCCACCCGTGCAGGCTCCATCAATACAGAAAACATTTAATTATCTCTAAAAGATTCCTCTGTGTCCCTTTGCAGTCCGTCCCCTCCATCCAACCAGGTAATCTGTTTTTTTCTGTTCTAGAACTTCACATAAATGGATTCATATTATGTGTATTCTTTTGTGTCTGCGTTTTCTTGTTCGGCATAATGTTTTTGAGATTCATCCAAAACTACTGGTTGTGTAAACCAGTAGTTCCTTTCTGTTAATTTCCAAGCAGTGTTTCATCATAAAAATATGCCACATTTTGTTTATCTATGACCATTCCAACGTCCCAGTGGGCAGACATCATGGAGGTTCCTTGATTGTGGGTCTCTAGGGAAGCACCTTTGGCCACTGTTCTCCTTGGCCCTTGGCCACACCCCTGGGAGATTCTTTCCTGTCTGTTATCTTCCTTGGCCAATCTGATGAGGAAGTTGAGGAATATACCTTTCTTCGAGGAGTTTCTCAGTCCATGTATAGCTTATGGAAGCTGGAGGTCTAATGGGCTGCTTGATGTTTCCAACAGATAGGGATGTGTAGCTCCTTTGAAAATGCAGTCTCTCAGAAAAGGGAATGCTTCTGATCTTTCTGCTTCCGGTCAGTTCCCTGTGCCAAAGTTTTTTCCAAGACAGACATCTTGAATCTAATTTATTTTGCTTTTTTGTTTCCTACACACCTCTCTTTCAATTAAATCAACCTTGATGTGAGGGCACTCTGGCCTCCTTGGTGTCCTTTGCACGTACTCCTAGCCTAGGGCCTTTTGCACAGGCTGTTCTCTCTGCCTGAAGCACTCTATTCCCACCCAGAAAGAATCAAACCTTCCTTCCTCCTCCTCCCCTGCTTCAGCACTCCTGTCTCCCTTACTTGCTTTCTGCATTTTCTTTTTCCCTAACACTTAGGACCTTTTACAAAATCTCAAGAATGTTTAAGTGTTTTTCTTTATTTGGCCTTCTTGAGCATTTTGGGTGATGCCTACTGTAGCCATCGAGGGCAGGGTCAGCAGTGTTGTGATGCTTGGGCCTGTTGCTGTAGAGGAGAATCTCTGTGTATAATGTATTGCTAATATGCATCATTTATGTCTGACTCTGCCCCTAGAATGGAAGCCCTGTGACAGGCATCTTTATTTGGTTCAATAAAGTGGCCCAAGAACAAAGAAAGTGTCTGGTTTACTTGTAAAAGGTGCTGAAGTGTGAATGAGTGAATTTTAAAGACTAAGTAAGAGTCCAGTAAAGAGAAGTAAAGAGAGCATTCAATGTAGAGAAGAAGGCACGAGGAGACCAGAGTCTACAGGTTCTATCAATAGCTCTGTCTGTTCAATGAAAATTTGGAATCCAAGGTGGCAAGAAATCAGACTATACATGCAGGAAGAAGGCAACACTGAGGATTTTGTATGCCTTGATGTGTGTGAGTGTGGCCATCATAGAGCCTGAAATGTTAGAGATGAACATACTTAAAAACAATGCAATTATGCTATAATTTTTCATGGATATATGTTTGCATTTACTTATTTATGCCTGGGTAATCCCAAGAATTTGAAGCAGCTTGTGATGCAAGAAACAAGAAAGAGGTCGAGAGTAGTGGCTCATGCCTGTAATTCCAGCACTTTGGGAGGCCGAGGCAGGCCAATTACCTGAGGTCACGAGTTCAAGACCAGCCTAGCCAACATGGCAAAACCCCATCTCTACTAAAAATACAAAATTTAGCTGGACATCATGGTGGACACCTGTAGTCCCAGCTATTCAGGAGGCTAAGGCATGAGAATCGCTTGTACCTGGGAGGCAGAAGTTGCAGTAAGCTGAGATCATGCCACTGCACTCCAGCCTGGGCAACAGAGTGGGACTCTCTCTCAAAAATAAATAAATAAATAAAAACAAGAAGCGAGACAGAGCAAAATCTTTTTAATAGAAAAAGAAAAAAACCTAGAGTAAGTTTTGGAACTAGAAGACAAATCAAAACTATGTATCAAGTTATATAGTTTTAATTATCTGACAGTAAAGGACCACACCAGTTTGACAGAAACCAACCTATTTATTTTTGTTTTTCTATTAAGACAACGTTTATTCATTTGTTCAATGAATACTTACTGAACTTTCAAAGCATTAGAGGTCGTGATCTGGACTTAGGACATAGCAGTAAACAAAGAGTTCCTTAATGCACATGTATGCCAGTTGGGGAGTGAGGCAGATGGAAGTGGGGAAGTGTGGCACGGATGAGGACATGATGCATTTTATACAAGGTCATAAGTCGTGGTTTCTACACTGCACAGAGACCCAATGGACGAGAGGGATTAGGCTGTCCAGTATCTGAGGAAAGAGTGTCCTAGGGAGAAGTCCTAAGTGCTACGCACAAAATCTCAAAATCTCCAACAGGAAGGTGTGTTTATTTGTTGATTTCCTATTACATATGGGTCATAGGTGTGCACTGACTCTGCTGCACATCCTCCGCCTTCTAGGATCCAAGCAGAGGAAGCGGCCCCCGTCTGGGATATGTTTTTTTTTCATTACAAAGGGAGCAGGGAATGCCAGAACTACAGTGGCTCTTAAAGCTTCAGCTCAAGAGCTGCTCATATCACTTCCACTCACGTGCTGTTGGCCAGACAAGTCACCTGGTCAAGCCGGCTGCTAGGGGTGTGGAGGAGGAAAATAAGTAACCCTAAGAGGACAGAGGAGGAGCACAAAATTGGAAACTATATGACAAGGCGCTGTGTCCAACAGCCATTGCATTAACGATATGCTGCAGAAGTATTTGATTTAGGTGATTCTTTCCAACCCTGAGGTTCTAGAATTCTATTAGGTGAACCCGTTAGATCACATGGTCCATCCATGTGGTTTTTCAGAACACACACATTACCAATTTCTAACCATAGAATTCAAATGATAAACGTAAAAATGGGTAACAAATATATGGGCCAATTGGGGACTGTTTAAAATAGCAAATTAGGGCATATGAAGCAATGAATTTATTAATGTAACATTCAGGACAAGACAAAAGTAGAGGGATGACAAGCAGATCAGTGGTTGCTGAAGTAGGGGGCAGGTGAATTTAAAGGAGTACAAGGGAATTTGGGGCTGATGCAACTGTTCTCTATCTAGATCGTGGTGATGGTTCACTGTTCGTGTTTGTCAAATTTGCACAAAAGGGGAATTTTATGGTATGCAAAATATGTTTCAGTTTTTCCCCAAAAAGAGAAAACATAAGTGAATGCTATAGGGCTTCACAAAATACCAACTTTTTTAAAAACAAAGTTTAAATACAAAACTTCTAATGAAATTGAAACTAGGAAAATCTTTATGGAAATGGGAGACTCAAGTTCCCCATTAAACGATGTTGTTTGCTCAATTTCTCAGATACAGAAGCTAACACTAAACTAATCAAGATTTCAAATGCCTGTAATGTGATCCCAATTGTTTAAAGGAAGCCCCCTCCCTACCCACACACACAGTCACAGAGAGAGGGAGGAAATGATAAAAGATAAATACTGTATATCACAAAGTGTTGCTGGTAGATTCCAGACAATGAGAAATTCTTATATTAACAAGTTTTATTTTAAAATCAGAATACTTTCTATTCATTAAGGTGGAAGGCCATATCCACAACATAATTACTAGCATTGCCAAGGTTAGGTTTATGGGTCTGCTGTCTTGACCTTCTAACCACCTTCTTTAAAAACGCAACTCTCAACACAAAGTGCATTAATTCTCATATTAAAAACAATACAACCACAAAGCAATTCTATGCATTCATTATGTATGAACAGTATTTAATATTAATAAAATTGTCTTTAAATGTGCTTGATTTTGTTGATTGAAGGAGAAATTGCTGGCAGGGAGGTGGTGGGTGGGAATGGAAATATGTGCTAAACCTTCTGGTACCATTCTTGAGGAAGACAAGTAGGTGGCCAGATGCACCACTTTTTCTTGTGATTTAATTTTGTGCTATTCTAGTGATGACCACACTCAGAAAGTTGCATCCCCACTGGCATCGTGAACGTGAAAGCAGAGATCCATTACCACTCACAGAAAAGGGCCATGCAGTACCTGCCACAGAAATGAGAAGAAAGGACTTTGGTTCTTAGTACGCAATGATACGTGGCTTGCTGTCACAAAGCTCAATATTAAAAATACCTAGTGCATAAATTCATATTCACAGTGTTATTCAGAAGAGCTCCACAAGACACGCCATACAATAATACCAAATCCACCATAAAGAAGTTATGAAAAGTAGTTGCAATGTGTCTTACTTTGGCAGTTTTTCAAACCTCTGTATCTCTGAGGCTTTAGACTTTTTATTTAAAATACCTGGAGAGCCTGTTCTGTAGTACATTATCCTTGAAGTGGGTGTCACTGAGGCACTGGGGCATGGATTAAACTGGAAGCACATGAATGAGGAGTATGACTAGTATACTGCGTATTTAAGAGATACTGTCAATGGAATAAAGCATTGTCAAAGGATAATGGTTTCCAGCTGCCACATAAATGTCAAAGCAAAGCCAAAGCATTTATTTTCAAAGCAAAAGGCAGGAAAGTAATGTGATCCCCAGTTTGCACATAATAAGACTGTAAATCAGGGCTTCCGATGGCATCAAGCAATGATTCTACACTAGGATGTGCAAACTGGATTACATTCCAGGCCAGCTATCAGAGTTGGCAAAAGTGAGTAGCTCTTTTCCAAGATGGCTGCCACTAGAATGTCACTGATGCCTAAAAAAGGAAAAGACTGTGTTTGAAATTCACAATCTCATTCCACTACCATGGATGGAAGGGAAGCGGCTTTACTTGCTCACTTCTCTTCTGGAACCAAAATACAGAGAATTTCTCTATCCGAGGGAAGCGTGGGGACAGAGAGTGGGGGGTTATTGAAAATAAGAAAATGGGAGACGGTTCCCAATTCTTCTTGGCCCACTGTTTAGAGAATGGAGAACTAATGCTCTCCAAGAAAACCGTATCTTCTCTTATGTGCGTAATTCTTGCAGGGCAGATTCCTAATGAGAGGTCACAGCTATTCTATCTCAGCTTCCTCTGGGGAAAAGCTAAACCTCATTTCCTTCTATGAATTGTGCCCAAAGATTGGTTGATAGATTTCACAAATACTTACCAAGCATCTGCTATTTGCCAGGCACTATAGTAGGCACTCCAGTCTAGTTAGGAGGCTGTTGCAGGAATCCAGGGAGAAGAGGTCCTGGTGGCAATGATGGAGAGCAGGGGACTGATTTAGGATGCATTAACAAGGCAGGTTTGATAAGACTTGGTAATAGGTTAAATGTAGAGGAATAACAGGAAAGAGAGAGGAGATCCCTAGTTTAAGCTGACCATGATTCATTCAAATTTCCTGTAGAATACTGAAATGGAGATACCAGTAGCCAGTTAGTAATACCTGGATCTAGAATTCAGAAAAAGATTTGTACTGGAGATCCTGACACACAAACCATGACTAAAGCTAGGAAGGGAAGAGATTTCTTGGGGAGAAGAGGTTAGGGAAGGAGCACCACTCTTCAAGCCCTGGAAGAGGAAGGGACAGGCACAATGGAGGCTAAGGAAGCATTCTCAACTTGTCTAATCATTGTGCACCAGGTTATGTGGGGCTCCTGTAGATATCTCTGTGTTTGAACTCTTTTTCATGGACCTAATCTCCACATTAATGTGGGTGTTTTTGATTGTTGCTTACCCCTTATTTAGCTGGAATGCAACAAGAAGGAGCCCAAAAAAAGTATGTCAGTTTGCTTTTTAATCTTCTAAGGATTTGTCAGGTTTCCATGTATAAAGAAGCTATTTTAAGAGCGTCTACATGAAAGTTTCAACAGTGTTTGCTCTTTTGCTGAAAAGTAACTCAATTGATTTAAATCTATTATTTAAAAAACGTAGTTGTGGCCTTAAAATCTCAAAATGAAAATGTTTGAGTCCTTTTTTCCCTTCCTTTCTTCTTTTTAAAGAACCTTTGGGTCATGCCTGCTATCCTCATGTAGGGCAGTGGAAACGGCACCATTATGTTTAGATCTGGTGCTATAGGGAAGGATATTTGTGCTTGTAAAAACTGTGGTTTAAATAATACAGTTTTAATTTTCTGGAACAATTTACCTTGAAAATTATATTTTATTAATATTGTAAGTAAACATAATCTCTGAAAAATACTTGGCTCCACGTTCGCCTTTTACTTCAGTTTAGTGTTATCTCCTCCCAACTGTGCTTACCAAGTTTACAGCCAAAACTAAAAAAATAAAAAAGAACATAGTATGTTTGTCATTTGTCACTGGATTAGGATTAGCACAAATATACAGGTCCATTAACACATTTTTATGCATCTCAGTTCACTTGTGTGGCATTATTTTAGAAATTCTTAGCAGAATATATATATATATATATATATATATATATTTTCAACATTTGACATAAGATAATTTGAGTTTGCTGTGTTTGGAAAATAACTCACATGGGAGAAAGTTGCATTAAATAAATAATAGAGATAAAATTTATACTTCCATATATTTCAAAGTTAATGCTGCTAACTTGCAATAGAATGGTAACATGAAGACACAGTGCTATAATTTGATTGATTTGTTTTGACAGCAGCCAAATAATTGAGAGTGAAAGGTGTCAGCACAGATGAAATATTGTATAAGCCACATTCAGAAGGCAACCCCAGCAGCAGCCGCTACTGGAGTTTTATTTCCTTTGATTTGGTTCTGTTACTCACTTCCAGTTTATTATGAAACCATGAAAGGTGTGCCACTTCCCCAACTAGGGAGACTTTTATGGAGAGAATAGAAATAGGAGTTTGTCAAATAGCTGAACAATGGATATAGACAAAAGAATCTAAGGTGGCAGTAGCATACCAAGCTAAATTACATCAGTCTCTCTCTTCCTTTTGCAACTTGATGCCCTAGTACATTTTCTCTCATTGTGAGGTGATTCTTAGTCAAAGCATTTTCCAGCCCCTTGACAAGAGATGGGGGAAAAAAGAGGGGTGTACTTGGCACCATCTCTGGGACCAGATAAGCATTTACGCAACTGAAAACCCGAGCCCCTGGTAAGAATAAGATCTGAGATGTTTAGTTAGTTAATACAGAAGTTACATGGTCAGGAGAGGATTAATTAGGACAAGGACTCTGCACTCAGGCAAACATGGATCATGGTAATTAATAGAGTGGCCTGTGAATCACACTGACCAGATTTACTTCCAGCCCTTCTGCTTGCTGGCTATGTAGCCTAGACGGCACTCTGATTTCTGAGATTTGCTTTGCTTGTCTATTTTTTAGGGTTCTTTTAAAAGTTAAATGTGATACTGTACGGAACATACCTAGCATGGTGCCTGACACTTAGTAAGTGCACAATGAATGATGGCTACTTTCATTATTTAGAGCTGCAAAATCCAATATGGTAGCCATGAGCCACACATGGCTATTGGGCATTTAAAATGTGGATAGTTGAAACTGAGATATGCCGTAAGTGTAAAATTCACACAAATGCAAAGTATCTCATGTATATTATATATTAATAATGTGTTGAAATTATATTTTGGATATATTAATTTAAATACAATATCTTATTAAAATTAATTTCAGCTTTAAAAATTTTTTTAAAATATGGACACCAGAAAATTTTAAATTACATGGGTGGCTCACATTTGCAGCTTACATTATGTTTCTCTTGGGCAACACAGGCCTGGAGGATCTGCCTGTACATATGGCACTGGTTAAAAGCTATGTTCATTAAAAGTAAAAATAACAGTGTACATGTAAATTGTGGACCTTCAGGCAGGAAATCACAAAGGATCCACTTTGGTAACACAAATTAGAGAGAACACATTTTCTAGGTTCTCTGCTATAGTGTAGGAACTACTTGGGATTTTTATCTATACAGAGAGAAAAAGGATGCAGTGTTATGAGCAATTTCCATTCATCAGAATCTAAAATTATCTCTATTTTTTTTTTTTTTTTCCAAGACAGTGTCTTGCTCTGTCATTCAGACTGGAGTGCAGTAACACGATCTCAGCTCACTGCAACCTGAACTTCACAGGTTCAAGCGATCTCCTGCCTCAGCCTTTCCAGTAGTTAGGATTACAGGTGTGTGCCACCACACCTGACTAATTTTTGTATTTTTAGTAGAGACTGGGGTTTCACCATCTTGGCCAGGCTGGACTGGAACTCCTGACCTCAAGTGATCCCACTCACCTCGGCCTGCCAAAGTGCTGGGATTACAAGTGTGAGCCACCACAGCTAGCCCAAAAATTATCTTTTCTTTTTAAAAATTAGTACACTTTTTACCATGAAATATAGAGAAATTATGTGCTTTAACTATATTTGTAATATTTTTTAAAAACACAATATGAAGCAAGAAGGATAAAATGTTAGAATTTGTGAGAACAATGTGATGAGTACACAGCCCCTCTGTATGTTATTCACTGTAGTTATCTTTATGGTTTAAATATTTCAAAATAAAAGACATTAAAATGTTTTAAAATGCTCCTTAGGAATTATACTTCCATATCCTTAATAAATTAACAAATAAGCTATCTTTTTTTTCTGGGATTAAAAAAATATCTTTTTTTTTTTTTTTTTTTTTTTTTTTTGAGACGGAGTCTCGCGCTGTGTCACCCAGGCTGGAGTGCAGTGGCGCGATCTCGGCTCACTGCAAGCTCCGCCTCCCAGGTTCAGGCCATTCTCCTGCCTCAGCCTCCGAGTAGCTGGGAAAAAAAATATCTTAACTCATTTGCAGTCTCTGTTAGTTACTCGTTTTCACCATCAAAAGTTAGCTGAATAAAAGCTTAGGCATCCACACAGAATTTGGTTTGTTTAAAAAAAACCATAGGCAATACCGTCTATCACTAAGGAATGTTTCAGAGAGAATGCTAGACCACAACATCAGACATATTAGCAAGGGGCCTGTTGCTTTCTTGCTAAAAGCTTCCAATAATTCCAGAAAGGGTATTTGCAAATTTCTGAAAGTTCCAGGAAAAAAATGAACTGCCAAATTCAATTGAATGCTTGAAAATTTTAGGAGTTATCTATCTGCTAAGGATCCATTATTCAGTCTGGCCTAGTTAGAGAAGTCGACAAAAGGAAGAGAAGAGACTTTCCATGGCAAAATTGGAGTAAAATATACCTAACATAAAATTTATCGTCTTAACCATTTTTAAGTGTACAGTTCTGTAGCACCAAGTACATTCACATTTCTGTGCAATCATCATCACCATCCATCTCTCTAGAACTTTTGCATCCTCTCCAGCTGAAACTCTGTACCCATTAAAACACAACTCCCCGTCCCCCTCCCCCAGTCCCTGACAACTACCACCCTACTTTCTGTCTCTATTAATTTGACCACTCTGGGTACTTCATAGAAGTGGAATCATACAGTATTCGTCCTGTTGTAACTGGCTTGTTTCGCTTAGCATAATGTTTTCAAGGTTCATTCATGTTGTAGCATATGTCAGATGTGTGTTCTTTTTAAAGACTAAATAGTATTCCATTGTATGTATAGCTACTCATCTGTGGATGGACACTTGGGTTGTTTCCAGTATTTGACTATTGTGGATGATGCTGCTACAAACATGGGTGGACAAATATCTATTTGTTTCAGCTTTCAATTGTTTGGGGTATATACCCAGAAGAGGAATGCTAGATCATACGGTAATTCTACATCTAATCATTTGACGAGTTGCCATACTGTTTTCCAAAGCAGCTGTGCCATTTTACATTCCCACCAACAGTGCACAAAGGTGCCAGTTTCTCCACATCCTTAACAACATTTACAATTTTCTGAGATTTTTTTGTTTGTTTGTTTGTTTTGGAGGCTTCTTGTTTTGTTTTGTTTTATAGTAGCTATCCTGTTGGATGTGAAGTGATATCTCATTATGGTTGAAGGAGCATTTTTGAGAGAACAATTACTTACTGACTTCTCCTAATATGGCTTAATCACATTCAAGTATAATATCAAATATTAAAATAACCTAAGGAGAATGCACGCTTCGGAAGTTGCATTATTTCTGCTTTGTGCCCTTCAAATTGTAAATATCGTCATTATGGTATTTATATAATTGCAGTTGGATTTACACTTTAGGTATATACAACTGTGTTATATATGTAGGTGGAGACTCACGTGAAGGAACATTTCTTTTTACCATGAAATTCTTGCAACACAAATCCTCTTTTTCTGTTGAACTGCAATACAATTAAAGGCTACACTGGACAAAAAATAAAATACCTAGAGATTGGAGGAAAATTTTCCTTAAAGATTTTCAAGTTGTGACTTGCTCAGCAAAATCCTGACTATTGGAATTCAACAGAGGACCTAAACAATCATCCTGTTTTTCTTTGTAGCATTTTTCCCCAACCTTGAAATCTTCCTTACCTTTGAGAGCTATCTAAATCCCTTCCTGAATCACAAGAATTTCTTCCATGCCAGAGTATTGCCTTATTTTCTGCTTTGAATGTCAAGAATGTCTCTGCCATATTCATGCTTTAGCCTAGTGGGAGCTACTGTCTCCTCAGTTTGAAGTATAATACTTACTTTTCTGGTAAATTCTCTATTCTAGCTCTTGTTTTACTCTAGCCTAAATTTTTTAAATTAAAGCCTTCAAGTTATAGTAACAAAATTAAGTTGGTTCTCTACTTGAGCACTTCTATCCAATCCTATATATTTATTAGACATTTTTGGTGTATTTTGTGTTTAGAGTTTTCACATGCAATAGATGATTTTGTTTAAGTCAAGTGTGATACGCAGTTAGTAGAGCTACACTTCACCAGCAAGCTTTTGACATTTATGTCATCTGTACAGTGTGTCTCATACTCTAGCCACAAATAGAATGCAGGATAAAGTAGCCAGGTCACCTCGAAATAAAAGAATCAGTGTACAAAAGCCCCTCAAAATCATAAAATCATTGGTGCTCATAAAATGATACTGCACACTTTTTCAGGAGATTAATGAGTGGGTCATAAAATAGCATTAATTTTTTGGCCAACTTCCAGCCAAGAAGTTGTGTGTTTCCTAGGTAGTACTTTTCCAACTGCAAAAGACTGGCTCTGAGAATATTTGCACTTCACATCATTAATGCTGTTGCGTTTCTTCACTTAAAACAACAAAAAAAAGAGGAAATATAGCTATTGAAACCCCAAACTGCTCCAGCGTTTCTGCCCAGGTGATGTCTTGGGCAGTTATGTCTTTTTAGCTAAATTCTCCAAGTCTTTGGAAATGAGGCTGAGGCAGTTGGAGTGGAATGCTACTGAAAGTTCAGTGGGTCCACGTAGACTGCCCCAACACACATCTTAGAACCATCAATGGCTGCTTTACCTTACGCCAATTAGCAAACTTGAAAATTTATTTATTGGTCACAAGGGTGATAATATTATGAAATACAGACCAAAAAAAAAAAAAAAAGCAAAAATAATCACTGCTACTAGAAGAAAAAATAAATACCCCGCAGCAGTTGATCAGCCTCGTGAATGTCTGTAATGACTGACAGCACATTCATTCACACAGTGGGCACAGAAAAAGGGCATCCCTATTTCCCAGCACAGCTTTTCCAAAATTCTGGGGTGGAGTGAGGGGAGCTAAGCAGACATGACTGAGTCTGTAAGTGAAATTTTCTCTGTGAAACCTGGGACAGTATTCCATGTCAGTGCTTGCCTCCTGAATGTTCCAGAATATCATATCACCATGTGATTTACTGATTTGCAGTCAGCTGCCAGCTGTATTTTAAGAAGGAGAACTCCAACCACTTCTCACCTGAAATATTTCAATATTGTGTTCACATAGAAATATCATTTATGAATGAATTAAAAAACAAAAACCTCAAACCTCTTTGAACTTCATAGACTCTTGGGAGAAATCAGGAATGTTATCAAACATAAACATCTTTTCAATTCAAAATATCATTAAAATAATAAACTTTCTTCTTTTTGAGACAGGGTCTCACTCTGTCGCCCAGGCTGGAGTGCAGTGGTGCCATCTTGGCTCACTGCAACCTCTGCCTCCTGGGTTCGAGTGTAAAATAATAAACATTTAATTAAGGAGCTAAAACTCGAAAAGAGGGATGTTTTATAATTTTTTTTTTTTTTGGTTCATAACTGCCCAACTGTCCCCTAACTTAAAGTTGTTTTAATCGGTCTATGTTGAATTCTCATAACAAAAGCACAAGATTATCTTTTCTGTCTGAATATTTCTGAAAAATTCTCAATGTACTGGGGTTGAATTTCTTCATCCCCTACCAAAGGAAAACCTGGATTTGAAAGCATGTTCCCTTTTCTGTCTGAATATTTCTGAAGAATTTTCTATGTACTGGGGTTGAATTTCTTTACCCCCATGAAAGGGAAACATGGATTTCAAAGCATGTTCCCATAAGGGAAAAATTCCACATCCACGACATTCATAGAATTATCAGGTATAAAAGAGACTTTATCTAAAATTTGATCTATAATTTTCTCTTAAAAACTGGATGATATAGCCACATGTTGTGTATATAATAGATGTATGTGGATGTGTGTGTATTCTTCAGCAACAGTGTTGCACTTTATGCAGGTATAAAATGTTGCCATATTTGTTAATTTTGTCATAACAAATGTTTGATCACATGTGATTTCATACCATAAAAACATATCTGCATTTTAGGGGGAAAATAGAATGCTTCAGGTCTCATGCCAGGTTTTAATGTAGACTTAATTCCTTTTTTAAAAAAAGGGTTTTAAAAAAAAACATTTTTCTAATGTACATTAAGGATGTTGGAGAGTTCACTGAAGCATATGCTCTGAGCTTTCAGGAGCAATCTGTAGTCAGGCATTTTAAATGAAAATTGATTTGTGATTTACATGGTCAGTGGAAAGAAAATTAACTTATGGAAGGTTGTAATGAAATATTAGACAAGTAAAAAAGTAGATGGTGATCTAGTGGAACTAAAAGTCCCATCTGGAAGAATTCTGTGACATTTTTACATTTATCTGTGTTCTGCATGAGTTGTAATGTTAGTGGTAATTTTATGGGACTGAACTGAAATGAAAAGGGTGTTATCACAGATTGCCTACAATATAGGATTGTGTTCAGTGGAGAGGCCTGTATCCTTTTCTCCATTTTCCTATAATATGACTCATTGCACTTTTTTCAGCTACTGTTGTTGAATGCATTCAGCCTTTTACTTGAGGTTATTAAAGAAGAACATCAAATGCTCACAAATACAATCTAACCGCACATTTAAAAGGAACACGGAGGCCTCTCCTTAGTTCTGCATTGTTTAGGTAATGTCTAAGAAAGACCCTTTAAAATGTACGTGAAAGAAGCAAGTGCATTGAATGTAAAGCTTTCACTTTAAACCATTTTTTGTTTGTTTTTTTCAAAAGTATGATTCACCAAAAACCTAGAACATGTTAGCAGGATGGCAAATTTGTATCTTCCTAAAAGTGGGTCATTCAGAAGTTGCCCATTTTTCTCCCTTTTTATTCCAATTTTGTCAAAGCACTCATAATTGTTTCTGTGGTCAGAGAAGAGTGTTCTAGGTAGGAAAGGTCAAGACTCTTCCTTTTCTGTTTGATAAAAAATAAATATCTATCATACTTCAACACTAATGAGTTTATGTAAATTTTGAACGGGGGAATGAGTTGCGGACTTAATTTCACGTGCTGTTCTTCCCTTTACATTGACTATTTTTGACAGAAGGTCATGACTTTTTGAAGTATATTGTTTCTAAATTATTGTGCCTTAAATATTTGGTAAAATTTAAATAGTTTGACCCAGTACTAAAGCATAAGCTGTGAAATTATTTGCCTTCAAATTTCAAAATCCATTTTCTGTCTCTTTTCTTTTCCCTGCTTTCATCTCTTCCTCCATGAACCACAGCTGAACATAAGTAGAACTTCTAAAAATTCTAAATACTAAGGTCTTTGGCTGAATTGGTACTTGTACTATATTTAAATAAATCCACTAAATGTGAGAAATCTTACTTTTAGGATCGATAGTTTGGAATGTCCTCTTTTATTTTCCTTTTTTTTTTTTTTCCATCGAGTTGTGTTCATTTGTGAAATCTTCTCATCTATTTTTCTATTTTCTCTAATAAGAAAAGTGCTAGTCATTTCAATAAGTTAAAATTATATCATGTTGATTTCAACCAGAGTGGTAGCTTTCTAGCTCTGTGACTACAGAGGTGCTTCTCAGGTGGGGCAGCCCGTGTAGCATCACCTGGGCTTTGTAAAAAATAGCAATTCCTAGCCCCCTTCATAGAGTTCTGATGTAATGAGTCTAGGGTACCTCATGACATTGGTACCTTTAAAAAACTCCCTGGTTGAGTGTCCTGTGCAGCCAGGGTTGAGACTACAGCTCTGTAAGAGGAGGTGGTAGGGAAACCCTTTGTGAAGTTGCTCTATTTTAGGTGAGGAAGGGAAGGAAAGAGGATGGGGTTGGTGGGCCTGGATTCATCCCTGCCTTCCCAGAAGACACAACTCTACTCTTCCTCTGTGCAGTTTTTGCATTCTAGGAATAATTGTTTGACTCACAATATCTGGATTTGTGTCTTTGACCTAAATACCCAGACACAAATAGGTTATAGGAGAATTCTGCCTTATTTATTTAATTGCATTTTCAAATCACAGGCTCAAATACATACTTTCATTCCATTGTCTTTATGTAGGTTTGATGACTTAAATTGAGATTTCTGTCCCAATTTAATATAAAATATTTTAAAACTTTTTCCTGAGAACTGGCTAGAAGTGTCTGTTTTTGTAGCAGAGGATGGCCTATTGCCTCCATCCTTTTGGCCTGGTTTTTTGTTGTTTTGTTGAAGTAGAAAGCAAATAGCCCTCCCACCAAAACGTCCTCTAACGTCAAAACCCAAGACTGTAGCTGTGGGTGCTGACGTAGCATTTAAGCAACCATTTGACATCCATCCCTCCTGTCATTTCTGCCGCACATTCAGTTCATAACATTTCTAGGGAAAAGGTCACAGATCTGTCACCAGCAGTGTTTGTGGCACTCAGAAAATAAAACGGGGTGGTTAATGATAGCTGGGGCAGCCCACGTAATCACAGGATGCCGCCGAGGTCAATATTCTGTATTGGCTTTCCGTCCTGTCCATCTGAAACAATATACTGGAGTAAATGTAATCAGTAAGTGGTTGCAAATGAATCTTTTGGAGACATCAGCATTACAGAAACAAGAGATTCAAGAAGAGATGCTAAGTGGGGCCTTTTGGGTTGTAATTGCAACCCTGGGAGTAATTACCTTAATTAATAGCTGCTAAACCTGGGACCCTTGCTCCCAGGCTCATGGATGAGTTTGCAATTGCTGTTCTGGGAACGTCTTTCGGGCTTCGCAGAAAGTGTCAATGGGGTAAACGCACTCTGGGGACCAGGCTTAGGCACTGAGAGCCTCCTGGCCCCATTTTTTCCTCACCACAAGTACATCCCTGCTGATCAGATAGCCATCTCCATAGACCACAAAGTAGTGAGTGATGGTTGTGGAATTGGATGAGGAGATCTATTTCAGCACTAAGTTCCTGTTTAGTCAAGAGAGCCTTAAATGCATGCTGTTTCCGGTGGATTGATAGCTCTGGTTAGAAAACAGCAGCCCTCTTGACATTTGCCTGTGAATACATAAAGAGCTCAAGAAAGAGAAAACAATAGGGCAGCTTTTGTTTGCGCATCCTCCAGGCCCACTTCAGTAGGCTGTCTTTAAGAGCTGGCAAACTTGTCTGAAGGATCAGCCACAGGCAAAACTGTAACAAGTTTGTTTCTCGACCTCGGACTTTCCTTTGCCGTCTTTAGTGATGCTCCCTCTCTCCTCTTCTCATCGGGCATCAACTGTCTGAGCCATTCTGCCTTCTCTCCCTGGTCCAAACCTCCTCTCGAGAAAAGTCCCAATGCACTTGCTTATCCCGAGGTTTCATTTCCCAACAATGATTCCAGAAACACTTACAGGAAAGCAGCGGCTTGGGCCAGCCATCAGGTAACTGGATTTGGGAATTATTTAGAAAAAGAGAAAAACCTCCTCCCCCTCATACCCTTATCCTATAGTCTGTATGACTTCACTAGTAAGATACTAGTTTGTGAGACCCTGATGTTAAAGTTTTCTCAGTAATGATCCGAATATTACCACTCGAAGGATTCCATTCACATGGAAAGTGTGTTAAAGAAACAGGCAGGTATCTCTTAACAGCGATAAGTCTCTCCATTTACTTTGCAATCTTTGCCCTAAACAATGTGTGTAATCCTGGACCTTGGGATTGGGAGAGAAGGGGAGATACTAACTTCGACATTTTGAGGATCTCAGTGTTGGTGTACGAACTCACGTGCAGCTCAGATTTATTGAGCACATACTAAATTCTGAGCGCTCTCAAAACTCTTCTCACTTACTTGCCACAGGCAGCCTGTCCAGGCATCATCCTCCTCATTGCTCATAGTAGTCAACCAAGGCACAGATGTGATTAAAGAGATTTTTCCAAAATAATACAACTAGGAAGCAGCGGAGTCCACGTTTGAACTTGAGTTGTCTGGCCGAGATGCCCTGTCCCTTCCACTGCTCCAGTAACTGGGAATCAGGTTTACCTGCTACTGGTTTGGAACATTTAAAGTGGCTCCCACAAGATCTATAAGAAGTTCAAGGCTGGGCGCGGTAGTTCATGCCTGTAATCCCAGCACTTTGGGAGGCCGAGGTGGGCAGATCACGAGGTCAGGAAATCGAGACCATCCTGGCTGACACAGTGAAACCCCGTCTCTACAAAAAAATACAAAAAATTAGCGGGGCGTGGTGGTGGGCGCCTGTAGTCCCAGCTACTCGGGAGGCTGAGGCAGGAGAACGGCGTGAACCTGGGAGGCAGAGCTTGCAGTGAGCTGAGATCGCGCCACTGCGCTCCAGCCTGAGCGACAGAAGGAGACTCCATCTCAAAAAAAAAAAAAAAAAAAAAAATATTCAAGGTAAGCCAGGCACGGTGGCTCATGCCAGTAATCCCAGCATTTTGGGAGGCTGAGACAGGAGGATTCCTTGAAGCCAGAGTTCAACACCAACCTAAGCAACATAGTGAGACTCTGTCTCTACCAAAAATTAAAAAAAAAAAAAAAAATTAGCAAGGTGTAGTGGTGCATGCCTATAGGCTCAGCTACTTTGGAGATTGAAGCAGAGGACCACTTGAGCCCAGGAATTTGAGGCTGCAGTGAGCTATGATCACACCACTACACTCCAGCCTGGTTGACAGCATAAGACCCTGTTTAAAAAAATTTAAGAAAAAGAGTTCAAGATAGCATGGTTTGATGACAAAATTTTGGTATGCTGAGATAGTAATACTTGCTCAGTAAAACTGAATGAATTGATTAACTGGAACAACCTCATGCCTCTAAATATGTCTCCTTCCCATAGCAATAGAAGAATTTTCAAGTAAATCTAGAAAGGGGGAAAATCATAAAGGGCCCAACAGAAATATAAGAATTGATACAAATAGTTTCTGCCATTCTTAAAATGAATAAGTGAAGGGAGAATGCCAGTTAGTACTGGTCAGTATACTCAATATATAGATACACACTTTTCTGTGTCTGACGAATGTTATTACTAAAATTTTAATTAGAATACAAGCCCCCCCACAAGGCACCCCAAATAGATCTGTGTGCTAATGGGGTCAGAAGAGCTAGACAAAGGATAAGCACAGTAGTTCTCAATTGGGGCTGATTCTTCCCCTACCCCCCACAGGGACATTTGGCAATGTCTGGAAACATTTTTGTTGTTGTAATAACGGGGGGGAGGGGGGGCAGGGGGTGGTGCTACTGGCATCTAAAGGATAGAGACCAGTGATACAGCTAAATACCCTGTGAGGCACAGGACAGCATCAAAACAAAAAATTATCTAGCCCCAAATGTCAGTTGTGCTGAGATTGAGAAACCTTGGATCAAAGAACTAATGTTGAGGGTGAAAAAATGACCAAGGGTAAAGAAGCCTGATTGAATTTACAATCTGAAAGTGCAAGTGTGTTCTGGCTAGAAATTGTGATAAGAAAAGCATCTTAATATTGTTAGCATGATTGAAAATTATTTCAGTATTCTTCACAGTCTAGTGGGATTGGCTTTATAATAAATTTTAAGCAGGGATGGAATTAACTTCCAGGAAAACAGCAATGATAATAGGTAGCAGTTTTTTACCCCTACAGCATGCCAGGCATTTACTATATGCTTTACATACATTATATTTAATCATCACAACTCTATGATGATAAAAAAAATTGCTATAAGAGATTAAATGGTATGGTAGAGATATTTCTGTTCTGATCACTTCATTTCCTTTTCCTCATTGACACATAGACCGTATTTTCCATCCTTTCTTACAGGTAAGCGGGTCTCTATGACTGATCCTGGCCAATAAAATGTGGGTACAAAAAGATATGTTCTTCCAGAACTGACTTCTAAAAATTCCTTCTATTCAATCCCCTGCATGTTCTCTCTTCCCTCGGATCCAGTGGAGGACTCAGGCCCTAGGGAATGGCCTGGATCCCTGAATGACTGTGTGCGCCCCACTGGCCCTTGCTGGACATAGATGTGAAAGAAAAATAAAAAACATTATTGTATTTAGCCACTAAAATTTGGGGTTTCTTGGAGCAGTTGGTGTGCCCTAATTAATACGTGGGGCTTTAAATAAGCTGGAATTTGAATCTATGTTTTTCTAATTCCAGAGCCCCTGTCCATGATGACTACATTGTGTTACAAATAAATTATTATAAACCATTTCAAAACAAGTACAAACTATTTTCAAGAAACAGTTGTAAAAAGATGTCTATAATTTTCTCTGGGTTTCTTCTAGATAGAAAAGTCAAAGTATAAAATTATCATTGAATTTTCTCATTATAGAGATGTAAATTGATACCAATATGTCCCTGAAGTATATAAATATTCAACAATTTTAGGAACAGATAAAAATGTATGATGTTTATGATTATATATGAATAGACACTATTCTTCACATGTTCTTCTGATATTAACCAGATATTTGTTAGCTGTTCTTCTTTCCAAGCACAAAGGACAAGTAGATAGATTACAAAAGATTTTTAGGAAAAAAAAATGGAGAGAAGATAACCAAGTACTGCTTACCTGTTTCTATTTCAAACCGAAATAAAACACTGACTCTTGATGAATGATCAAAGTTATCAACTAGAAAGACAATCATTCTACTTGCAAGTAGGAGAACAAAGAGGGTATCTCTAAAAAGACTATCACTCATGGTCACTAGGTTGAGAACCCTTTAATAGAAAACATCCAATTTCTTAAGAATGTGTATAGCTCCCTCCAGCATATGGAAGGTATTCAAATACTTACTGAATTAATCTGAATATTTATATTATTGCAGTTATAAGATCTAACCAGAATGAACACATACTGAAATTGTTGGTAGGTTTCCTTTAACTTCTTGCTACCTATGATTTTATTGAACTCAACGTATCAAGCAAATATTATTGCACTGGCAATCATTTAATGTTGCCATGACATGCTGAGATCAAAAGTAGTTATGGCCCATGTCATTTGCCTGAAATAATGCACATGCTAAAGGCAAGGAGTCTTCTGGTGTGGGATCAGTTTCCATGGCATTAAACTAAGGACTTGCCCATGAAATGAAGTTCTGTGCTCTCTAAAGGACATCTACAGAATTTCTTGACTCTGTGTATAATATACTTCCATTCTCTCCCGGACTATTCTTTGGTTTTTAAGCTTTTAAGCTTATTGTCAACAATATTTTAGCTTATCATAGACCACATTGTAGCATATTATATATGTTAAATGTTTTCTGACAAATTACATGTAATTTATTAATTCATTCATTTATTTTTATTAACTACCTATCCTATGCTGTGCTCAGGGATACCAGTTGTCTGGAACTTCAACCCACATTCTCAATATTATATTCCAACATGACTAATACAGACGTCATAGTTTAGTGAGGAAGGTAGACCTGAAAACAGGTAATTTGCAAAATAATTTGATAGAATATTGTAAAATGAGAACTAAATGAATGGTGGTGTTATCTGTTTTACCAAAAAAAAAAAAATTCTACTAAGTGGTATCTAGTCTGAATTTAGCATTTAGCTTTTCTCAACATTATCATTAGCTACCTTATTAAGTAATTAAGGTGCCAATATTATCAATAATTTAATTAATAACTCTTTTAGAAATGAGATACTGCAAAGCTTCTTGCACTGCTACATTCTCATTCTCTGGGACTTGTAGGAAGGGTCTCCCCCGAGGCTGATCTACTTCCATCCTTCCCAGCACAGAAGAGAAATCCTTTCGGAGGGCTAGGGGATGATGATCTGGGCTATGGCAAAGTGGAATTAGGACCTGGGTTTCTTCATCTCTTCCCGGATTCCCTCCACATGGCTGCACTACTAATGCCACTGGCCAGAGTCTTGTGATTGTTAGCAGACCACCAGAGAAAGCCAGCATGTGAATGCCACCCCCCAATGCACAATATGTATACATTACCAAACTTCCTGGTGACTCATTTTCTCCAGCATAGCAGAGTCTTTCAGAAAGCGTAAAACCCGTAAAACCCGATCACTTTAATGATATCAATCCATCTGCGTGGTTGTCCTTCTCTTGTGTTTTCTGGGCTTCTGGTTATGAAATCAGAGCATGGGGATATTTCCTCTGAGACTTTTCATTAAATGGTATTCGGCGCAGAGAAAGGCATTGCTGAATCTTTAATGTTCTGCTACCAATAGGCATGTGGGCCTTCTGTCCTGCTTGTTTTAACATAAATTTTATGGAAACTACATCTTTAGCACACACATGCTAAGCATACAGCACTGTAAGAGCCCCATTTTGAAGACAATCAGCCCAGGATATTGTAATCCCTCTGTTAGATAAAATGCATGTTTCCCTTTTAATGATAAATCGGTCTGTTCAAATATTGAATAAGATGTTACCCTTGGGATTCTTTAGGATTAAAATTAGATTATTAAGGGAAAAAAAGGACTCTGAATGGAAATATTTTCTGACCTGTGATTAGCACTTGGATGCTTTCAGTACTGCCCGGTTGAGCAGCTGTCACTGTATTCTAAGTGACCATCCCCTACTCTCCCCGAACCTGTCCCAGAGAACATGGTAGAAATGGTGTCTCTTGGTATTATGCAATGCTGAGGGCCTGAGTGGTCTTAAGCCTTAGACTCTATGAGTTTTGATGTGCAGAAGATTAGTATCAATGAGTTATTGGATTTAGTGATTTTTGTTTTCAGGTGAAGACAAAATGCAGCCATGTTGCTGTGTGTTTATTTCTGAGTAACAGACGAAGTACAGGAACAAGATCACAGTGTGATCCTTCTGGAAACTCACCTTTCTTTTGTGTTTTGTTTGTCTGTTGGCTGCTTCATATGCAACCTACCTCTAGGTGCAAAAGCATCTTTTGTTCCAATGATTCCACTGATCCCCTCTTCATAGGACCAAACTACTATTTAATAGGGACTGTTAGAAATTCATTTTCTACTAATGTCAATTTTCTTGCCAACACACGGAAATGTCTCATTCATCAGTAGTGCCATTGTTCCATTTTTGTTACATTCTGCTACAATGTTATTCTAGAAGTAAAACTATCCAGATAGGGCATCAAAATAATTCTTTTCCCAGACTCTTAACTAAGTGAAATTCTCTTAGGCATTCCTCCCTAGGTGTGGCTTTCTTCCTGTGTTCAGAAGCCAATTCTTTCACTCTGATGCAACAGAACAATTGCCTTCCCACTTTCAATTTATGCATTTGTAGTGCCTTGTAGGTTCTGTCTCTGCTGTCTTTAGGATGCTAAACTCTCCACCACCAAGGCAGAGCTTTGGGGTCAGCCCCTTATGTTCCGGGATTTGCTGCTTTTACCTTCTTCATTAATATTACACCATCTTTTCGTTTCCTTGCTGTGTAACTACCTGCTGCTCACATGCTCATCTCTTTCAGCAGCCTGCCTTTGTCTGACCCAGATCTACAGCCACTCATTTTTAGAAAAGAAAAAGGAGGCAACAAAGGCAGCGTAATAGATGTATCTGGGCAGATCATAATAAAAATAGCTCCTGAATATCAAGTACTGTGGTTAGGACTTTCCATATTATTATCTCATTTATACACATAATGATTTTATGAGGTAGTTATTATCTCCATTTTGCTTGTTCAAGGTCACACACCTGGTAATTGGTGGTAGTGAGATGAAAGCCAAGGTCTCCCTGCCTTTACCACTGGACCACCCTGCCCCTTCTCCTGCCAGTCCACTGGGCTTTCTCCCCTGAGAGTCAAAGCTTCAGCCTGTTTCCCCTCTGAGGTCCTTGGTGTTGACAAGACCTCAGTCTAGATCAGATTGTATTTTATCCCCTTACTCTCTGTGCATTGTCTCTCCTGAGCTTTTTAACATACTGGGAGCCCTTCCTTAGAATAGCTGTCACCTACTCCTGTTGTAATTTATACCTATTGACACTATGCTGCAGATAATTCACGTTTGCAAACTGTCACTTTCCACTGTCACCAGAAGTAGCTAGCAAACGGAAATCGTATGCATGGTGCCCATCAACAGAGGACCTTGGTGTCACTTGATGCAAACACATGTGGGGGAAAATGAACCTGTACCTCCTGGATCACACAGATGTCTTCTTTCCAATCAAGAGCATCATTTGATGACTTTGAAGAAGCCAGAAGATGAGAGAAATAACTCCTAAGATGTGATCATTGTTGAAATAGAATACTGAACAGGTGCATCTGCATTTTCTGGAACGTCTCTGGAGTACATCTTTTATTCTTTGGTTAAGTAGCAAAATGCAGTTGCAACATTTTCCCATGAAACTACTAATATAATACATATTGAAAACCAAACTGCACTCACCACTTCCTTTGAGGACTCAAAGCTAAGACTCAAGAGAACCACGGAATTTTCTTTAAATAGAACACACTTCAGAAATTATTTGTCCCCACCTTCTACATCACAACTAAAGAAACTGAGGTACAGAAATATTAATGGATGCATTCAAGGTTAAACACGGTGATGAGTACTCTAAGAATATAACTAAGTGCCTCTCAAATTAATATCATAGCACTTACATACATTTCGGTACCCGTCATTTTTCTCTGCTTCCATGGCATTGGTAATAATGGAAACTTATTCCTGCTTACAGATTGTGTTTGCATTTTTTTCTCATCCTGTGGTTTGAAATAGTTAAAGCATCAGCCTCAACCAATATGCACTTGAATTTGAAATTTGCTGTATGATGCTGCTGCTTTTCATTTTTTACCATTTCACACCTTGTCCGCATCTTGAGCAAGCTTGTAAGTTTCCAGCGCATACATTTCTTGTGATGATATATTGTCCTGGTGGAAAATTTCATTTACTGGCTGTGCCCTTTGCTGAACCTGTTGCTAGTCAGGGAACATGATAAGCGTATAAGTAGCATGCTACTTCATTTATCATACATCGTTTTAGACACTCAAATATCTCATATACAATTCTGCATTCTGCACAAAGAGGAACTACCCAACTCACAGAAAAAAAAAAGATCTTCAAGTAAATTATCACTTTATGTTATATAAATGTATCCTCTTAACAAAAATTAATCATAGTTTATACTAAAACTATAAGTATCCTTTTTTTTTTTTTTATAACCCTGCTAACCACATGCTGTCAAACACGAATAGAAAGAACCTGGCTTTTGTGATGTGGTGTGTAAGAGAATTGGAAGATATAAAGACGCTATTTTCAATAATTGGATCACATTGTGAAATAAATCAGGGTATTGGGAATCCCAGCAGTGTCTCAGGGGCTGTCTGGTGCTACACTCCTCACACAGAGAGAAGCGCTTCAACATTTTCCTCCTTGTGCCTTGAGTGAAAACAGCCCTAAGTCAGAGCCAACACTTGTAGAAGCCGGAATGAGGCTGGAGAGAGAAGGTACATCAGTGAATGGAAAGCCAAGGAAAACAAAGCTCTAAGCGTGTGCTTAGAAAGTCTTCTTTTTAAAAGGGTTATTTTCCTAGGCTGTTCCAGGAGGCCAGGCCTACCTAATTTCAGTAACTTTTCCTGTATTGATTTCTGCTTTTCCCCCACCTGTCAATGCAGTGTTTTACTAGCACCCATGTTTTATGTGTAGCATTAAAAAATCTACATTCTGTCAGAATGGGGCCCTTGAAATTTTGAAAGTGAAACTTGATTTACATTAAACACTGCTTAGACTAATTAGGACCTTTCTCAAAGGAATTGTGAACATGAAATACAGCTAACAATTATGTGTTCGCTGTCTCCCTTTCTTTATAGTCCAGGAAGTACTTTAGCTGAGTGGAACCCATAGACAGATAAAGGCTATGGATACTTACAGAAAGATAAAAGACTTGATGGAGGCCCGGGCATTTTTATCCATATAGGACTACTGCCCCTCAGAAACAACAGTGTATGTATTTCAACATGGTGCATTTCAGCAGCAACTCACTTCTATACCTCTAAACACGACTCAGCTCGACCCGGTCTTGCAGGGGTACCCATATAAAAGGGAAGAGCCTCTCAAATGAAAACTCACTTTTAAACAGTTTTTTGTTTTTTTGTTTTCAATAAGAAAGAATGTTCCTTTCTGAAATGCAGGATTGGGATGCAGAATTTAAATGTAACATTACTTCTGGCCACTGTGAAAACACCCTTACTAAATATACAGCAACAAACCATTTGGTTTTCTCCATTTCTCATGTTGATGGAACTCTCTCTAGGCCCTAGTTCTTCTTGCTCTTTGAATCACAGTCTTTGAGATGTAAATGAAAGCTGTGGATCTTCCCTACAGACAAAAACGCACATCTGAAACACACAGATGTCTGCATGTAATTTCAGGGGGGTATAAATGCTCTGAGGTTCGCTCATGGGTCTCCAAATGTGCATGGAAAGAGCACTGGATTCACATCACCAGTTACAAACTGAGGCAGTTTATTAAGCCTCTCTAAACTCAGTTTGAGCATCTGTAAAATGAGCACAAAGATAGTACTCACCAAGTGGGCTGCGTTGGCGATTAGAGACAATGAACATACAAGGACAAACGCCGCCTGGCACATGGTAGTTGCTTCGCCAGTGTCTGTTTCTTCTTCCTTCTTAGACTGACTTACCAGAAAGCAAAGTCATTAACTAGAAAGCAGGGCTTGACAAACATCAGCCTGCCGGCGGAATCTTACCTACCACCTGTTTTTCTAAATAAAACTTTATTGGAATACAGCCACATCCATTTGTTTACGTATTGTTTTCAGCTGCTTTTGTGCTACAATGGCAGAGTTGAACAGTTGTAACAAAGATTATGTGGCTCGCAAAACCAAAAAATATTTGCCACCTGGCCTTTTCCGGAAAAAGTTTACCAACACTTGCTCTGTAGCTCTTAACCCAAGTCAACAGCATTTGCAGGCAGTTCCCTTCCCCGTGATTGGAGGAATCTGTTTATTGCTATTGTGACCATACCCTGTTTGTCGGTTGGATCTGGGGTAAATACTAACAGTTGTTGGCAGCAAGGTCTGGTAGTGAAGACTCCAGCTCCAAACTGAAATCAACTCAGATGTCTATCAAGAGGAAAATGGACGAATACATTGTGGTGCAGTATTTGTGCAGTCAAAAAGTATGGTAATAAAAACAATGAGCTATTGCTACACTCAGAAACGTGGGACCAGCAAAGAAAGCTGAACATAGAAGGGTATATACTGTACTGTCACATTTATATGTTCTAGAACATATAAAACTAACTCTTGGTGATACAAGTCAGAGTAGTGAGGGAAACCTCTGGTCTGTTGAAGCATTCTATACCTCCATTACTTAGCACAAGATGGTAGTTACATATGTAAACATTTCTGAGCTATATATATAAAATTAATGTACTTTCTGCACTTGGGATGTTATAATTGAAGTGGAATACTATGAAAGACAGAGAGACAGAGAAGAGAGTGCTCTGGGCTGAGGCTGTCAAGAGTCAGATCCTGATTTTCCACCACTGACTAGTAATAAGACTTGGGACAGCTGTCTTCATGGTGCCTCAGTTTCCTCAACTGTAGAATGGCCAAATGGTTGGGTAGGTGTAAATTTCCTTGTCTGCAATTCCAAAATCCAAAAAATCTCTGAAAAGCAAAGGTGTTTTCATAACTCATTTAGCAGCACAACTGACCTTAACTTGTATCAGAATATTTATGGTTTTTATTTATCCCACTTAGTATGAAAAGTAATAGGTCTTGTTGCAGAAAAATATTAATGTGCTTCATTGTGGAATGCGGGTACAGATGATACTGGGAGTATTATTAATATGTGGTATATGTTTTCCATGTTAATTTTCTAAAACATTAAAAATTCTGAATCCAAAATTTCTGGACCAAGATCATCAGGGAAGTGATTGTGGGCTTACATCTGCCTCATGAGTTTATGAGGATTAAATAAAATTGCACCTGAAGAGCACTTAGAACAATGCCTGTCTCATGCAAAGCACTTAACAAAGACTAATGTTATTGATTGTAATTTCTGCTCCCACTCCAAGGAAATGTATGACAATTGTTTTCCTTAGGGCCAGATGACACTAATTATTAAAACTATCAGGAGTCAAATTTCTAAAGACAGCAGCCTATAAACCTTCCCTTGAGCAAACTTCATGACAAAGAGGTGGAAAACTGTGGCTTCATAAAGGGGGCAGAGCCCTGAATTATCACTCAGGAAAACTTCACAAATGGGACTCTGTTATGAGAGGCTGTTTTCTGTCACATCCCCAAGTAGACACTTCCACTACGATCAGAAATTGCTAAGTATTCTTGAACAGAATATGAGGGTTTCTTTGACGGGCCAGGAAAGGAGTTTTATTTAGTGCTGATTCTGCCTGAGTTTTAAAAATACTCCGTTTCCAGCGTTTCTGCTGGGCTGTGTATATTTGAAGCATTCCACTGAAAGGACTTCTCTGTCTCTGACATCTTTGTTTGTACCGGAATTAAGGTGGCCATATGCAAGGAAATTACCCCAAATCAGGACAAGGAAAGGAAAAATTAATGGGAGAAGCAAGTCACATAAATGATCCTTCAAAAGGATGTTCAGCATCCAAAAGTAATAAAAAGAAGAGCTTTATGGAAAGAGCAATGGCTCTGAGTACCAAATTCTGGTTCTTGCATCTGCCACTATTTGCTGGGTGACCTTAGACAAACCACAGAATGCCTTTGTGCTTCAGTTTCCTCATTTGTAAATCGAAGGGGCCTTAAAAATGGAAAGTTGATTTCTAATATGCCTCTCAATTCTGTGAATTCTGACTGCCCCAATTTTGAAAGGCCAGAAACCAGTTCCTACCAATCAACTCAAACTCCTACATAAGACCAGAGGTATCTACAGAATGAGAAGCTTTACAAAATACTGACTGATTTAAAATACAACCCTGTCTTGTTTACTGTGGCATCCCCAGTATCTAAAATAGCACCTGGCACAAAGTAGGTACTGAAAAAGTATAGCTGCATGAACGACTGACTATTTTAATAATAGATCTGTTACTGAGACAGCAATAGTTTCTTTGATAGATAAATACTAATGAAGTTCATGTTATTTAATGACTCTTGCAAGTAAAAGTTATGATATTTTCAGCCATACAGAAAATCACAGCTCAAAATTATTTACAGGGAAAATGTCTCATCTCATATATTAAGAATTCAAAAGTGAGACAGCATCTTTATTGGTTTATTTATTGGCATCTTTATTGGCTCAACAGTGTCACTAAAGACCCAGGTTTCTTCCTTGCTCTGCCCACCATCTTAGGCATGTTAACTTTCTTGCAACTGACTCACCTTGTGGTTGCCAAGCAGTTGCTGCATTTGCAAGCGTCATGTAACCTTCCTCCCTTTCCCCCAAGACCTCAGCAGACTTCTCACTTCTTATTGGCTGGAATTAGGTCACATGTGTACTCTTAACCTGTTCCTGGCAAGAGGTCTGGGATACATAATTGTCTTAGATAGTTTAGGAGAAATGGGTATGTTCCCTGAACAAAATCAGGGTTTTCCTAGCAAGAAGGAGGCAGAGGAATAGATTTACATAATCAATGGATAGTGATTGCTCCAGATTTAAATGTCTGTTTAATAAATAGCTGTTCAATAAGTAAATGAATGAATGAATGAATATAGAAACAAATGGCATCAAGATAAAAAGTCAAATGTGAAAATGCCAAATGGGTGATCCAAAAATTAAGTGACAGAGGGATTTTCTGAAGATATCACTGTGGGCTGATGTGGGAAGGAAGGTGTCACTGGGATAGTGGCACAGGCCTGAACTTGGATGGTCTGGATATGGGTGGAGAGCTGGTGAAGGCATTTCATTTGTGGGGAGAGTTTGATCCAATGTAGGGAAGTAGAAACACATATAACCTGTATTCGTGGGAAGAGAGACACTGAATGAAGAGAGGAGAGGGCAATAGGGGACAGTTATTAAGGATCAGTTTGGAAAAATAAATTTTTACAACTTGGCTCACTGACTAGGTCTTATTCAATTGGTAATGGGAAGTATTTTTTTAGTTAAATGTATTGAGCTATACTTTACATAAAGCAAATTCCACTCTTTTCAGTATACAGTTCCATGAGTTTTGACAAACACACACAGTTGGTATAACTGTGATACAAGGTAGAGACAAATTCTTCAAATATTTTCTCATCCTCTTTGTAATTAACTCTTCCTTGACCACCAGCCTTCAGCAACCACTGATCTGTTTTCTGTCTCCATAGTTTTGCCTTCTTCTGAGTGTCATATGTAGCCTTTTGAGTCTAGCTCCTTCCCTTAAAATAAACATTTGAGATTCATCCATGTTATATACAACAGTAATTAGTTCCTTTTTCTGTGAGTAACGTTTCATTGCATGGGTATACCACAGTTTGTTTTTCCATTTACCAGTTGAAGGATATTTGGATGGTTTCCCTTTTTTTTTTGTTTCTGTTTTTGTTTTTTGGGCAATGATAAAGCCACTGTAAATGTTTGCCTATAGGTTTTTCTGTGAACATAAATTTTTATTTATTTTGGATAAATACTTAGGAGTAGAATTACTGGGTTGTATGGTAAGTGTATGTTAACTGCCAAACAGCTTTCAAAAGTGGTTGTGCTGCTTTGTAATCCCAACTGCAGGGTATGAGCATTCCAGTTCCTCCACATCCTGTCAGCACTTGATGTTGTCAGTTTTTGTTTTGCCTTTTTTTTTTTTCTCGTCTTGTCTTTAGCCATTCCACTAAGCATGTAGTGGTTTTAACTTTCACTTCTCTAATGACTAATAATGTTGATCATCTTTCTTGTACTTATTTGTCTACTATATATCTTTTTCAGTAAAGTGTCTAAAAAGGCTTTTTTTTTTCCTTTTCGGGTCATGATATGGTAAAATCAAAGCTTTAGAAAGACAAACTTGAGCTGGAATTAGGGTCTTGTTATGAAAATCAGATAGGAAGCTACTACATAAACGAAGTCTGAAGGGATGAGAAGAGTAGTATACCCATAATTACATAGCATATTTGTTCTAACAAATAGACACTGAATATAGAAAACACTTTGCACTATGCCTGCCAGTAAACTGAAAATAATAATTACTGCCATGTATGGTGTACCAGATACATGCAGGCACATGTGTACACAGTCACAGGTATGAAATAATTTAATCTTCACACCACTTCCATCAGGTTCTAGTTCTCTCCTCTACCCTTCATATGAGAAACTGAAGTACAGAGAAGAAAATCACTCACTTAAGATCATACAACTATTAAGAGTAAGTGACATCTGGAGGATTTGAAGTCTATAACCACCACACAATACTGCCCTCATAGAAGTACTTCCATTAATGTTTGTTGAATTAAATGAATTTTAAAACTATAAGAAATCACCAAGCATACCTATTTCATTGTTTTGTTTCTTAGAATCAAAACTGGTTTGACAAAGATACTAAATGTAACTGTTCTCAATAACAAATAGCACATATTATATTATTTGAACAATAATAAAATGGCAGTATTCTTCTTTATTTTCCAACTGGATCAAGAGTGGTGGTCCCCAAAAGTAGCAGACTATAGGGTTCATTATCCATTTCCTGTGGTTCTTTTTCAAAACTGTCTTCCCAGTGATAGAAAGGTGAGGACCACTAAATACAGGCTACTTTGGGGACTCACCTCCCCTGCACCCCCTCCACCCCTTAACCAGGGCATAATTGAGCCATTTCCTCACTTAGCTGGATGCAAGCTCTGTCCACTCCACTCACCAGTAGAAGACCCAACCTCATTGCTTGGGAACAATTATGCCCTGCCAGGGTACAAGAGCACCCACCTTTGAAACCACTTCTACAGAACCAGAAGGATGAGAGCAAACAAAGAAAAAGTATAACAAAAAGCCCTTTAATCCTTATTTCTTGGCTCAGCTCTAGGAGAGTTATTTTACTGAGTTCTCCAAGAAGAGATAAGAGGTGCTAATTATGATATCAATAATTTATTCTAGGAACCAAGACAATTCATGCTACCAGATGAAAATGAACACAGTTTTAGAGGTTTTATATTGTAAGGGTGTGAAAACTCAGCTCTGTTAGGATAGTACACTAATCCTCAGAAATGAAGTCCCCAGAATCTATCTGATTTGTCTCTCAGTCAGTTGGAAAACTGAGAATTTGCCCATCTTTTCAAACTAAGTACTGACTTTGAAGCAGTTGTTTGCTGCTGTGCCCTAGCAAAGATTTGTATGTAGGCAGTGAAAAGATGGGATGTTATGCAAAGGTGTCAGGCCTGTTTTTAGTGCTAGAAAGTCTTACAGGTCATTGACAGTTGCAGACCTACAACATTGTCTTCAAGTTCTTAAAGCTTATTGAGAGAGGAGACTTGAGGAAGCTTTTTGACTGAAAAGGTATTCATATTTGATAAATTTCCATTAATGACAATCTTTCACTGGCAATGTCCATTATAAGATTAGAGACAGATTCTCTCAAGGGAAAAATGTTGATTTACTATATTTCCAGATGAAGTGGGACTACAAAATAGAAAAAGAGAAATTCAATTAAAACTTCATATTTAAAAAAAACAGTTTTGTCATGAGACATTAGAATAAATTTCAAGTACTGTCATTAACTTTAGATTGCGATGTCTTTCTGAGGCATAGGTATATTTTAAAGTGCTTACAAAAGGAAGACAGAAAACAGCATTTTGCCCCCAAACCATGCCCACGCTGCAAAAACATCTCACAACTACAGTTAGGTTCACTGTGGGAAATAGTCTGATTCTGTGGCAAGAGCTGAGCCTGGGTACCACTCATTGCCTGTGTGACCATGACGAATTTCTTTCTCTGAGACTGAATTTCCTTTTCTACAAAGCGGGCATAAGAATATTTATGCTTAGGGCCATTGTGAGGATTAAATACATCAGTGTATGAGAAATAGCTGGAACCGGTATTAACTTACTGGTGGTAGTTATTGGTAGCTCTTTTTCCCTAAAATTACAATATCATGAAATCCCAAGAAATTCCATCAACTAATCATTCATTTCTGTATGTACACTCACGCACACACACATTTCATACAAGCTGTGTAATGTTAATATAGAAAAATTGTAGCCTATGGTTATCTATCCCATGAGGGTCCAAATTCTGAGCCAGGTGTTAAAATCATGGTTCCCGTTTATACTTACCATGAACAGAATCACCATCGCCAACTCAGAGGATCTAAACTTGCCATCAATTCTTCCTTGGCATTAACTTCACAGCTGCCCCTTGCCCAGAAATGATTCTTCCATTGAAAGAATATCATTTATAAAAATTATACATTTTAATGAACCAGAAGAATTCAGTTAACAGCCACAGATACTCCAAATGGCCTTTAATATTTCCAGAGGGATATGAGAAATCTCTGAACTTCACAGCAGTCCATGAAAAAAGGTATCCTGGAGATGTCCAAAGTCTATAACCCGATAGGTATTTCACAGAAATAATGTGGGGCTTAGGTAATGACTTAGCAAAGTTAAGGATTTTGTTGAGTGAGTTACCATCAAGCAAAGCTAAAGTCTACTTTGGGTCTATAAATCACAGAAATGAATATCTTTAAAAGTTGAAGCTGCTTGGAGAAAATATCTGGCCCTGCATTAAGATCTTGAGTTGAAGATAATAACAAATTAACTTACTCAAAAGTGAGCAGACCGCTTTGTAAAACTTGACCCAAGTAGAATTTTCATGAATACTGCCCAGTTTTCCTCTAGTTCTGAATTCTGAAAAGTGAAAATGACATATGATTATCTACCTTTCACTTTTACACCTAGGCAGCATTGGGGTCTCTTCATTCTGTTTATTATTTAGACTCACTGGGAAAATACTAGCCGAATCATTAGCCCAAGAGGTTGTCTTGATAGCAATATCTACCAGTTAGAAAGAAAATCTTTTTTTATGACTTGATTTTTTAATCAACTTTTTACATTCTTGTTAAGCCTATTAAGAAGAGGTTCCTGTCTGTGCCACATCATTCAGTTTCCTGGAAAGGCTATTAGTTCTACATGCTGGATTAGGACTGAACACTAATGCAAGTCTCTTTCCATCTAAGAGGAGCTTAGTTTTTGCATGAAATCATGTTATCACCTACAGTAAAACCTTAGAGGTCTCCAGTATGTAGTACATGGGACTGCACATAGTTCCAGCTAGATTCAATAGAGAGCATCAATGGGGAAAGAATCCTGAAAAAGTAGAAAGAAGACCACATAATTTGACCAAGAAGATCATGGTTCTGATACCTTTTGTTGCTGTCCTCACCACTATTTCCAACCCTTTTTCTACAAGCATAGTGATGGGAGCAAAACCCAGATGGCATTCTGAGATAAGCACTAGATATGTAGATGAGAAATTGAAATATTATTCATGATTTAGCTACTTTGCTTTCCTCTCACTGACCATTTCAGGGAGCCACATATCAGGGAGTCTTGGGGTAACTGCTCAGAGAGAAAGAAACAAGATGTTAACCAAGTTGAAAGTAAACCCAAGGCTTTTCTGTCACCTGCTACCACCTTTTAAAGTCTCATTGGAGAAATGTCGGTCAACCTTTAGGAATATAATCTATGAAATCATGTTTGACTTCCACCAGCAAATATGTTCTGAGCCCCTCCTATGTACCAGGCATGGTAATGGGCACTGGGACGACAGGAGGAGACCAAGGAAGGCCTGGTTTCTGAGGGGACATTCTGCTGGGAGGGCCGGCATTTAGCTAAAGATGTGCACAGACAGCACATAATTGCAAACTGTGATTAGTACTACCAAAGGAGAAAACAGTGTCAGGACAGAGAAAATAAAGAGGATGCAGTGTAGACTGAGATGGTTTAAGTTGACCCCCTACTGAAAGTGACTTTTAAGGAACATTAGTGGAAGATATAACCAAGTGGTTAAGCCAAGCTGTCTGGCGTCACGTGTCAACCCCAGCCCTCCTTTGACCTTAGGCAAGTTATCTAACCTGTGTGAGCCTTGACTCCTGTATGTAAAATTGGTATAACAGAACAACCTAACTATCCCATGAAATTGATGGGATGACTCTGAGAATGAGCTAATTCCTCTCAATGGTTTAATAAATATCAGCTATAACCACCATCTTCATCATCCATGGTGTAACTGCCAGCAGTAACAGCAGTCGTAAACTGGGGCCCTAACAATCTCATTCATGAACCAGGACATTTTTTTTTCACTCAGTGTTTCCTTAGCCAATTAGTCTACGAATGTTTCTAGTCAAAGAGAGAGAGAGATTGATAGTCTTCTCTCTGCTGTTTTGAGACACAATCCAGTTCACCCCAAATTCAGGGTGGCTTTTCTTTTCTTTTCTTTTTTTGAGATGGAGTTTTGTTCTTATTGCCCAAGCTTGAGTGCAATGGCGCGATCTCGGCTCACTGCAACCTCTGCCTCCAGGGTGGCTTTGTTAGCCTGTAACCACTCTGACTGAGAAACAAATTAAAGAATGAACAAATCTTCAGTGCTCCTGATGGTCCAAGCTCTGTGCTGGGTGCTTCCTCCTTGAATACTACCATGTAATTTACAACCATTTGTGGTTAAGGATTATTATTTTCACTCTACAGATAAAGAAATGGAGGCCAAGCATAGTGTGTCATGCCTGTAATCCCAGCACTTTGGGAGGCTGAGGTGGGTGGATTGCTTGAGGCCAAGAGTTCAAGACCAGACTGGTCAACATGGCAAAACCTCATCTCTACTAAAAATACAAAAATTCGCCAGGCATGCTGGTACACATCTGTGATCCCAGCTACTTGGGAGGCTGAGACATGAGAATAGCCTAAACCCTGTAGGCGAAGGTTACAGTGAGCCAAGATCTCACCACTGCACTCCAGCCTGGGAGACAGGGTGAGACTCTGTCTCAAAGAAAAAAACAAAGAAAGAGAGAAAGAAAGAAAGAGAGAGAAGAAAGAAAAAAGGAAGGAAGGAAGGAGAAAGAAAAGGAAAGAAAGAGAAAGGAAGAAAGAAAAAGAAGGAAAAGAAAGAAAGAGAAAGAAAGAGGAGGCTCAAGGAGGCTCAGGAAGTTTTCTTAGTGTCATACAGCTAATAAATGACAGAGAAGGATTCAACTTGAGGACTCTGAACCTCAAATCCAATGCTCTTTCTGCTCTAACGTAGTCACTGAGGTATCAGCCCATTCATTGATACATGGGTACTCATCAGCTACTGTTTAATGACCAATCCCACTCTCATAAGAGACAATGAAGGAATTCCAGAAGTCACCCTATCCCCCAGGCTAGTACTAACTTCAAACAAATCAAGAAGTCACAGGCTTTTAAGTTGATGGTCAACTGTAACACAATATTCCAGGGCAGCTAATAGGTAGGACCCCTGTCAGAGCCTGGAAGTTTCTGCAGTTTTCTTAGCATCTCTACAATCTTTATTTTCTATTCCTCTTTCTGGGTAGAGGTAGGTCTTTCCTGACAATCTGGGGTGGATCCTTTTCCTAATAAATTGTAAAGTACTTTTAATTTCTTAGTATGTATCCCAGGTGGATGCCTCAAAATGCATCCAATATTAAAGACAGGATTTAGTGTGTTGATTTTGGTAGACCTCCCGGTAACTGTTCTCTTTTCCAGGAAAAACACACACACACACACACACACACACACACACAGTGGCATTACCACTCTGGGAGAAGTGGACATATTGACTTATTAAGAGATATTATTGACATTTCAAGTGCCATAAAGATATTTAACAGGATACGGGATTAAGATAGCATTTCTGGCTAATGAGCTCACTCTCAGACAAAGCATCAACAAAGGGAAAGTTGCTAAAATGGTGTCTTCCTAATTAAACAAAACAAAGCCAAACAAAACAGCTTAAGAAAGAATTCTGACCAGGGAGATAATAAAAGGTATATCAAAATGATGAGATGTGTTCAGGGAAGGCCAGAGAATCATCCTTGCTGCCCCCATCGCCTTTCCCCTCCTCAGCCTGTCACAGAACTCCTGCATGAGGCTGCTACTGGGCGTGTCCAGATGTCTGTGCCTCTCCACTACAGCGGGCGCCCAGAGATCACAGAAATCCTTTCTACATTGAATTCTTAATCCCCAAAGGATCTTCTCTATGCATGCATGGATAAAATTCTTAAGTGGGTAATTTTCGTGAAATACACCCACAGTATATGCTACATCCGTATTTAAATCCTTATCATCAGAATGACCATTGTGCTTCCAGTAGTTTTGGACAATTCTGTTGTTTACTGTTGGAGTGCGAACACAAAGCAACCTTAATACCATTACTTTAAAGACTACGCTACTTGCCTCGGTTGTCCCAGACTAGTTACATGTCACGTGGGTGGTAGAGACAGGTTAGCCCAGTTAGTCCCTATCCCCACTGAGCAGACTTTGCCCATCTTGCTGGATGGTTTTCAGAGTCAGAAACAATAGCATTTCTCGCACTGCCCCTGGGACATTAACACAGAAGCATGCTTTTTCATGGCTCACCCCCAAGGAGCTTTCTCAGGCCACAGTTTAACTGCCAGATCCCTGTGACACTGACTCATTTTAGCCCATGAATTTTTTCTTTCTACCTGGTATATATTTGTTCCCCATGCAGGTCTCCATATTCCACCCATCCACGCCTCCTGACATCTAGGCCCCAGCGTGGCTATAAAATCTTCATTGCAACAGGGTTTGAAGACTAAGAGGAAATCTTATCTGCATTGTTGCTGACTCCTTAATGTGCTGTCACAACATATCTTTGAGTTCCTTTCAGAATGAATTAATTTTAAGGATTGTTTTTCTGCTTCATCATTAAATGCCAACTATATGCCTCCCTAACCCTCCACTTAACAGATGATGTTAGCATTTTAAACCTGGGTTAGGCCCCGTCTCTCTCCTGAGCTCTGCAGCACCCCTGGAACGTGCGCCCTTCCAGGGGAACCACAGATGCTGTAATGCGTCTCTCTCAAAATGTACAGCACCCACCATGTTTCTGCTCTTTCTCAGATCATGTCTGGGGAAACTGAGAAGCTCCTTTTGAAGGATTACATTACGCCTTTGATTTTTATTTATAAAACATAAAGGACTAATATATATCAGTTAGGACATTTTGCTTGCAAAGTGCATTGTAGCAAAATAATTGGAAGGCAGTTGCGGTGTGAAATATATGACAGCTTTACAGGACATAAAAAGCAGCTTTTTCTTTGTAATAGTGTAATTGCCTTAAACCCCACAATCATAATTGTTATCAAAAAATAATCCCAAGGAAAGGCTAATATAAGGTGAGCAGACTATTATAAGAGCTCTAATACACTCGATTCCTTGAACAGCAAATGCAGCTCTCAATCTCCCGGTGCTTTTAGTGTCAGTCAGAGAGTACTCAGTCATTTCTGTGCATCAAGCCTGCAGTATTGATTTTTCCACTGACTGAAACAGCCATATAAGCATAAATTTTGCATGAGCCTTTCACTTTGTAGACTCTCCTTTGGTCAGATGACACATGATGTGAACATGAAGACTGTATAATAACAATGCATGGTCAACCTGCAGGCATTAAAGCGTGGGCTCTCGCAGCACTGAAGGACAAAAGCTGGATCGAGAGAGGGCCGCCTCGGCAGTGCCAGAGAAAACAAATACCAGCTCCATCTTGGCAGCCTGCGTGCAATTTTATTTTCTACTTCTCTCCTGCATTTTCACGTCTTATTCAGAAAACCCCTGCAACCCACACACACCCACTCACTTGCATGCATCTTATCATCTGCACCTACTTCAGGTAAAACTCAGCTTTATGGAAAACAGCGACCGTGATCTTGACTGTGCAGTCCACCCGAACCCTCTCATTGCACTGCCTCTGGTTTTCTCCATGTTGTTTTTGTGTGTGTTCTGTTGGGGATGTCATTTCTTTTGTGTCGCTGGCCCTAGAGACTAAATAGTGTGTAACAACATTGGATAAGATCTGGTATCCTGCTGAGAAAGCCTTATCTAAAGATGTGACTCATTGATACACAGGTACAAGGAAAACAAACCCTCCTTAATAGCCACCTTCCATTTAACCTACTTTGGCCCTGTTTGAGATCTCCTTATTCATTAATAGTTCTTTATCTCATCTCTTGATGATAGAAAATGTTCTGTTTGAAGTGCAATCATTCTGTTCCAAGATTTTGCCAGTGGAAACGAGAGAGGAGAGTATAATCCTACCCCCATGGGGCTGATAGCACCTTAATCCCAGATGGCAGAATTGCTCAGCCACCGCTACTCTGCTCAGTCACATTCACCGTGGCCATTTCATGTAATTAATTCATATTAGGATATGAAGGATTCTCGAGATTAAGTTGAATTGGCCTGAGGGAAAAGTTATCTTTATATAAAAGAATAAATCCCTGTTGGCCAGATAGAGTCAACCAACATTTTCTTTTCAGTAAAAATCACGGTGCCAAGCAGGAACTTCCTATCATGAATAACTGCAAATGCGTTCACTTTTTTGCTTTGTGTCTCCATTTGGAATAACAATAATAGCATTCACCTTGAGGCTTGCTAACCTGGAGGAAGAAAGATGCTAGGCTCAAAATTAAACACTTCAAACTTCCGCAGCGTCTAATTAAGGGTCTAAACTTCACACATAGGCAACATTCATTTACGTAAATCTAAACACAATTTGGTTTATTTTTAAAGCTAAGGGGTCCTGCATTCATCTGGAATCTCTTCAGTGCTCAGAAAAGAGAAATGGGCTCTATCATTTTTAATTCTTTTAATATTTCCCCTTTCCAGAAGAGGCTGCCTGCTTTTTGTCATCAGCCTGGTCTGTGCTGCTTGCTGTTTGAAGAGAGTTTTGAAAATTATTCTTTTTATTTCCAGTTGATGGCATCACAGGAGATATTTCCACTTAAAACCCAAGTTATTATAGTGAGCAGTGTTCTCTGAAATGAGTTTTGGCCAAAGAGAATGAACAAAATGACACTTGTGAGCCTAAGCTTGGAGAAGAGCTTGGTCTCCAGGCCAGAGTGTGAAGGAGGAAGAGCTAGTTTGTTCTTTATAGGAAACTAAAAATCTGTGGAGAAAATGCAATAAGCTTTCTTGTTAATGCTTTATTTGATGGCCCCTCCCTTTAAAATAGGCTCAAATGCCAACTGTTTAGCGTAAGGATGCATGCGTGTTTAATGTTAAGTAAAAAAAAATAAAAATAAGAAGACATCTCCCCAGCCCAGCTGAGCTCCCGTTTCTGAGACTCCTCTCCTCATGTAGCAAATGCAGTCTGAACTCTAGCATCCTGGGAGATGTTGCACAAAGACACCGGGGCCTTGGACATGCACTAAGATTGCATGCACTGGACACCACAGTCTGCCCACCAGACCCCCAGCATGGGCACAGAGGTGTTGCAGGGAGAGTTCCTCCCTTTTTAATTTTTTTTTCCCTCCTTTGACCACCCTTACAACCCCCACCCTGAAGTTTGATCATAACCAGGGGAGAAAAGTAAAGGGACTCAAAGATACGAAAGGGCTGGTAGCAGAATCTTCAGTGGTTCACATCAGTGCCTGTTGCCTCTGATCCATCCCTGTGTCTAAAAATTGTTCCTGTCTGCTCAATTCCTATCTGAAATGTGAGGGCCAGCTCTACATCCCTCGAGTGTGTGGCTGTCCCTGTTGTTTCTCTTATGCTCCTCAGGTCTCTGTGGAGAGATCCGCACATCACGAGAAAGAACACTGAAGGAGTTGACAGGAAGGGTCTGTCCCTGGAGCTCCAGGAGGACTTCTTATCACTGGCATCTGCTCCAGTGATAAGAGGTCCTCCTGTCCTCCTTTTACCTGTCCTCTGTTTGAGTGTGGCTCCCCTTCTGAGCCAAAGAGGACGCCGAAGACATTGGGATAATCCTACAAACTAGTTACAAAGTTTAGATCCATAAGTTTTGCAGCCTGTCCAGAGTCACCACACAAACACACACACAGAAACACACACACACACACACACACACACACACACACGGAATCCTGAGCAACACTAGAAAAATATCTGAAGAAAATCTAACCAACAGCTTGAAATAGAGACATCTTTGCCACTGTGAAATGAAAAGCATTAACCCAAAGCATGTTTGAGGGTTCACGCAGCTTTCTCTCCTATGGAGAGGGTCCTTAACATCCAGGTGTAAATGAGCTTCCTGTTTGCAGAGGTTGAACATTTGTGTTTGGAGAAACCTGACAGCCTCTGCTTTTTTGCCACACATGCTCAGAGTCTTTGTGCTTGCTGTTCCTTCCCTTGGAATGCTTTTCCCTCGGATGTGCACATGGCTTGCTGGCTCAGTCCCTCCAGAGGTCCACTCATGGCATCTTATCAGTGAGAACTCCTTGAACCACTATGTAGAGAACAGCACCCCCAAACTCCCACCCCACAGGCACACCTTATGCCCTGCCCCTGCTTTATTTTAGCTATAGCTCTTAACACTATGTGATAGACCATGTATTTCCCTGAGTATTTGTCCATTTTCTGTACCACGTCCTGGCCCCCAAAGAATGTAAGCTCCAGCAGGGCCATGATTGTGTGTGGTCTCTGCTGGCTTCCCAGCTTCAGAGACACCTCTCATAGTGCTCATTCCATGAACATTAGTGCAGGAAGGAATGCATCCATGGCTTGCTATGATTCCTTATCCAGTACAGAGGATAGAATTCATGCAGAGGCAGAAATATTTGTTCAGTCCCTGAGCTGCTGCTCTGGGGTATTGAGCTCCGCAGAACCGTTCCCAGGAGCTACATGGAGGGGTGGTTTGGAGGGTGGAGAATTCCCAAAAAGTTGCAGGAATTTAGATGTATCTGCTACCTTCTTTGCCTCATGCTAGAATCTGGAATAGAGAGGACCTGTGTGCTGACAAAGGCAAGAAGCAGGGTAATAGAAAGTTTGTTGAGTGAGGTGCCGGGGAGCACCTGGTTAACAGAGCCTCTACCCTATAAATGCACATGGTGGCTTGTGATAGACAAGCTTTATAAAATAACAGCAATAATAGCCTTTATTTAATTTTGGTATTTCTGTATTTTTTGTACATTGCCTTTGGGCAGTGTGCAGCTTTAATAAATAAACACACAGCTTCTAATGAGGGAATGAAATTACAGAATCGCTACCAGCCCCAGAACAACAGCTGATCACTACTGCCCGTCACCTAAATGAGAAGCATGTAATGTAGGTCACAATATCGAGAAGCTGAAGACCCCAGTGTCATGCAAAGTGGAGGGTTGGGTAGAGGAGGGCACAGAGCGGGGAGGAGACGAGGCACAGTGATGCCTAGAGCAACCACTGAAAATGGGGTACTGCAGAGAAACTTCTATTTTCTTTCTCAGCTAAGCTTCTGATGAAGTTATCTAACAGTTTGTTTCCTATTACGCTACTTCTTTGCGATAGCCAAACCATTATTTCTTTCTCTTAGAGTTTGTTCGTTATCAACATCCTGCCTCTTGGTATCTGGGCTCATCCCTATTCATTTGCTAAACTTTATCTCGCCTACAGTGCAATTCCTGACCAACTATAAGGAGTTGTCATAAGCCCATTTGAAAGTCAGGACACTTAAGGGCCATTGGAGAATCAGTACAAGGAAAGTGTCCATTGATTTCTGCTTCCTTCTGTCATTGCACATGCTACCTTGTGTCATAATTTTCTCACTCTGTGCAATCTACCCAAACCCTCCCCACAGACCCCTGAGGATCTGGACCCTCAGCACAGACCCTTGCACATAAAAAGGTTCACAAATATTTTCAGAAAAGCTGGAAGACTGAGCAATTTGGAGGCCAATGATAGTGAGATTTGCCTCTTCCTTATTTCTTTGTTTAAACATTCCCAACAGCCTGATATCCATTAAAATACCGTCCCGTCAGAAAAGAGGGCAGCTCTTGCAGTACCAAAAACAAAATAGAAGAGTCAAGGTTTGTAGAATGGACCCACTCCCATTTCCATGCTAGTCTGGATTTTAGTGTGAGAAGCAGAGGTCCACTTAAGCTGCTTCAAGAAAGAGGATGTCCATTATAAATATTAATGAGGATCTCCTGGGAATCTAAAGACACTGCAGAACAATCGAGTCCCAGGGAACCAAACTTGAGAAGCCACCAGGAACCAATGTCATGCTTCCAGCCCCTGCAAGCTCCTTATCACGGCATCTCACCCCTTGCCCCCCTTAGCAAACTGTAGGACTCTGACTCTTCATAATTTCTCCTATATTTTTGGCTTCCATACCATTTTGGCCATCCTCAATCTGTTTTCTGGCTCTTTCCTGTAACTTCAGCTTCGGTGTCTGTTACAAAAGATCTCTCAGTACCTGATTTCAAATTTTAGAGAGAAATGTGATCTGCCCTGCTCGTGCATTTCAGCCACAGCACATATGTCTTCTAAGAGAGGATTAATTTTGAGCTGAAGAAAGTGGGCCACTTTAGGGCCTCAGCAGCTGCGTACACAACACAAGTGTTTCCAAATCTTGTTGTGATTCTACCAAACTCACCCAGGTCATTTGGCAGCCCAAGAAAAACAATACAGATTAATCTAAGAGAAGGTAAATAAAGGGGTAGATTTGTAAAATGTCTAAACAACTTTGAGTGTGAATATCCTTTTACATGTATCTCATATATATATATCCTAGACAACTTTGAGTGTGACTATATCCTTTTATTATAATTGAATATACAAATAGAAAAGTTAGTTTGAAACATTCCTAAAACAATGAGACTTTGATTTTAAACAAATGATCACTTTAAAAAATTAGTGTGGTTTATCTAAATACAAGTGCCTTCTTAATGATAAACATTTACTGTTGTGAAAATTATTTTAATTGGGAATAATACATGGTGAATCAGAAGGTCACAGCTATTAGATTAGAAGTATTGAAAGATTGAAACAGGAAAACTTAAATCATGAAAGTATTCCTGCCCAGAGTAGATGAGAATACACTCCACTAAATTATTACATATGCCTCATGGAAAGAAGACACTTTATTCTTCATGTTACAACTCAGGACAAGGAAGCATGCCTTTCTCATCTTTGTGTGTCTGGTGTCACGTGAAGAAGCTGACATGTATTTGGTGGTCAATAAATGTTTGGGGTATTAAAAATAAATGACTACAGTCTTAATATTTCGGGAAATGGAGCAGAATGAAAACTACTTAGTATAAAGGTTTTAACTCAAGTTTTTTAAAAATTAAGTGAGCTGAATGCCTGGTTTGGATTAACTGGTTGCCAAATAAGTCATCATAAGCCGTCTAACTTTAGAAGTGACAGTAACGACCCTGGGTGAGGAAAGGGATTTAGGGCAGTGTGTCTTAAGCTGAGGGCCTTCTGGGAGATTCCAGATGACTTCATTTTTAAAAGTCTGTGTATGTGGATTTGTCTTCTCAAATCCCCTTTAAAAGCAGTACTGCCCCGCTCAAATTTCCAGCCATGAGCTCCTCCAGGTGAGCAACTGTATCTTCTGCTTTTCTAGCCTCTAGCACCTGCCTAGAAGTTTGCTCCACACAGAGGCCACATTAGAAATCACCTAGCAGTAAAGAATAGGGTCTCAATGTACATTTACCAATGTGTTGATGGATTCAACAATGTTACAAGTGTGAGAATGATTTCTGCCTTTCCCAGCTAGGTTCCTTGAATCCCCCAGATGTTTCTCTGTTCCACTTGAGATTGTCTGGTGCACTGCTTTTTTTTTTTTTTTTTTAAACCCTGCCGTTCTGCTTTTCTATATACTTTCATTACTCTCACCTTGTTATGTGTATGTATCTACTTCCTTTCATAAAGCGTGTCACCTTGCACACCGCAGGCTCTCAACGAGTGCTTAGAACAAGAAGGGTGGAATCTGGTGGGGCAAAAGGACAACATACCCATAGGCCAATAAGCATAGGAAGACTGGGTATTAGAATCCCCAAGAGAGGACCCCATCAGGCTGGGGGAAAAAGAGGGACGGTACTAATTCTTTAGGGGGAAAGAGGTGAGTCGGGAACATCAGAGTGGAATGAATTCCTCATTAAACTCCCTCTTCATGCAATAGGAAGAATAATGCTCCCCTTGCTAAAGATGTCTGTCTATATCCTAACCTTCAGAACCTGTGAGTAGGTTGTTACAAGGCAAAGAAAAATTAAGGTTGTGAATGGAAATAAAGCTACTAATCTGTTCACCTTAAAGTAGGGAGATTATCCAGGATTATAGAGTGGACTCAATGTAATCACAAAGGTCCTTTAAAGCAGAAGGAGGCAGAAAAAAGTCCTAATTAAAGAAGGTGTGATGATGGCAGCAGGTCAGAGTCAACCAGTGTAGAAAGACTGGCCCAGCCGCTGCTGGCTTTGAAGGTGGACGAATAGAGCCCCTTCCAAAGAACGTGGGCAGTCTAGAAGCTGAAAAGGGCAAGGAAACGGATTCTCCTATAGAGCCTCCAGGAAGAAACACAGCCCAGCTGACTCTTGATGTTAGCCCAGTAAAACCCATTTAAACCCATTTTGTGTTTTTTACTTCCAGAAATGTAAGATCACAAATTTGTGTTGTTAATAGCAGCAAATAGCAAACTAACACTGCATAGGAGTCTATTATTAACTACATAGCACGTCTATACCTAAAAGTTTACCAGCTCACTTATGAGGAACTCCCATCAACCGTCTCAATGGAAGGTTTGTCGCATCTGTTTATTGCCACAAGCTAAGCTAAGCTCACCAGCCGCATACATTTATATTTTGGGAAACGGTGCAGATACAAAGGAGCATGGTACCCAAGGGAAAGAAAAGGTGGAGACTTTGAGACTTTCCACTTTCTAGGATCCTGACTAATATACTTCCTAATACTTTGGGGAAATAACATGCACTTGGAGTTAGGAGTAACAAGTTCTGAAAAACCTAGAAATTATTTAGCCATTGTAAAGCCTGGTTAGAATTTCAAATTACTTAATATGCCTTAGATAAAATTTTCCATTTTTGAAGGGAGAAAAATATCTTCTTGTAACAGTAAACTTTTAAATTCCTATTCCTATTGGTTTTGCTTTTCCTGTTAGCACATCTGAAAATCATTGTGTGTTATCTAGAAACAAAAGCTCCTTTAAGCTGCCTACATTGTGTCTCCGTAGGATGATACACCCACAAACCAGTTCAGGGTGGGTGTGAAAGGCACAACCTCGAGCTCCATGTGTTCCCACCCTGCTTTGTGAAGACACATACTTGCAAAGAAAAAGTAAAACTAGGAAGGCAAGAGAACTAGGCTTAGAATGGAGCTTTCAACTACAACTCCAAGCCTAAAACATCTGAAGTAAAAAGATAATACTTATGCATTTGAATCAAAATCACATACAGCATCACAAATTCCACCGAGAAAACCCACACTTCTGAAGTTTTGTGTGCCCACTGAGGCAGGGTACACACGGGGGAAATTTATACATGCATGGCACTCCCACACTTATTCTACTTTTCTCCCCGTAGACGTGTTTCATGCATATCAAAGCTTTCAGACATCTATAACTTTTATGCAGAGGGAACATAAAATCCTCAAAAGAAAGTATCAGTGCTTAATACTATTTACATACACATTTTTGAAACTACATTGTTAGGGCCACCACTGTTTCCCCCTATTTCCTACTGATGCAAGATTACCTGGGGAGAAGAATGTGGTATAAATTGAGGCTGAACATAGATTAAATACATCACAAATTCTGAGCTCTCATATCCTTGGGTAGTGGAATTAACTTGCAGATAATACCATGTAGATGACTTGGTTATGACTGTAACAACAGAAACAGCAGTTACATATTTTTATTTTTTCATTTATTTGTCTCCCAAATTAAAATAAATACCTAGAGGCAACAGCACTATACGGGACTCTGAGAGATTTGAAGGCAGCAGCTCTACCTTTTACTTTTGGGGAACATTTACTGAGAAAAATAGAAATATTAAAAACTGTGTTCTGGAGCCTGCGATCTTATCCAGGAATTTTCACATACTGGTTTTATAGTGTGGGTCACATTATTCTGCCCTCATTGGTAGCTGGTATAAGCCACAAGTTTCACATTTAAGAATCTCATGCCTAGACCCTGTATATGATAAATTAATCAACCCACCTTTTTCCTGGTTGCTTCATTCCATAGAGATCCTTCTATTATGGTAACACAATTGTTGGTTGCTAATTTCTTTCTGGGCTCAAATTATGTTTAATAGCTTTTTTGACATTTCAGGTGTAAAATTCACCAATAGCCACAAATTGTTTTCTGTCTGCTTTGTGTATTTTTACTCTACATGTTAAAAAAAAAAAAAGAGAGAGAGAGAGAGAGAAGAAGAAGAAGGTGGTGGGGGCACGGCAGAATCTGTGATATTGTAAAGTGGTCCAGGTGGGCAGAAAATCACAGTGGCAGCTACAAACCACCTTGCTCATTTTCACGTGACAAAGAATGCAAAGGTAAATGGAAAGGAAAGAAGCTGAAAAGAAAGGAAGCTAATTGCAGGCCATTTGTAACTGTTAGGAATGGGTAAACATATTACACTTCTCCCAGTATAACGTAGTGTTCTGGGTGAATTGCACCTAATTTTTTTCTTATTATGCCATTTGAAGGACAAACTCATTCTTCACAGAAATTGTTTCAGGGCCTGAGGGCTCATGTAACTTGTTTAATCATGATTGTTATTTGATAGCATTACCTGGTAATCACTCTATCAAAAGTCTGATGATTATCTGGAAGCCACATTAAGCAAAGACATTTAAAGACTATAGATTGATAAGAGCCCAGTTCTGCCTTCATCACAATACATTTTATAAACTTAAGCGGCAGCTGAATTTTGTTTTCCAGTCTCAATGTCGTTCTCTATCGAGAAAAAAATAAAACAGTGGGCAACTTTTTAAGCCAACTGTTTACTCAGATGTAATCCTGGGTAAGTTATTTGGCCTGACTTTGTATTGAGATGTTTCTGGCCTTTGGAAACAGATCATCCCCCTAAAACATGCACAAACCATAACTTGCCCTTGAAGAGAGAGAAAAACAAAATAGCTTGTTGGGCCCCGAGTAGGGAGATGACTGAGGAGTCCAAAGAGTGCGGGAAGTCAAGAGGCAAGCGACAAGCAGAGAGAGCAGGACACCCAGCCCTGAGCTCTGGGAGTCACATTCCTCCTTGAGCACGTTCGAAGGGCAATGTTGCCCTCCTGGAGTCAAAGGATGATCAAGCAGCACAGGGACACATAGGGAGCCTGGGCCTGTGCATTCCTAGCTTTCCTGGGCGGTAAGAGCAGACTTGTGTATGCATTAAAACTTTCTATCTCAGCATCTTCCCTGGGCTGCTCCAGATTCTCTCTCTGCTGGCCTCCTCTTCCTCTCCAACAGTCTCCCCTGCTCCTTAGGGAAATCCGTGGGCTGCTCCCCACAGCTCAGGAGCCCGCCCCAGCTCTCAGCTTTCCTACGCACCACACAGACAGAGCCCACACTCCCAGAGTCTGGCTTGTAAGTGTGACTGCAGCCTCGGGCCTGTGGCACACTGGAGGATGGGAGCCCTGTGTGTCCTACACACACATGCACCACACACGCACATGCACACACACACGGTCACCACAAGCACACACCACACCATACTATGCTCACACCACACACATAATACCACGTACACACTACATAATCCATACACATACAATATACCACACCCTCACACACTTCCAGCATACTGTGCCTCTGGCCACCCACACACACACACCACACACACCACACACTCTATACACATGCAATACACACCCCCAACACACACTCCAAACCATGCACACACCACACACATTCTCCATACCATGTTCACACCACACAAATACCATGCACACACCACACACTCTATACACATACAACACACACACACCACACACGACAGACACCACACACCAGAAACACACACATACACACACCCCATACACATACGTACCACACACATACACACCATACCACACACAAACTACACACACACCATACTGCACACACATCACACCACATTCCACACACATACCACATACCATACATAATACACACTACAAACACACACAATACAGACACCACATACCACACATACATCACATGCATACACATAGCACACCATGCACACCAGATACCACACATATACCACAAGCATACATACCACACACCACATATACTACACCACATGCACACAACACACAGACACCATGCCACATACCTCATACACCACATGTAACACTTAAACACACATATATGACATACACACATCACATGACACATACCACAGACACACACAATGCACACACAGATACCACACCACATACCACAGACTCCACACACCACACATGCCACCTACACATACATATCACATTATATACATCTCATACATACACACACCCTACATCACATGCACACCACACACCACACCCACCACCATTCATATCACACACAATACTATCACAGCACATGTATCACACATACACACTACACACATACACCACACATGTACATAACACATACACACACACACACCCCACACCACAAATCTGTCTCCTGCCTCCTTTCATCAATAATGAAAGCTGCCACAGAGACAAAGTTAGGCAAAGATTCTGTGACCACCTATTCCACAATTGCCAGGGCTCAGCCAGGCCGCCTCTCCTGCTCCTGCAGGAACCCACTCCACTGGGATGCTCTTCCTGCACTGCCAGCTCTTCTCCCGACACCCAGGCATTTCCCTGAATCCTCCTTCCTCCCTCACATCTTCTCTGTTAACTCCTTAGGTCACCTTATTAAAGTATGTCATTCTAGTGGTTGCCTCTTAGAACATATCCAAGTCATAATGTGGATTTCTCTAGTTGCTTGAAACTGACTTTCCATTTTTGGCCATCATGAAGAATCAGCTTTTCTGGCTCTTACTTTCATAAGGCATTGTTCTCATCCATTTATTTTAAGTATCTCATTGAATCTTCCCTACAATCCTCAAGTAGGAACCATTATCAACCCTGTTTTACAGATGAGAAAGCAGGCACAGAATGTTTACCTACCTTGTTCAAGGTAACACAGCTCATAAGTGGCAGAGGTGGGATTTGAACTTGGACCTAACCACACTACACCATGCTGTCATTCCTCATCTAAGAATGGCAAAACGGAGCTGGAAATTCCTAGGGCCCTTTTTTTATCTCTGTAGTTCTGTGATTTGTTTTCTACTATGTTGTTCAGGTAAATGAGTTTTCATTTTTGTCATGTTTATGCAGATTGCATATTTTCTGGTTTAACCAGAAAATTCACTAGTACTTATGTCTTTAAGAAGTCAGAGTAGGAAATGAGCCAGTAAACCTAAAACACATTCAGTATTTTCTCTCATTGTGATTTTAGGCTTGTGGGAATCAGCTGGGAGGGAGAGCTTGAGATGTGTTTTCTGAGTTGGCTGCTGCGGAAAGCAATATGGAACGGTGGAGAAATACTGGAAAAGGGTTCTGGGAAGAACAAAAAAAGTTGTTCAATGGTGCCAGTTTGGTGAGATCTGTAAATGTTCAAAATCTTTCACCTTAGACCAGTTTATAGCCAAATATAAGCTTCATATATTACATAATTATGCTGAAACAGTGGCTCATAAGGTTCCTATTTGCAGTAGGAAAACAGGGTTGTTATGAGACCTTGGTGGGACATCAAGAGGAAGAGACCCAACTGGCAACTGTCAAACATGGGGAAAGGACGGCCTTACAAAGCAGCAATGAGTGGTGGATCTGAACTGCTTCAGTGAGCTTGTGCCCGTAGTCACGGTGGCTGGAGATCCTGACAAGCTCGAGTCCCAGCAGATGCTTACTGGAACTCAGGTTTAGATCCATTGTCTTTTTCTCGGAGCCTGATTTTGTAAAAGTTCAATGACGGAATCCACATTGGATCACTGTTCAACTCTTCATTCTACAAATGCCAAACATGCAACAACTGTGTAGGGCAATTTTGTGCTCCTTCTTTTTATAAATGACTAGGTTTTTTAATATTTAAGAAAAGCATAATAATATACTGATCAATGCTACACTGGGAAACTTTAAAGTTATTATCTTCAAAATGAACAGAATTATCATATCAGAACATCAGAACATAAGCGTCTTTACTTTCAGGGCTTGTGGTATGCATTTTATTTATAGCGTAGTTGAAGTTCGTTGTTGTTGTTTTTCTCCAACCAACATGAATCATGGAGTCGGACTTTTTTAAAAAACATAAAATGCATTGGAACCTATAACATATACTTAACAAAATTACCCAGTGCATTTTCTGTGAATAGTACCCAGCTCCCTTTCCCTTCTTTTCTGACAACAAGAGTGCTATTGCTCAGAAAATCACCATTTCCCATCACTTTTATTTGACTGAAAACAGACGGGTTTCCTAAGTTACCATGTTCTGCTCATCTGATATAAGATCACGTTAAAGATGATTGTGGCAATTTGTTTCCTCTTGTTGTGAAACCACATGCTGTCCCCAGAAATTCAGTCCACATTTTTAGAGACCTCTTTTGTGTGCTTTTTATTATTATAAAGACACATATGCACAGTTTTAAAATTCAAAAATGTAAAAAAGTATTAAAAAGAAAACTAGAATCATCCCTAATTTGTCATAAGATTAAGGAAAATGTTATTCTTTTTTCTCTTTTCAGTATTAAAATAAAACATGTGTTTTGAAATCACCCAGAGTTTTATAACTCAGACTCACCTACTGATAATGTTTTGGTGTTTCTCCTTTCAATATTTTATCTAATCACACATAGTGGACCCATGTTTTTAAAAGTTTAAATCACACCTTCTATAGTAGTCAAGGTTTTTTTCTTTTAGCATCTTATTCGGAATGTATTCTTGAAGGTGTACCTTTGGTCCGAACTTCACTAGACCTTTCGAGATCAGAGGATTGTGTCTTTGTTTAATTAAGATACACATGGTTGTATAATTTGGCTATCTTTTGGATACAATGTACTGAACAAAGAAAAATAGAAAAAGTCAAAAGATATTATAATTTGTATTGGCCTTTGAGTTGTGAAGCCTACTAGACATGCATACAATTACATGCACGTGCATGAGCGTGTGCATGCACACACACACACACACGAGTCACATGCCCCACTTCATCTTTCTAATACCCTTATTGCAACCTGATAGAATGCAGAACAGCATTTTTTGTCTATTTTCCCCCAGCCCCTATCACCATGGCCCATGTCCAGATGTGACCTCCCTGAAGGCAGGGACTGTGTTTACTTCACTGTTGTACCTCCAGAGCCTAGAACAGTGCCTGGCACTACAGAGGAAGCCCTTCAATAAGTGCTGATAGAATAAAGATGTGTGCATGGCCATTTCCTGTCCTGAATTCTCTCAGTTCTCCCAGCTCCTCAGTCTGACTTCCAATGTCCACTTGCTAATTTTCTGCTCCATGGCATTAGGAGGTACTTCTTGACAGTCCCAAGGCCCCTAAGACATCAAAATGGAAGTCCAGGCCTCTCAGCATGGTGGTGAGGACCATGGGCCCTAGAGCTGACTTCCAGGGTCTGAGCCCATCTTCCCCACTTCCTACCTGGGCTGCATGGGCAATTCACCCACCTCAGCTGTGGGAGCATTCAATGATTTGGTGTCCATAAAGCTCTTAGAACGAGGCCTGGCATACAGTAAGTGCTCTATTGGTGTCAGCTGTTAGTGAAGAAAACCGGGGAGCAAGGAAGTAAGAATGTGGACCCATCATTCAATAAGTGCTGATAGAATAAAGCACTTGGACGCCCAGCCATCCAACTGGGCCCTACTGAGTTATGGCCTGGTTAGATGATTCAATCCCTGTTATAATGAAGATCTGAGAAAACCATTCTGCCTGCAGGAGTGGGATTGTGGCCCCCACGATTATTTCCTGAGTGTATCGTTTGGAATGGTGAGAGTCCCAGCTGGTGTCTAAACTGTGTTCATCTCTATAATTATGCCAAACCTGGTCACTCAGTCCCCTGACAGACCGAAATCTGATGAGATGTGAGATCATCAGTGATTTATCCATCTGGCTCCCCTCCTATGGTGTAAGCCTATACTCCTGGTGCCTAGCTTAGTACCTGCCACAGGCTAAGTATTCAATAAATGTTGAATGAATCAGTAAATAAATAAGTACGTTCAATATATAATTTAGGTGTTCAGAGGATATATATGCAAATATGCATATATATGTGCATATATACATATATGTGTGTATAGATGTATATACACATATGTATATGTGTGTGGAGATGGTTAATATGTGTACTCCCTACATACCATAAAGAATTGTTCTAAAGAATAAATCCAAGAAAGTACCCAAAGTTGGTTGGAAAAACTGCAACTGTCTACACATCAAAAAAGTATTTGCTCTTATTGTCAGGCATGGTCAGAGAAGGATTATTAAAGGAGGTTGTTAAGCCTTGAGGTGAACTTTGAAGGAAAGGTAAAGTCTGGCCAGGCAGAGAAAAGCCAGCCTGGTGAAATAAACAGAAAAGGTCACAATGTATACCTCAGGCAGTTCTCGATTTGCTGTTTTATAGGAAAAACAAAGATACTCTCCCCCACCCCAACACATACACACCCTAGTAAAAATTCTGGGACCCTCTGGTTCTGAATTTGGGATAGGAAATCCAAGCCTGTGTGATCCCCCAGGTCTGGGGTGAAGGTGTTTAAACTGCTCGGCCATACCCCTAGCACAGGACTACCCACCCAAAGCCAGCCTGCCTGACCACAGCTTCTGGAGCCAGATGGGCTTTCAGGAAGTCTAACAAAAATCTTGACTGCCCTTCCACCCCCAACTTCCCCCAGAGAGAAAACCAGAGCCTCCCCAAATCTCACACCTAACCCACATTATTATTACTTATGTTTGGCTCGTTTGAAAGTATGTACTTTTCTTAATACATTTAAACATTTACATGTGCATTTCAAGAGGAGCATATGGTTTCAAATCAGTTATCCATAGTTTTACCATTGAAATACTCCACATTTTAGAATGTACTATCAAAATTAAAATAATAATTTATTTCAGTCGGCCGTAGTTTTTTCCCCGACCTGGTACCTCCAGAGCTGGGTTTTATGCTGGAAGGTAGCATCTCAGGCTGCCAGAGGAGATTTCCATCTCGCTTTGACTCCATTAAAGTAAGCTTCTATAAACAGACATCAATTACAACCAGTTTTAAGGGTTTTAAAATGTAATCCTACAGTGCTGCTTAACTAAATGAATCCCAGGAAGTGATCTCCAGTGAATTAATAGAGCGGTGTGCAGACAACTCACTATGAGTCTGAGTTAATGACTGAAGAAGATCAAATTAATTACAAGTGTCTCCAAGGAGTTTCCAGGATGAATTCTCCCTTATCAGTTAAAGTCTGTTTAACCCTTCGTGTTCAAAGTCCGTACATTTTCTAATTGCTAAGATATCAATAATAACGGGAAGAGAAAGGCTGGTCCGCCTTCTCCTCGGAAGTGGAGGTTTTCAGATGTATCGAAGTGTCTCACCCACTGGGAGGGCAGCATCCCATGAACACACTGATTCATCAGGCCTTTTTCACAGATTGGAATCCAGCTGGGTTTCTGTCTGACCCATCAGGGAAGTTCCCTTGGCAAAGAGTCACAGGAGATCTTAATAAAGTTTTTATGCTTAAAAAGTGTCCCAAAAAGATCACTTTTTTGGAGGTAGAGGATATCCATGTGAACAGGATCAGATGTAAGTCTGCACTGACCAGGAAGAAGGGTTCAGGGTCAACATCAACATCATTTTGCACCACAAGGATGTAGTAGCTGATCAGCAAATAGCTCCTGAATGAGCCAGTTTCCCCAGGAAATCACAGAGGGGCAAAATGCTCAGGTCCTGCTCCTTGGCAGTGTTTACATAACCTTCAGGAATCACCGTCAACCCAGCCCAGGGATTGGTCCATTGCATCTCCCTGTGTAGTGATTTGTTTTCGTTCTTCTTTCTTTTTTTTTTTTTAGGGGGAATGGGGGCTTGCTGTGTTGCCCAGGCTGGGGCACAATGGTGTGATCATAGCTCACTATAGCCTTGACCTCCTGGACTCCAGCAATCCTCCTGCTTCAGCCTCCTGAGTCAATGAGATTACAGGCATAAGCCACCACACCTGGCTTTTTTTTTTTTTAATTAACACATTGTAAATGCATATATTTATGGGGTACAATTTGGTATTTTGATACATATCTATGTTGTATAATAGTCAAATCGGGGCAGTTAGCGTACTCATCACCTCATGCATTTATCATTTCTTTGTGGTGAGAATATTCAATCTATTTTGTAATATGCAATACTTTCCTGTTAACCATAGTCACCCTACTGGGCAATAGAACACCAGAACTTATTCTTCCTATGTAGTGGAAACTTTGTACCTGTTGACCAACCTCTTCCCCTGAGTAGTGATTTTGAAATGAAGAGTCTATGTTTTGTATATAAGCTGCCTTGCATTTTATCACTAACATGACCAAGAGTTATTTTGGTGGGCACCAGGAATGGTGTGCTTGTTTGAATAACATAATTGGAGAAGAAAACGGCAAAAGTCTAGAAAACCAAAGGAGAGGGAAGTTAAAAATAAGGGGTGAATAGCACTACGGGAGGAGGCTGTGGAGTAGGAAAAAGAATACACACACAGACACCCACAAAATTGTACTGCAGGAAAAGCAAATGGTATTGGGCTCTTGGATTCTATGCTCTTCAAATATACAAGTGTCATTTTCTGTAGTTTTCTTACCCTTCAAGCACCCCTTATTTTCAATTGTTCAGGAATTAATTCTTTTCTGTATTCAATAAATGCTCATTGAGTGTATATTCTAAGCCAGGCATGTGCCAGGCCCTAGGGAGGCAGCAAGGAGCCCCGCATCTGTTGCCTGTCACTGCGTATCCTGGATAGGGCCAATTTGTGACAAGCCTGACATAGGGAGAATCCCGGTGACATTGTATAATTTGCATGATTTGGAAAAGATATTCCTCTGTAAAGTAATACACTTAATTAATAAGTACTAGCTGTTAACTTTTCATACATTTTAAAAATACTTAAAAAAAATTTTTTAGAGACAAGGTCTTGCTATATTTCCCAGTCTGGCCTCAAACTCCTAGGCTCAAGGGATCCTCCCGCTTCAGCTTGCTGAAGAGCTTGGGAGTTCAGGTATGGGCCACTGCACCTGACTAAAATTTCTGAAGTTTAACTGAGCACACACTGTTAACCCTAATTAGCTAGTTTACTGACACTCTTCATTCCTCGTGTAGGAATTTAATTTAATTTCAGTATTTAATTTATTCATACGATGAGGTTTACCCTCCCCAAGCCCTTTGTCTATCTGTCAGTCTTTCCTAAGGTGGGTAACACACAGCTTGCTTGTGAGGAGAGTTTGACTAGAAGGGGTTACTGAGATCGATCCTGAAGGTGCACCCCACAGCAATCCCACAGACGAGCTTCTCCTTAAAATATACTAATTCCAGAGAAGCATTCACTTTTGGTGACTTTGTCAATTTCAGGCTCTGAGACAATACACCATGTTTTTATGTGTCGTCTGCATAGGGAGATGTGGCAACGGAGTGTGAAAGTCATGCAGTCACGTGCCCAGATTGTGATTTTGTTGCTGCTGTAAAGTCCATCAAAGATAATGGAAAGTAGATAAAATAAAATCACATTGCCCGTTCTGCACCCACCCAAGCTGGAATTTCAGTGCAGGGACACTAATTGGTGCCGGTTTAGATGTGCCTGATGTTATCTTTATGAGTGTCTGTGCTTGTGGGATGATCATACAAAACATGTCAGGGTGACGGCTTACACCAGCAGAAGGATGGCAGTACATAAAGTACTGAGGCGGAAGGTGCTTGATGACTTTCAGTGGCTTTTTTTAACCAGAGAGATAGAACTGCTGTTAAGTTGCTCAAGCAGAAGTGTCTATAGGGCACTCCAAATGGCAGTGTTTAAAAAGAGCTCCTTTGTCACTTTGTATTCCGAGGAAAAATAGGTAAGGGAGAGAGAAGCTAACACGTGACCAGCCTTGCACGTGAAGATAGACACAGCGTGGCTCTTGACTGTCCTGCCAGACATTCAAACACACGGAAAAATCTTTCTATGATGATCTGAGCAGAGAACCTTAAGTCCACTTTATATATAAATCCAAACAATCTTTTTATACCGAATTAATACACATTACATTTTCCGGGAAGGCAACTACCCTTGACATCAGGAGAGGGCTAAACTTTGTTTTGTTCAGATTTGCCACCAGAGTGACTGAGAGTTTTTACTGCTTTAAATAAGTCTCCACTTCAAGTGGAGTATCAAGTGCCAGGGGTATTTAAGTTGCTAATCCCATGCTCCTGGATCCCTCTGATTAATAGCTATAATCCTCACAGGACTCTGTAAGAATCAAAAATCAGACTACATCACTACATCTTTCAGCATAGCCATGCAGAAGCATTTACAGATGGAAATATATAGTATTTTATTATAAATTAGCTTCCTTTTATTTCTTTTTTGTTATAGTTGAGGGGTTATATTGATTTTTTTAGAAAGTATATGTGTAGGTAGGTTATATTGTTTCAACTCAGGCTAGTAAGGGAGTGTTACGAAGTATGTGTTAAAAAGAAATAGTGTGGGTGTGATGTGGATGAGAACCACTGACACCAGGGGAGAGAAGGAAGGCTTCAGGCTGGCACACACACAGCCTTCACCTTGAGCCAGGTGCCACGTCAGCCACTCCTGGAATGTGTGTTGTCTCATTTCAGCATGATGTTGACTCTTCCTGGACAGTTCCTCCTAGTAAAGGGGTCAGGAGAAAGGCCTTGATTCTCTTTAGATGTTGCCTGGGACCCTCCTCAGTCCTGTGACAGTCCCCAATACCCCTGCCAGATACAGATGGTTAGTTGGGTGGCAGGGCTGGAAGCCTATCTTGGCCTCCACCAGCTAACAAGCTGGATGGTCAATGGTAAGCTATTCCCTTTAATTTACCGTGCGTCTTCTCACCCTAAAGTGTTTCTTTCTTCATTAGCTCCTACAGACTCGGGCCATAGAATCTGCCTTCCCAGGTGCCTCTTTTTTAGAGTTTGAGGCAGGACTGGGTTGCCTGGCAGGTCTTCTGTGAGCATCCCCTGAGCCTGTTGAAGTGCAGCCTGCTAGGGCTTTGTGTTCAGTTCTTGGTGCAAGCCAGGAGCTTGGGAAACCCTCTTTTATGTACTGCTTGGATGGAAAAATGTGGCATTAGAGGGTGAGAGTCATATTATCATGGGCCATATTGACTGTATGTTTGTTGCTATTGTGAAGTCCATCCAAGATAAAGTAGACAAAATAAAATCACATCATCCCATTCCAGACTCATCAAAGCTGGAATTTCAATGTCAGGACTAAGTCAAGACGAGCTCTCAATATTGTTCAGTAATAGGAAGAAGTTTTATCAGTCGTGTAGTTAAAACAAAAATCATTAAGAAAGGACCCATAACTGTGTACAGAAGAGCACTCGAGGGTGTTTCCCTGTAGATCTTGTTTATTTCTCCCTGTCTTTGGGAGACAGGGCACCATCACAGTTACAGGATTGAGCAGACTTAGCTTCAAATGCCGGCGGGGGAGACCATTGACGAGTCACATGCCCAAGGCTTGGTATCCATACATGTGACACGTGATTAATAATGCCTGCCTTTAAGAGTCATTCTGAGGATGACATGAGGGAGCAAACACATGAAGTAGCACCATGGGTACTTTGTAGATACAGACTGAATCTTTAGAACAATTTTATTTTACAGATGAGGAAACTGAGACACAGAGAGGTTAAAGGATTTGCCATAGGAAGTATGTAATAGGGGACTTGAATCCAGGCAGTTTGATGTCAGAGATCATGCTTTTAACACATGTGCTATATTGCCTCGAGGAAATGGATTTAGTAAATGGCAGCTGTTGTTATTGTTATTGCTATTTTTAGTCTTTTCACTTCTCTTCTCCTGCGGAGTGGAAGGTGAGGGAGGGTGCACAAGTCTTTGCAGGTAATGAAGTGTACATGGAACTTTTACCACCTCCACAGCCTAGACCTGGATCTTGTCATGCTAGGAAATCAAGCTGCAATGGAACATTCATTTTTGTCGGTCACTATGAGGCCTGGAGGGTCGCGGAATCCCCTGGTGCACTCAAACTTTATTTTTCTATCAATTAGCATACATATCTCTAGAATATGGATGGATAGAAACACTCTTAGATTAGAGAATCAAACCACCAATATTCTGGCCCCAATTAGTGACATAGCTTCAACTCAGCTCGGTAACTTCGAGGCTCATTTTCTTCCCCCTGGCTTCACAAGGGTATTTTATTTCAGTGTGCTACAAGACCCCTTCCTCCCTGAGGATTCTAGAATTCTCTGTCAGAGTCCTGGTCCAGTTAGCTTTGCCCTCACACACTCCACAGAGCACAGAGCAATCTCTTCTCCAGCCAGGGGTCAGCTGGGTAATGTATCCCTCGATGTAGATCAAAGGTGGCCCAATCACGACCAGCAGCCCAAGATCCAGGCCTCCACCTATTATTGTATACCCGTGAGCTAAGAATGGTTTTTACATGTTTAAATGGTTGAAAAAAATCAAAAGGAGAAAAGCACTTAGGAGACATAAAAACTGCATGAAATTCACATTTCAGTGTCCTTGGATAAAGTTTTATTGGAACCCAGTGTTGCTCACTCATTTACATATTGTGTTTGGCTGTTTAGGGGCTGAGTTGAATATGAGCAGCAACAGGAACTAGATAACTACAAAGCTTAAAACCTTTATGGTGTGGGCACTTTACAGAAAAAGTTTGCTGACCATGGACCTAAAAGCATAGTAAGAGAAAAAGTTCTAGTTTGGCTTTGTTTTATTTTGTTTTGTTTTATAAAGGAACCCAGGTACTGTCTTGTGCTCAATCAGTGAAAAAAAAACAAAAAACAAAAAACAAAAAAAAAACGCTTATGACCAGGGAGCAGCTCCTAGAGCCAAGGAATCATAGAGTGCCCAGGCCTGGCCGTGTGCCAGCAGAAGTGGCTCTGGCCGCTGTGTGAGCCACGGGGAGCGGCAGATTATCCCAGCTGCGTGAGCTTTGCAAAATTCCCCTCTCGTGGCTGAGCAAACCTGCTCGATGTGCCACAACTTTCTGTCAGTAACATGCCTATATGCTCATTTTCAAACATTAGCTCTGCCAGGAGGGATAATTTGCTGTAATATGAGGGTGAGACATCCAGGAGCAGTTCAACCAGTCATTCAATTTACTTTATTCTTCTTTTTTAACTAAAAAAATATCCTGGAAATGGAAATATTTTCAGCAAAATCAGTTTGCTGCGGAAGAAAAAATTTAGAGATTTTATTTCTGATCCAGCAAAAGGCTGGGTTCCGTGGGATCCATATGGTTATGAAGAGGATGAGGATTTGGTGGGGGGGGGGGGGGGGGGGGGCGGGGGGGGGGGTTGTTAGATCAGATTACAGAAAAGCTAGTGCTTTGGAAAAACATTTAGATGGTAGATTTGGAGATAAATTTAAATATTATGATTGCTACATAGAAAACTTAAGAGTGAAGTCCAGAAATAACCCAGGATTATAGGGAGGAAACATTCAGTGATTTTTAAGAAAACACAGCACTTAGTAGCTGCTCAGCTAGAGATGAGTCAGAAATACCAAATAGAAATGTATTAAGAACTAGTGGATTCATCATCCTCCCACTACTGTAGAGAGACAGAGAGTCCAGGCTAATCCCTCCTCCACTTCCATCACAGTTCAGCTGCTGGAGTCTTCCCAGTCAGCCTGATCTGGCCTCCTCCCTCCGGACCAGGGAGCCTTTCTGTCCTCCTTCCCTACCAACCAGGAAGCCCCTGGAGACCAGCATAATATTTTATTCCTCAGTGAATCCGAGGACTGCTTTCAGGGACAGAGCTGTAGTAGGAACCCAAGAAATAAATGTTAGCTGAAAAAAGTCAAAAACACTGGGAATGGGGAGAAATGTTTTGTTGAGTTTGGAGGTCGCTGAAAATAAATATCCTAAGTATTATGGCACCAAACATTCTTGAAACTTAAATTTCCAAGACTGAGTTTCTCAAACATTGGCTAAATTCATACCAACTGAGTCAATTTGCTAATGTGGGACTTTTGGATTCTTAATTATATATTTTAGGAAGACCTATTTTTAAGCAGAAAGGATAATAAAGGTGATTTATTTAGTGACAGTATAGCTCTTTTCCCAAATATTTTCTTCTATAACAAGTAGGAGAGGACTTAGCACTTAGATTATATTTACTGAACAAATAGTAGCTCAACTCTAGTTAAACAATGACAAAGTCAGAGCCACTGCCCTCCTTCCAGAATTCCTTGATAATGAGGATGAAAAGACAACTTTAAGCAAACTATAAACATTTTAGGGAATGAAAGAATGGGAGATGATGGGAGAAAGTATGAGAATATGATATTTTGCAGGGTACTAGCCAAGAAATTCTGAAGCAATAACTTACACAAGTCAAAGATAAGAAAAAATAAAATAAAAAAGAATTTCAAATCTTAATCTTAAGGAAGAATTTCAAATAACATATAGAGCTATTCCATGCCCTCCAGGATGGGGAACATAATTCTGCTCTTTCCCTACTGTCCCCCTTGCCTCCAGGATGGGCTAGACTCTGTGACTTGCCTCCAAAGAACAGAGTGTAAAAATGGAAAAATACTCTACAGTGAGCAAACGTAGAAAACATGACTTAACCAAGTGATGAAGGTTAACATTATCAGCCATGCCATGTGGATGTCATGTACACTCTGATAGAATGTGATGAGACAGGCACTTTGCCTCTGTGGTGTTCTTTCCAAAAACTCATAACTCCGTTGAATCAAGATTAAAACATCAGGAAAACTTAGATGGAGGGGCATTCTACAGGTTACCTGGCCAGTACTCCTCAGAACTTTAAGGTGATGAAAAACATAGAAAGACTGAGAAACTATCACAGGCCAGAGGAGACTGGGGAGACCCGACAACTAAATATAACGTGGTACCCCTGCATTGGATCTTGAAGCACAAAGAGGATGTCAATGGATAATTGGAAAAAGCCTGTAAGACTAGAGGTTTGTTGTTGTTGTTGTTGTTTTGTTTTTTGTTTTTTTTAGAGTGTCATCGGGGAATAGTGAGTACTAACTAGTTCCCTCCTCCCTTTACCTCAGTAGATTGCAATTTGTCACCTACTTTCTCAATGTAACACTTCAGTTGCTTCAGAAAAGTTAAAGGCACTGCCTTAGAGAAGTCTATGTTGGCAACAAAATTATGGTGATAAAGCCATGAAAAATGTAAATGAATAAAAGATTATATAGTTAGAATGCTTTTTGGAATAAACCATAAAGAGTAAAAAGAAAAATATTGAAAAAATATTTATAATAACCGCATGACTATGGCAACTTTGTTTGCTTATTTTCAACAAATTTATTTTACGTAAACAGTTGCATTCAAGAATTTGGTGACCTTCTCATTTCACCTTCAAACTACTTACCAAAATATTTATTCTTGGTCACTAACATTTGATTTGAACCAGTTGTATAAAAAATTCTCTTTCAAAACGTAACTCCCAGCATTGTGCTTTGGGAGAAACTTTCAATTATAAAAACAATAGCTAAGATGTAAAAAAACAGTACAGTTTCAAGTAAATAAAGGTAGACAGGAAGTTATCTGGCTCCTGAATCCCCTCACTAATAAATCAACATAATCAGAAAAACACATTTTTAAATTTAAATTTGACTTTAAATTTTAGATTCAAGGGGTACATTTGCAGATTTGTTACATGGGTATATTGCATGATGCTGAGGTTGGGCTTCTATTGATCCCGACACCCAGATAGTGAGCATAGTCCCCAGTGGTAAGTTTTCCAGCCCTTGCCCCCCTCCCTCCCTGCTTTCTTTCGGAGTCCCCAGCATCTATTGTTCCCATCTTTATGTCCACGTGTACCCAGGGGTTAATTCCCACTTATAAGTGAGAACATGCAATATTTGGTTTCCTGTTTCAGCAAAAAACAAGTTATTATGGAGTCTCCAAGCACCAGTTACTGGATTTCAGCCCTGAGGAAGTATGGAGTGTCTAGGATCTCAGATCCTTTGTCATCATCAATTGAGCAGGGAAACACCCAGGGAAAGGGAAAACATTGGTGCTTTGGTTAACTTTCCCTTCACAAACTTTCATGAGGTTGGGCCACCAAAGTGGTTAGGGGGAAATTTTCCTAGGAAACCTGTTGGAGCCAAGCTGCCCTCTAGAAAAAAGGTGGGGGCTGGGCACGATGGCTCACGCCTGTAATCCCAGCACTTTGGGAGGCCAAGGCAGGCAGATCATGAGGTCAGATCGAGACCATCCTGGCCAACATGGTGAAAACCCCTCCCTACTAAAAACACAAAAATTACCTGGGCCTGGTGGCCGGCGCCTGTAGTCCCAGCTACTCGGGAGGCTGAATCAAGAGAATCGCTTGAACCCGCGAGGCCGAGGTTGCAGTGAGCCGAGATCGGGCCACTGCTCTCCAGCCTGGCGACAAAGTGAGACTCTGGAATGAAAGCAAGAAAGAGAAAGAGGGGGAGAGAGGGAGGGAGGAAAGAAGGAAGGAAGGAAACGGTGGGGGACGCAAAAGAGAAGCAGCTCTTCTAGACCCCACAGTGCAAGGAGAACTCTGAGAAAAAGCAGAGAAGGCGTTTCGGAAAAGCTCCTGAGATAGGAGCCGCTACGGAAAGAGCGTACTTCCGGTGATCAGAAACCGGAAGTAAGCTCTTTCCGTAGATCCAGGCCCAGGAGACAAACCAATGGCATTGAGCCTGTTTATGGTCACCTTCTGCGTGGTGTCGCGGGTAAAGGGAGTTTGCACACCTGATTTTGCTCATTCTCCACATGGATCAGACAGAGTCCAAGTGGCCAGGTTCCAATATTCTTCCACTCTGTTCTTCATGAAAAGAGCCCACCCTGTAATGAGGATGCTTGGCAATTTACCCTTTATAGAGGAACACAGAGAACAAAGGGTGTTGAGTAGATTCTGAAACTGATTTCCAGACCTTCCTTGTAAGTAGAGTGCAGGCAGGTGACCCAATCTAGACGTCCACCCCTGCTTGTCCCACCCCCATGTAAGGGCTCTCCTTTCTAACAGCTGAGAAGTCCTTGTATTTCTCACTTTAGGAAAGCCCCTGTAGCCAGCAGCTCTGTGTCTGTGCCTGCTCTTCACGCCGGCATACAGGGGGCCATACAGGCAGGAACAGTGGGATGTGTGTCTGTCACGAAGTCCAGCATGTGGCTCAGCTGAGAAGCATTTTTGTGCATGGCATCTTGCATATTGCCGTTCTTAGCCATCACCATCCACAGGTTCCTCAGGCTGGAGAACTGAAACTCAAACGTCCTTCTCCCTCATTACCACCTCCTTCCAACATTCTAGATTCTGTCTCCAAAACAGTACACAAACACACCTCCAGTTCTTAACCTGACTTTTACAGCCTTAATCCCAACTCTCGTTTCTAAGTGGAATTAGGACTGCCCAGTCTCCCAGGTGTGCCCTGGCCCTAGTCTCTCCGGACTCTCTGGTGTGTCATGCATGGCCATTCAGAATCGGCTGCAGCCACTCTTGCCAGTCTCACCTCATGCCCTTCTTTGCCACCCATCCTATACTCTAGTCATTCAGAACTTCTGATCCCCACAATCCTCTTCCTTCACCTCACTCTGGAGTGCACTCCCTTCTGCACCCAGCAAACATCTACTCGAGATCCAAGCCCCAACATAGGTGCCACCTGCCGACCTTCCCAGATGTCCTAAGCAGCATCTGCCTAGGGGTTGCCATGCTGCTCGTATGAGTTTTGATTCAGTCCTTACCTTTCTGAGCCTCAGTTTCTGTATCTGCAAAACAGGAGAAAATAATAACATCATCCTGTGGGGTGATTGTGGAAATGAAATGAAATGAAATAATACATTGCTTTCCTAGGGTTGTCATAGCAGAGTTCCACAAACTGGGTGGCCTAAAGCAGAAGAAATTCATTATCTCACAGTTCTGGAAGGTTGAAATCTGAAATCAAGGTGTCAACAGGGCCACACTCCCTCTGAAACCTGTAAAGAAGCCTTCCTTGCCTCTCTCACTTTCAGTGGTTTCCAGCAATCTTTGACATTTCCTGGCTTGTACATTGTATCACTCCTATACTCCATCTTCGTGTGGCTATCTTCCCTCTGTGTGTGCCTGTGTTTGTGAAACTCCATCTCAAAGTAATTAAACAAATAAAATAAAAATTTTACCTTTTATTTTATCTGTTTAATTGTTTTGAGATGGAGTTTCACTTTGTTGCCTGGGCTGGAGTGCAGTGGAGCGATCTTGGCTCACTGCAACCTCCGCCTCCCTGGTTCAAGTGATCCTCCTGCCTCAGCCTCCTGAGTTGCTGGGATCACAGGCACCTGCCACTATACCCAGATAAGTTTTTGTATTTTTAGTAGAGATGAGGTTTCACTATGTTGGCCAGGCTGGTCTTGAGCTCTTGACCTCGTGATTAGCCTGCCTTGGCCTCCCAAAGTGCTGGGATTATAGATGTGAGTCCCCGTACCCGGCCTAAATTTTCCCTTTTATTAGGACATCAGTTCATATAGGTAAGGACGCCCCTCATGACCTTATTTTAATGTGATTATCCCTGTAAAGACTCTTTCCGAGTAAGGTCATACTCTGACGTACTGACAGTCAAGACTTCGACATATCTTTTCGGGAGTACTTAATTTAACCCATGACACGTAATAAATACGAAGTTTTCATACGTGCTAAGCCCATGCTCCCCCAAGGTGTGTGCAGATGGCTTGCCCACTCCACTCTCAGGCACAACCTGGGCATCTATAACAGGTGACCCAAAGTGTGTGCTCAACCAAGGAAACACAGTCCATGCTGCTTCCTTTCCCTCCTTCTCTCCTGAACATTCCCATCTGACCTTCTAGGAATGCTAGAATCTTAAACCATGCCACTACATGTAACACAAGCCAAGGATAAAGATTCAAACGGACCATGTCTCTGGAACCTACTCTCCTCTCCATTGCTTTTGAAAATTGCTGAAGAGGCAATTACGACTGCATGTTGGTAATGGAAATAATTATGACTACTTTCTGAAATTAGTTATCTGATACATTTCTCATAGGTAATTTAAGGGGGGGCAGTGAAGTGGGATAGGTGGGTTCTTTTACTGAAAGCTTCACACTAGATAATTGAACAGCATAATGGAGGAAGAAAACTAATGCGACCAAGATAATGCATAAGATAGTGCAACCAAGAGAAAATAAGTTAACATAGCAATTGCTTTGGGATTTCACTAAACGGAACCACTGGGAATAAAACATGAATGAAGACATCTTCTGCCTACAAAGTAATCATCAGATCCTATATTTGCACTCCCTAAAAAGTGGTGATGCTCACAAGTTGGCAGACACTAGTGAATTTCCAAACATGTATGATCTTGCCAGAATCCAGAGCACCCTGGTGCAAAATCTCCTCGAGTACCACCAAAGGACACTTTGCAAGATAAATGCATCTTTTAAAAGTTTTAGTATTTATGAATGGAAAATACCGGGAAAATAAACAGAGAATACAAGACATATGAAAACAGGCTCACTTAGAAATCATGACATTTTAATGTTTATATTCTTCTTTTATTTTGGTAAAATGTACATAAAATTTACCATTTCTTAATTTTGTTTTTGATTGATATATAATAACCATATATACTTGTGGGGTACAGTGTGATGTCTTGATACATGTGTGTATTGCATCATGGTCAAATCAGGGTATTTAGCATACCCGTCACCTCATACATTTATCATTTCTTTGTGGTAAGAACATTCAGAAGCCTCTCTTTTAGCTATTTTGGAATATACAATACAATATTGTAAACCATAGTCACCCTACTGTGCAATAGAATATCAGGACTTACTCCTCCTATTTAACTGTAACTTAGTACCTGTTGACTAATCTCGCTTTATCCCTCCTCCTCCTTCCCCTCTCCAGCCTCTGGGAACCACTGTTCTACTTCGAATACTTCTATAAGATCAACTTTTTTAGATCCCACATATGTGTGAGAATGTGCTGTACTTGTTTTTCTGTGTCTGGCTTATTTTACCTAACGTAATGTTTTCCAGATTCATCCACGTTACTGCAGATGACAGAATTTCATCCTTTTTTATGGCAGAATTAATATTCCATTGTGTGTATATACCACGTTTTCTTTATTCATTCATCAGTTGATGGACACTTAGGTTGATTCCATATCTTGACTATTGTGAGTAGTGCTGCAGTAAACATGGTAGTACAGACATCTCTTCAACATAATGATTGCATTTCCTTTGGATATATACCCAGTGCTTGGGTTCCTGGATCATATGGTAGTGCTATTTTTAGTTTTTTGAGAAAACCCCATACTGTTTTCCAAAATGGCTATACTAATTTGCATTTACACCAACAGTGCATAAAAGTTCCCCTTTCTCCACTTGATCATCAGCATTCATTACTTTTTGTAGCTATTCTAATTGGAGTGAAGTGGTATTTCATTTTGGTTTTGATTTGCATTTTCCTGATGATTAGTAATGTTGAGTATTTTTTCATATACAGGTTGGCCATTTGTATGTTTTCCAAGAAATGTCTATTTGGTATTTTATTCATTTTTAAAATCAGAGTATTTGTTGCTTTGCTATTGAGTAGTTCAAGTCACTTATATATTCTGCATGTTAACTCCTTGTCGGATGCATAGTTTGCAAATATTTTCTCCTATTCCGCAGGTTGTCTCTTCACACTGTTGATTATTTCCTTTTCTGTGCAGAAGCTCTTTAGGTTGGTATTGTTCTATCTATTTATATATTTCTGTTGCCTGTGCTTTTAAGATCTTATCCAAAAAACCTTGCCTAGACCAATGTCATGAACCGTTTCCTCTATGTTTTCTTCTATTTGGGGTTTTACATTTAAGTCTTTAATCCAGTTTGAATTGATTTTTATATGTGATGAGAGAAAGGGGGTCTAGTTTCATCTTTCTGCATGGGGATATCTAGTTTTGCGAGACCATTTATTGAAGAGAATGTCCTTTTCCCAATATGTGTTCTTGGCACCTTTATCAAAAATCAGTTGGCTGTAAGTGTATGGGTTTATTTTTGTGTTCTCTATTTCATTCCATTGGTCTTGGGGTCTATTTTTCTAAAAGTACCATGCTGTTTTGGTTACTATAGGCTTGTAGTATATTTTGGAGTCAGGTAATGTGATGCCTCCAGTTTTGTTCTTTTTGTACAAAATTGCTTTGGCTGTTTGGGTTGTTTTGTGATTCTATATGAATTTTAAGATTGTTTTTCTACTTTTGTAAAGAATGTCATTGGTATTTTAATAGGGATTGCACTGAATCTATAGATCACTTGGGTAGTATGAACATTTTAATAATAATTTCAACCCATGAACTCAGGGTATCTTTCCATTTATGTGTATCCTCTTCAGTGTTTTTCATCAGTGCTTAAATAGTTTTCATTGTAGAGCTCTTTCAACTCCTTGGTCAAATTTATTCTTAGGTAACCTCTTTTTCTGGAACTATTGTTAACAGGATTGCTTTCTTGATTTCTTTTTCAGATAGTTCACCATTGGCATTTAGAAATGCTACTGATTTTTGAATGTTGATTTTGTATGCTTCAACTTTACTGGATTCATTTATTAGTTTTAAAAGATTTTTGGTGGAGTCTTTGAGGTTTTTTATATGTAAGATTATGTCATCCATAAATAGGGACAATTTAACTTCTTCCTTTCCAATTTGAATGCCCTTCATTTTTTTATCTTTCCTAATTACTAATCATTTTTAAGTGTATATTTCAGTCGCGCTAAGGACATTCACATTGGTAAGCAACCATCACTGCTATCCATCTCCAGAACTTTTTCATCATCCCAAACTCAAGCTCAGTACTCATTAAGAAAATACTCCCCATTCCCCCAACTCCCCAGCCCTTAACAACCACCATTCTACTTTCTGTCTCTATGAATTTGATTACTCTAGGTATCTCATGTAAATCTAATCATACAGTGCTTGTCCTTTGGTGACGGGCTTATTTCATTTGGGGTAATGTCTTCAAGTTTCATTCATGTTGTAGTGTGTATCACAATTTCCTTTTTAAGACTAATAATATTCCATTGTATGTATACACAGCATTTTCTGTACCCATTCATCTGCTGATGAACACTTGTTTCCACTTTTTGGCTATTGAGCAAATCATGACTTTTTAAGCTTACTTTAATTTAACTCATTCCCAAGATCTGCTGATTTTACCAAATGAACATGTTAAAGAAACACTGCTTCTGGATAGCTCAGTCAAAAGACATTTAATTTATTTTCCTTTCTAACTTTTTAAAAATTTAACACCTGTACTCTCCCAAAATGTGACACATGTGTTATTAAATTATTGCAGATAATACAAAAGGATACAGATAATACAGGAGGATGCAAAAGCTTAAACCATTTAAGTGATTTGCTTAAGCACACATCTAGTAAATAACAAAACCAAGATGCAAATTTCATTCTCTGCCTCCAAGGCCAAACCTTTCCCCTACACCATAAACCAAGCCTCTCCGGTATTATCAAGATCCTATGGTCTCGAGAAGGCTGGAAATCCCTTTGCAAAAGAGATCTGGTAGTAAGATAAATTTTTCTGATAAACACATGATTAAAATAGATGCTTAGTCTGTATGTTGGAGATCTGATTGATTCCATTTAACTCATCTCAGGCTGGGCTAGTGCAACTTTTTCTGTATAAATGCATGTGTGTAGCCCAAAGTCTTCACAGTAGGGAGCAAATTTACAAGGAGGTCATATAATAAACTCCTGTGAGCTCTGGCTTTCTGTGGATTTTGTAGCTGTGGTAGTAGCCGTTCACAAGATAAAGGGATTTGGTGGGGTTTGAAAAGGCTGCCATGCTTACACGTATTTTCTCCAATGAATGTGCTGGAGGAAATTTCTCCTGACAGGTTATTATAACTACTTTAATGTACATATGACCAGCTGTCTGGAAAACAGTTCAAATTTTGAATTGTTCATAAATATACTGACATACTTGGTGACAGTACATGAACATTTAATTTGATCTTTGTTCTTTAAAATAGTAATATTGCCTTCTGAGTGGGAGTAAGACACTATATCCTTTGGAGAAATACACATCTCTTTCTCTGTACTAGCTTTCAAATACTTTCTGTTTGGTATTTTAATGTGTTTGGCATTAAAATCATAGCAAGTTTGGGCTTTTCCATTCCACTCAAGAAATAAGAAATGGCTTTTCTTCCTAATTCAAGTTAAATTCAGTCAAGGTTGGTAAGAATATGATATTAATTATTTCAGGGACTGTTTCCTCCTCCTCTGACCATATAAGATGCCCAAATATCTGTAGTCCCTAACAACAAGGATGGTCTGGGTGGGTCTAGGCATCATTGCTTCTCACAGGCAAGGTCCGTAGGGTCCACAAGAAGGCTGGAGGCTTCACTCCCCCTGTACCTGGGTCAGTCATGAAGAGCCATGAAGCTCTCAAGCCCACAGCGTGCATCTCTCCATGGGATACCATCACATCTTACAGAGAAGGAAACCTAGGCTGTTCCAGTGGCGTGGCCAGAAAGCGACAAATCCTGGATTTTATTCCCAGGTCTTCAGACTCCTAATCAACAATTTTTTTTTTCTAATTTGTCACAACTGTATTTGTTGAACTTTTCCTCCTGCAAGGATTGGAACTCATCTTCTATCACCTGTAATATACCCCTCACTGCAGATAGTTCCCGCTGAAAACTCGGATGCCACGGTTGGTTCCATGCATGATGCACAGACTGACAAAGGGACAGAGTATTTTTCAAGACTGCCCATAAAACCTGTAGGATGTATGGCCGCCATGCCCATCGTACCTCATGTATTAGTCACCCGTAGTTTTCTGCCCAATTCACCCACGAGCAAAAAGGCCCTTTGAATGTGTGGTTTGTTTCTATAGCCAGCAGCAGTGGTTCAGGAATTCCCATTTGGGAATACAGGGAGAGTTGCCATCTTGTTTTAAAACATATTTGTACTGAATCCAATTGCTACTTGTTTCTAAAACTTGCATGGCAATGGTATGGATTTCAATATTTTGTAAAACTAAAACACTGCTCAGGTAAGGACCAATTTAAATCCTGTGAGTTGGATTTTGAAAAAATACATATTTCCATCAGCCATAGAGGAAAAAAATCTGAAAATTATATAAAATGTCATAAAAAGACTGGCCCTTGACTTTACACGAGATGCTGAAGTTTCTCAATAGCATCCCCAGCAACTGTGTGTTCCCCCATCTGTCAGCTCCTCTGCTTTCTTCCCACTCCTGGTGCCTTCCTCCCCATCCTCATATCTAAACCTGTTTTCAGGATTGCATATGATCTTAGCATTTATTCCCAGAAGGGAGGAAGCATGTAGCTCTGTATTCCCAGCACAGGACACACGTTGATTCGCAATAAATGCTGATTGATGGAGTAAATTAGTGAACGACACAGTGAATAGGAGTCCATGAGCTTCTCTTCCCACCAGCATCTGTACTTAAAGCCTTATCTTTACTTGTTGACCAAACAGCTTTTCTTTTATTAAACTTTAGCCCCAGAGAGCAAGTGAGAGGGTTAACCTGGGAAGTGGGAAGTGGGAAGTGGGGAAGGAACCTCTGAAATAATGATTTATATGGGCACACAGCTATCCCACTTACCAACAAGATGGGGCTTGGGGCAACATTACATAGATTCAAAGACTAGAGCTGTCAACCAGGCCAAGGATTACAAAAGTATTTCTGTAGCAGGATGGCTGGGGTACATACAGTTTACAAGGAGAAAATATCCTGGCTCAGCAGTGAATCCAAAATAATTTAACTACCTACGGTACTTATATAACATTATTTCCTAATGTCATTGTTTTAGAAACCACAGCATGGTTTAATCTTACTGTCAAATTAAGGAGCAGAATTAACAAGACAATGTAAAACGTTCCAGCTGCCTGTTCTGTAAATGGTGTGTCTTTCAGATGTTGCTCAGATTTCTCTCAAACACAGTTTTCCAGCCTCTCCTTGAACATTCCTGGTGATGCGGAGTTTCTGTTGGACAGGTCAGATTGTTAGAAAGTTCTTTGTATTACTCTAGAATCTCATTCCCTGATGTGAAACTTTCATTCCTTGGTCCTATTACTCCAGTTGACATCAGCATTTTCCAACGTGTCCTAAGGATGCAAACTAGTTTCACAGAATGTTAAAAGTTATCGTCGTCGTCGTCATCATCATCATCATCATTATCAGAGACAGGGTCTCACTCTGTTTCCCAGACTGGAGTACGGTGGTATGATCCTGGCTCACTGCAGCCTCAAACTCTTGGCCCCAAGGGATCCTCCCACCTCAGCCTCCCAAAGTGCTGAGATTACAGGCATGAGCCACCATGCCCCGCCTTTCGAGGTATCTTTTTTTTTTTTTTTTTTCCGTAAGGGAGAGAGGGATTCTGTGGTCAAATAAGAATGAAATTCCTAACTTAAAAGGTGTCAAGTGAGCCTGCTTCCCCAGGGACTTCTCAGAGCTTTTAATAGGCTAATGGATGCTGTGAGTTTCTATGAGGAACAGGCACAAAGCCTGCTTGTGCCCACAGCATCACTTTTTACTGACACAGCATCTGTCAAGATTAATAGCCCAACAAACAATGTTTGCAAATAGTTATTTAAATAAACATAAAATAAACCTACTTTCCCTTCCTCAAACCAGTTCATCAAATAACTGAAGAAAATGATAAGGAAGATAAGTTTTAAATCCAGACTAAATATCATAGTTGCCTCAAGGATCATGCCTGTGATATGACTTTTAGACCTCAAAGTCCCGGTTCCCTCCCCTGGATTCTTCTCCCTGTATGTTACACCTCCTCTACTGCACAATGCCTTAAAGCTAACGTCCAGATTTCTAGTTAGTACTAGCTAGTATTCACCCTTCCAGGCCTTAGCTTCTCATCAAAAAATGGGGAAAGTCATCGTCTACCAACCTCACTGAGTCATTTTGAAAATTAAATATGTTCATGTATGCAGAGTACTATGTAAGTGTTAACTGCATGCCATTTTTCTATCTTCTCTTCTATTCAGGGCCTGTTCCCTCTTAACTATGTTTGGTTTTGCCTTTCACATTCAGATTCCCGGAGACACACACAGAGAAAAACATTTGGGTCAATCATCTAATGATCTAAAATCTTACCTGTCCAGGGCTATTCTTTGGTTCCCAGGTGCTTTGCTACTCCAAGATCACCTGGAAGCTGGTTAGAAATGAAGAATCCCAGACCCCAGCCAAGACCCACTAAATCAGAGCCTGCATTTTGTCAAGAATGTCAGGTTATTTCTGGGCACATGAATTGAAAACCACTGGCCTTGAGGGTACACGCAGCAGCCAGCCCAGGTGTATATAACAGATGCCCTCTGTATATAACAGATGCTCAGAGGGGCTTTCTGGCATCTGTGTGTATTGACTGAAACTGTATACTGTCAGTAGGGGAGATTGCTGACTGGGAAATTCTGGCATCAAAGGCATGCAAAGAGTAAATGGGAAGGGGCTTGGCTCTGAGCAATTACCACCATTTGCCTAAATAAGATTAAAGAGCAGGTACATTTTAAACACTAAAAAATAATTAAAGACCAAGCTTTTGAATTATGTTTCTTTTCAATTGTTTAATCTTTCAATTATAATCCAAGCTTTAGCTTTTATGAGAGATAATGTTAACAATTCAGGGGACTGTTTATCCTCAGAGGCAATAAGCTGCAGTGTCAAGACCACCATCTTTGCAATAAGACAGACCTGAGTTCAAAGCCCACCTCTGCCCCTCTCAGCTCTGTGACATGGCACGTAACCTCACCTCTCTGAGCTCAACATCCTCAGCTGTCACAGGGGCATAATCATGCTCATCTCATAGGACAGAGAAGGATAAACTAATATAGAGCTTCTAGTATAGTGACTCACAAATAGCAGACATTGAGCAAAACACTGATTCCTTTCTTCTTCACATATCAGCCTTCTCTTCGTGAACACCTTGATGAAGTGAAAAATTGAAATGACTTTCGGAGATACAACCACCTGGTCCAATGGCTTGCAAGCCTGTCATTTAAGCCAATCATGAATCATCTGTCCTACAGTACCCATAGTCATCATAGTTTTCAACCCATTCCCTAATTGTGGTTAGTAGAGACCACATAATTTAAAAAAAACAGTGAATGAGCATATCATGTAGATGCTGACAACACCAGTAGGCACTTCATTGAATCAGAGTGTCGCACGTAGAAGATGCTCAATCAGTGTTGGCCACTGAAACTGATAGTTACATACAGTTGTGGAGGACGTCTACTTCAAGCCCCCATGCAATTTCAGCATCCTTGTATACCAGGTGCTCTTCCAGCCTCTGCCTATTCAGCCCCACCAAGAGGTGTTCAAAGATTATCAAGACAGCACACTCCATCCTTAGAATAAAAAATTAAGCCTTTATTTCATTCTGAGCCCAAAACAGTAAGTTTTCTCTAACTTCCAAACATTGCTCCTGATCTTCCCCTAAACTGAAGCTACCTAACTATAATCCCTTCTTTTCAGGAGAACATCTTGAAATATGTTAGGACAGCACTCACATGTCCCTTTCTGCTCATTTTCCCCTCATGAACCCCTCCTCGTTGGTTCTTCCTCCCAGCTGCCTCTGGAAGGCATCACTGGCAGCTCTTCCTGGCCACAGGTCCTCTTGCCCCAGCATTACCCAACACAGGCCACATATACAAGGGGCCACTCCAACCCCAGCACTGGAAAGTAGACAGCAAGGCCCAGAAGAGATGGTCCAGCCTTGCTATGAACTCCGTTCTAGCTATGAAACCACCCACCACATGACCATTTGTTTTCAAGTCAAACTGTTAGGTTATATAATTAACTGAAGTCTTTTGTTGATGTCATAAGCCAAGTTTTACTGATCTTAACAGCTGTACAGTTTTGTTTTGTTTTGTTATACCTAAAAGCGGGACTTCACTTTTTTTTTTTTTCAGTTGATGCCCACATTAAAAATTGTCAGGATCTTTTAGCACTCTGATTCGATTGTGAAAAATGCTATCAACTTTCACTAATCTGTCTGTGATTTGGTTCCCAATTGTTTGAAATTCTAGTGCAGCTGTTGATCATTCAACAACATCAAAATGATGTTTTAAAAGAAAATGTATACAGTCAGTTTTTAACAATTTTCTCCAATAATCTGAATTTATGGTTCAAAATAGTTAGCCTTGGTTTTGGTAGTCCATTAAAACAAATACCCTAGTCCCACAGTATAGCACACAGGTCATTTTCAGTCAGAGATGTTACATTTCCATTATTATTTGTAGTTTGGGGCAATCCTCATGAGGCTTATTATATCATCTCTGAACTGTGTTCCTCCTCACAGTTGCTGTCAGTAGTGTGAGCAGTGTTGCTGTTGGACCAGCTCAGCTCAGTCACACACACTTGGGCCTCAGTTCTCACCACCCAGTGACATTTACAAAGAACAGGAATAAGACTCAGGATGACAAAATGTAAAATTAGAAATGATAAAATAAAGCACCATCCAAAGTTAGAAAAAAATAAATGACTTAAGGAAAAGTATTTTTTAACATGTTTATGTCAGCACCTCTCTTGTACACACAGATATACAGGTTTTAAAAATCCATTTCATATTTTGGGTTGGGCAACGTCCTCTTTCATATTAGTCTGTCTCCTGAATTGCTCTTCACAACTCCTTCCCCAGGGCCACTTGTCCCCACCCATCGCCATTCAGAATCCAGATCTCACCGGAAACCTTGTTGCTGCAGCCTACCTCTCCCTTGCACTTTTCACTTGAGTAGCTCCCTGGGACAGTGCTAAAAGCTTCGGGTTGCCTAGGCAAGTCTCCCCACCAAGTCACTCCCTGTACAGAATTTGTTCTCTGAGCTTTGTGCTCTGATATTCTCGATTCTAAACATGGGTAGGCTATATTCCTTTTAATCAAGTTCTTAAAGCTGAACCTGGTGAATGGCTTTGCAAGCGCCATTTTTCAGGGACTAAACATACCATGCTACAAAATCAATAGATGTTATATTCAAAGTTCATTATCATTTCTAGGTAAATTGAAATTAACTGAGAATTTCCTTGAAGGTTTTTGATTGTTGTCATCCTTATTTTTTCCTCCTTAAGAAGCAGACCATGTGTCGATCTTACAAATCCAGCTACAACCTCTCTTTGCAACCTCCTGAGATGCTCTGCAGGACTTTCTGTGGTGACTGCCTGTCCTCCTTCAGGGACTGCAGGCCTGTGATTATGAAATAGAAATAAAGCAAAATTCTCCGGCTCGTAAAAGACTTCACTCACACCATGCAGCTGCCAACCAATAGGAGTAAGATGGGCTAGTGAAAATTGCAAGTACTCGTGGAGAAGATTAGACGATGGATTCAAATAATGTCACTACTATAAAGAAAATTCTAATCTGGATTTATCAAGCCACTTTGGTCCAGGTCTCTGTACTAATAATATTTAGAGGCAAACAGGACAGAAAAATAAAAGCACAAGTTTACAAAACAGGGAGCTCAGCATCATTGCTTAAGGTTTAAACTTTAAGCTTTTATCTGGCCGTGGATATTAATTTGGGTTACCTCTCCTAGCTGATAACGTATAGCATTTGGCAAATCTGTGCTTAAAAATTCACAAATTAATTCCCATCTAACTAATCACCACTGTCTTGCATTTTAGAATAATTAAACATGAGCTAATTAAATGAGTCTTTTGAAGGTGAGATTGTTTGATAGCATTAACCTACATTTGACCTGCTGCGGATGGCATGTTAGATGCCAATGCATTATTTTAGGTTTTGCGTTATGTTGTTGTGACCTGCTATAATTATCAGGGAAAATTTTTTCTCTTTATTTATGACACATAATTTTAGATGGCTTCCAGATATTACATCTCATTTTGTTTTCCTCTTTATGAGATGCAAAGATATTGCCACCATCCAATTACACTGGATCACAAGCTTTAGACCTGCTATGATTTAATTACATTTTTGTTCATTCAAACGTTTATACCTTGTGTGTGTTTTCAAATCATTCTCACTCTAGTGGCAATTTCCCAATGTGGCTGCAGGAGAATATGGCCTTTGAAACGATGCTCTCTCTGCAGTGCTTTAGAGAGAGAGGCAGCACATGAAGAAGAACCTCAGAAGATGAGGGCCAGGCTTGAAGCACGGTTTCATTAATACTGGATGGCAGAAAAGGAGCCAAGTCCCAGATAATGAGGAAGGAGTTGCAATTTTTTTTTAAAGCTATCTGGTGACAGGGAAAACAAAAATGACATTCAGCTGACGAATGAGCGGAGTTTGACCTAGCCTTTTGACCCTTGACAATCAATCTTACCTGCTACTTCATAAAGAATTATAGCTCTGCCACTCACATTTGACTCTGTATTTTTACTATTCCCTTTACCTTTTTTTTTTGTTTGAATACATGGTCTAAGAAGATAAATGTTTATGTTGGATATAGCAGAAATATGGGATACTCAGAAGGGGAAAAAAACTGAGAAGGAGAGGAGAGAGCAACAAGACCAACAGCCATAAAATGGTTTATACATGCAATTCAGAATTGTCAGGGATATTTTTTATGTGGCTGACCAAAATAGCAACTGGAAATAACTGATGACCCTACACACCTTCCACCCGGCGCCGGGCTAGATGTGAAACCTGCAAGAGTGGGGGTGAGTCCCGAGCTCATCTTCCTGTCTGCCTCTCTGCTCCCCACCTCCACCCTCCCCAAAATGCATCCAATGAATTTTGATGAATCTATTCCCTGTCCATGGGCTCTGATTACCATGTGCATTGTGAAGGGTTTTGGTGCCATCATTATGGGAAAGAAAGGGCAGGGAGTCCTGGCCACTGAGCTGTTTTCATTATCTGTTCAAGGCACCAATGCAAGCACTAAACAGTTTGTGCTCGGTCCACCTTTGTCCACCAACAGAGCATAAATCAACAGGGGTGAAAAGTAGCTCGCTGGGAAGTGAGAGGAAACACCTTAGGAATAAAAGAGAAGGTCTTCGTTGGCATTTGGGATGCATTGTTTTTATATATAATTTGATGCGGTTTGTCTCAAGACACTAAAACTGAGGCTAGTCAGCAAGAGCAACTTTATGGAGCTTGCCCCGTGCATAAGCTGACCGTGGGGAGTTTTCTTGCCTTTATAGAGTCAAGAATCTTTTCATGACTGTACCGGAGACTTCAGCAAAAACTCAGTCTCATAGAAGTGGAATGCAATTTTTGACCATTTAATCCATCCTGGATCACTGGGAACGTAAAGCTGTTTTCTTCATCTAGCCTGAAAGAAGATCATCGGGTTGGGGGTCTGCAGGGATGGCTGGGGTCTTGCAGTGGCTCTCAAAAACAAAAAAGAAAACATCAGAGTAGGCTGTGCGCAAATGAGCCCTTTCCATACCTCCCTTCCAAACCCCCAATCTTGCTTGGACTCTGGCCGCCTCTGATTTACCAAAAAGAGAAAGCATCCAGGCAAATAAAAAGAATCTGGTGATTGTGTGAAAAGCCACCAATCTAGCTCTGACACCTTTCTCAGTAAGCAGGGATTAAACTTTGCTGTTAGCCGCTTCACAAGCCCAGCTGTGCGCCTGCCCCTGCCCAGCCCCGACTGTGCCAGGCTCCTCTCTGCTGCGGGTCAGCTGGCTTCTGGGGTGCCACCCTCCCTCTCCTTGGCATGGAATTCGTTACTTCCAGAATTAGAAGTCTGACAAGCTGTTTATGAGGTGTTTCTGGGCTGTGTGTTCATAAAGAATCTCCCCTCAAAATAGGGCGAGCTCGTTAATGGAGGAAGTGAGGTCAGTGTGCTTCTGACAATCCTAACAAGATGACAGAATTTATGAAGCGCTGCGGTAGAAAGATGTAGTTATCTGCAGTCTATTCATATAATAAGGCCACTTGGGGCCCGTCGTTACACCCCTTGAATTTGTTTTCCTTTCTTCATTCCTTTTTGTTGTCCGGCTCTTCCTTTGGCTTTCCTTTCGGATCTATCTAGAACCATTATCGCTTCAGACCGCGTGATAAGCTGAGGGAAGCAGGCCCACTTCCTCCTAAGGATGGGTGTCGCGTTTACTGGACTGTGTGTGAGCCCCGGTGACAAGGGAGGGGTGGAATGGGCCAAGTCTTCGGGTCAGCTTTGTATGAAACCTAAATGTGGTATCAAATCAGCAGCACCTGAAGACGGAGTTCACATTTTAACTCAACCCAAAAAAGGAAACCCGTGATGGTTTGTTTTTAAAGTCCAATATCTTTCTCATCCCAATGAACGAGGACATCTCTTTTTCCACAACCCTGTGAGGTGAGGTGATATTGCACTGTCCCTGGGGAAACTGACAGGCATGAAACCATCCTGGCCTGAATGATCAGGGAAGACTGGATGGGGAGGTCCAGCACAAGAATGGAGCAAAGGATGAAAAAAGTTGGAAGGGAAAAAGGAAAAAAAGTAAGTTAAACCATTTTGGTATCAAAATTGAGAGGCAATTTGTTAATAGCATTTATTAGTTGTAAAAACTAGTAACCAGTTAAGTTGATTAGTAAAAGGAAATAGAGTAGTGCCTTTATTTAAACTATGAGAATCAGGTCTAGTGAGATAATTTCACTGTGGGAGAAAGGTCCCTTCAGAAACCCGAAACCATGATGGCAACAGCTGTCTCTATTTTTCACTCTGACTTGAAATTTCTGGTCAGCCAGAGGAATTAGAAGTAGGTTTTTCCAGCCAATTTGTTAACAAGATGCATTCATTTGTCTAATAATAGTATTAGGTTGGCGCAAAAGTAATTGCAGTTTTTGTCATCACTTTTTGATGGCAAAAACCGCAATTACTTTTGCGCCAACCTAATACTTCACAATCCACTGGGGAGAAGGAAAAATAAAAAGAGTTACCTTGAATAAGCAAAACAAAAACACGCTACTGTTTCCTCTATCTTGACTGAAAGAGCTGTGAAGTAGCAAATGAGCCAAACTGTGTCTAAGTACAAAATAAAATTTATCTCAGTTGATGTTTTTATAAAACAGAGTCCATCTTACCTTTGAATTTCATGGACTGAAATGTTGTTTCACTAGTTGCTGTACCATTGAGGTCCACAAATGCATCCTGATTCATTCTAGAGCTCAAGAAAGGGATGGGCCCAGTCTTGGGTAAGCCAGATCACCAAGAGATGGCAGGACCTGTGCCACTCCCAGCATGAGTGGCTAATGTTCATCCAGCCTGATGGGTGTAGGGTGGCTGGGCCATTCCACCTCCCAGCTCGAGACTGACTTGTATTTGACCCCAGGGAAGAACTCTTATGGGACGCTTGCTGGACTGAGCCCACAACATGAGAACATTTCAGAGTCAGGCCTGGGACTTAGGTTGAAAGACGCTCTGCATTGAGATCAGGGGCAGGTCCTGGGGGAATGGTTGTTTCATTTGGCGAGTGAAACAGGAATTCCACAATACTTCATGGATTCAGAGAAACAGATTATGAATAGATTCTCACCTTTGGGTCATGTCATGAAAAAAAAATTACATGTCTTAGTTTCCATTCTGGTAGTCCTAAGCAAGATTGTTTTAAATTCTTTCTTTCTTTCTTTCTTTCTTTCTTTCTTTCTTTCTTTCTTTCTTTCTTTCTTTCTTTCTTTCTTTCTTCTTTCTTTCTTTCTTTCTTTCTTTCTTTCTTTCTTTCTTTCCTTCCTTCCTTCCTTCTTTCTTTCTTTCCTTCTTTCTTTCTTTCCTTCCTTCCTTCTTTCCCTCCTTCCTTCCTTCCTTCCTTCCTTCTTTCTCTTTCTTTCTTTCTTTCTTTCTTCCTTTCCTTTCTTTCTTTCTCTCTCTCTCTCTCTTTCTTTCTTTCTGTCTCTCTTTCTTTTTCAAAATATTTAGTCCAAATTGTCTTTTCCACAGTTATCAGAGTCCTACATTGAAAACCTAGGGGGTGTGCGTGACTGACTTCTGTAAGCAACACACAAAAATCAGTCTCACTGCTTTCTTGGGACTCATGGGAGGATTGTGAGGTGACAATAAGAAGTTGGATATGGGGAGGCCAGGTGCGGCAGCTCACGCCTGTAATCCCAGCACTTCGGGAGGCCAAGGCAGGGAGATCACTTGAGGTCAGGAGTTCGAGACCAGCCTGGCCAACATGGGGAAACCCAGTCTCTACTAAAAATATAAAAATTAGCCTGGCATGGTGGCACATGCCTATAATCCCAGCTACTGGGGAGGCTGAGGCAGGAGAATCACTTGAACCTGGGAGGCGGAGGTTGCAGTGAGCTGAGATTGCCCCATTGCACTCCAGCCTAGGAGAAGAAGTGAGACTCCATCTCCAAAGAAGAAGTGGGATATGGGAAAGAAGAGTGGCAGCTCAAGACTAATATTTAGATAGAGTAGTCCTGTGTGTTGTTATATCTTGATATCAAGAAGGCAATACTACTTAAAATGATTCCTACAACCTTCATAGCAAATTGTCTAAAATTCATCCACTAGAAATTTCTTCTAATATATGATTAAACATATTCTTTCAAAAAACAAGTAACTTGAGAGAACTAACCCAGTTTTATTTCATATCAACAACATGTAACAGACACTAGACTAGACCTGAGGGATATTGGTACCTGCCTCTGTAAGGCTGCATTTCCCTGTTATCAGTCCTTCACACTCTAGCAGAAATTAATGAGGAGCTAGGGCTATTATCAGACCTTTGCACACTAATGGGAGTGCATTTATCACATAAATGTCATCTATAATAGCTTAATGAGAACAAAGTCACATCATATATTTAAGGAAATTGAAACTTAGAGATATCTATTAAGCTTATAATGTTCTAGTTAATAATTTCAGAGTGGAGCCCAGTCTTGCTACATAGATTCCTGCTCTACATTCTCTGGGTTTTTCTCTTTTGTAGGAACAAGAGAAAATAGAAGAGTTATTAGATGCTCATTAATTACAGGAACTCTAAAATTAATTATTTACGAGAACTCTAAAATTAATCTGCTTTCCCTACCAAACAAATTTTAAGTCTTAATTTTTGCCTTCCCTACTAAGTACCCTTGAGAACAAGATACAACATCTTAGTCTAATTGTATCCCTAATATCCCTAATACTCACATTTACCATGTATAACATTTCAATAAGCTACCATCCTCTCTCCTTTTCCTCTCCTCAAATCCAATCTGTTTTCCACACTGCAACCAGAGTGATCTTCTCAAAATGCAAATTTTAGCATTTTGCACCCTTGTAGCTCTTGGGATAAAAGCCAAAATCCCTAAACACAGCCTCAAGGCCTCCTTCCCCAGGTTTCCTGACCCCCTCCAACTGCGGAGTCTGTGCTGGTGTTGTTTCCTCTGCCTGGAACCTTCCTCCCCACCTCATTGGCAAGAACTCATCCTCAGGGAGGCCACCTTTCTGCCAGTGCCACCCCAGAGGGGAACAGATGTAACCTTACATTCACACATGTGATTATTAGCTTAACGTGTTTTCCCCCCTTGACGCTTAGCTCTATGACAATAGGTTCTACACCTGGTTTTGTTCACTATGGTTTCCCCAGTGCCTGGCCCATGTCTCTCATTGAATGTATGAATGAACGAACGAATGAATGAATGAATCTAACTGCTTAATAAAAGCTCAGTGCATTTATTTATTCAAAGCCATAGGAGTTTTTAACATTAGCATGCTCTGTAACCCCAAGATATCAGAACAATATGTACAACCTGGAGAGCTTTTAATTCTAAGATATATTTGAAAGCCTGGGTCTCTTTGTGCCTATGAGACAAAAGAGTTAAATTAAGCAGTAATTAAGAAGAGTTAACAATTAGAGTAAAATCTCTAATAATAATCCTGGTTAAATTGTATTCTTTAGTGTTTGTGACTAATTATTTTAATAGGGTTGTTTACACAACACACACACACGAATTCACGTGTACATGCACATTTTTTTCCTGGACTGAATTCAGCTTTCCTGTATGAAGTCTGAGACTTTGCGCCATGGTACTATCAGCATCACGGGTTTCCTATTGGCGTTTATCTTCACTATAAGACAAAAATCACTTGAAACTCACATTTAACAAATGAAGACATGGGCCACATTACTATAATAAAAGAAAAACTTGGTTAAATGTGTAGTTGCCTCAGACCAATCTCTTTTCTGACTACTACTTGAACCAAAAAGAAGGGAAACCGGAAATCTATTGCTTTAACATATGTAATCATGGCCTGAATTAGTTTGCAAGACCACTGTGACATATATTGCTCCCTTCCTAAGTCCAGTCTTAAGTAAAAGTATGTGTCTTGATGGATATCTCTACAATACCACTACTAGGCTGCCATCTGTGAAATGTCGCTGACAGTATGGGATAGGATTCAGTGTAGTCAAATTAAACTATCCTCAACAAAGCTGCAGGTATCACACTACCTGACTTCAAACTATATTACAAGGCTACAGTAACCAAAACAGCATGATACTGGTACCAAAACAGACATATAGATCAATGGAACAGAACAGAGACCTCACAAATAACACCACACATCTACAACCATCTGATCTTTGACAAACCTGACAAAAACAAGCAAGGGGGAAAGGATCACCTATTGAGTAAATGATGCTGGGAAAACTGACTAGCCATATGCAGAAAACTGAAGCTGGACCCCTTCCTTACACCTTATACAAAAATTAACTCAAGATGGATTAAAGACTTAAATCCAAAATCAAAAAAAAAAAAACAAAAAAACCCATGAAAACCCTAGAAGAAAACCTAGGCAACACCATTAAGGACGTAGGCATGAGCAAAGACTTCATGACAAAAACACAAAAAGTATTGCAACAAAAGCCAAAATTGACAAATGGCATCTAACTATAACTAAAGAACTTCTGCACAGCAAAAAAAAAAAAAAAAAAAAAGCATCAGAGTCAACAGGCAACCCACAGAATGGGAGAAAATTTTTGTAATCTACCCGTCTGACAAATGTCTAATATCCAGAATTTATAAAGAACTTAAATTTACAAGAAAAATATCAACCCCATCAAAAAGTGGGCAAAGGATATGAACAGACACTTCTCAAAAGAAGACATTTATGCGGCCAACAAACACGAAAAAATGCTCAACATCACTGATTATCAGAGAAATGCAAATCAAAACCACAATGAGATACCATCTCACGCCAGTCAGAATGGCAATTATTAAAAAGTCAAGAAACAATAGATACTGTTGAGGTTGTGGAGAAATAGGAACACTTTTACACTGTTGGTGGGAATGTAAATTAATTCAACCATTTTGGAAGACAGTGTGGCTATACCTCAAGGAACTAGAGCCAGAAATACCATTTTACCCAGCAATCCCATTACTGGGTATATACCCAAAGGAATATAAATTATTCTACTATAAAGACACATGCACACGTAAGTTTATTGCAGCACTATTTACAATAACAAAGACATGGAACCAACCCAAATGCCCATCAGTGATAGACTGGATAAAGAAAATGTGGTACATATACACTGTGGAATACTATGCTGCCATAAAAAAAAATGAGATCATGTCCTTTGCAGGGACATGGATGAAGCTGGAAGCCATCATCCACAGCCAACTAACACAGGAACAGAAAACCAAACACCACATGTTCTCACTTGTAAGTGGAAGTTGAACAATGAGAGCACATGTACACAGGGAGGGGAATAACACACACCAGGGCCTGTTAGGGGGTTAGGGGTAAGGGGAGGGAGAGCATTAAGACAAATACCTAATGCATGTGGGACTTAAAACCTAGATGACGGGTTGATAGTGCAGCAAACCACCATGGCACATGTATACCTATGTAACAAACCTGCACGTTCTGCCCATATATCCTGGAACTTAAATAAAATAAAACAAAAGTAAAAAATTTAATTTAATTTAATTAAAAAAATTAAACTACCCTCACCTGCTTTTGAAGTCGGACCAGGCAGATGCTTGCAGTTTTATTTTTCATCACTACTTCACATATTTTTCTTCATCTTTTTGAATAACCAGACAGTCTTATCTGTTGATCCTTTTGGCAACTGCTATGTATTTCATCTATTTCATAAAGATCTGTTTGGGTCCACTTAGAGAGGGAACTCAAATAATTAATAAGCCCAATTCCCTGAATTGTGCCCAGAGCATTTGATACTTCCGAAAGACACTGAAATAAACACAACAGAAACAGCTAAAAGTGTGTCCATTTCACAGCAGGCTATGAAAAAGATCCTCCCTGCCCAGCAGAAAACTACTTCTGAATAGGTAATGAGGGGCTTGAGTTGTTTCAAGTTTGGTATGGGCTTCATTCATAATTGAATGTTGAAATCTAAAAATCGTGAGAACTAAATACACCGAATTTAAGGAGCATTTGGTTAAAAACTAAACAACACTCCTAGGTTCCCCATCTCACTGGCATTTTTGCTGTTTCTGCACGTGGGTCTTCATTCAACTCCAAAAGGGCCTTTGCTGATGTCAAGGTCCCTCGGGCAGGAAAGGCTCAGGAGAATTCTCAGCCAGGGAAAAAGTGATGAGCCACAACTTGATTAACAGCACGCTGGCATGTGCCCCGAGGCAGCTTCCTTCAGGCCATGCTTTTTGCTGCCAAACAGCCACTGTTGTTTCATGCCCCCAGCCAGGAGGCAGAGACTCCTTCTCAGCATCCAGCCCACTGTTTTTGTTTCCAGCAGTCCCAGTGAGGCTGGCTGACTTCTCACTGCAGAGCCACATCTCTTCCCCTCCCAAAGGCAGGCCAAGCCCACGAGGACCCGCCATCTGCTGTATTTTCCCTTTGCCAATCACCTTTAGCCACTAATGAAATCCTGAAACCCAAGCATAGAAAACTCTGTCCTTCACAAAAATGTTACAAGAAAAAAAGGTAAACAAATGTGATTTTATAAAAGTTTAAAACTTCTACATGGTTAAACTAAACATTGTAATAAATAACTAGAACTAAAGTGGAAGCCAGAATTCAGTAGTGTGGAATGGAAACTGTGCAAATAATCGGGGACATATCCAGATTCCCGAAGACCAGGAGGAGAGGGAAAGCACGCAGAGGAGTGACAGGGACCTTAGAAAGGTGTTTCAAAGTGTTGGGGAGGGACTTAATGACTCTCAGGGCAGTCCTTACAGCAAGTGACAAATGCTGGAGATGGCCAACAGCCACCCTCTTCAGCCCTCACTTAACTTCGGCATAGTTGGCCTGGGCTACTGTAACAAAGTACCACAGACTGGGTGGCTAACACAAAACAAATTTATTTTCTTACAGTTCCGGAGACACAAAGTTTGCAATCGAGGTGTCAGCAGGGGTGGCTCCTCCTGAGGGCCACGGAGGGAGCCTCTGTCCCAAGCCTCTCTCCTCGGCTTGTAGATGGCTGTCTTCTCCTTGAGAGGTCACATCACCTTCCCTCTGTCCACGTCCATGTTTAAATTTCCTCTTCTTATCAGGACACCAGTCACACCAGATTAGAGCCCACCCTAAGGACCTGATTTTAACTTAATGTCTGTCCTCTTTGAAGATCCTATCTCCAAACACAGTCATATTCTGAGAGTACTGGGGGTTAGGACTTCAACAGAGAAACTTGGCAGGAGGAAACTTAATTCAGCCTCTAACAACTTTACTGGGAAACTCATTACCACTTTTGCAAAGTCATGTTCCTTGGAATGCTGTCTTTTATTTTACAGGGAAAATTGTATCCCATTTGTGTTTTAAGGAAATGCCATAGAATAACATTGCCTTTCTTCTTCTCAGGATTTTTATATTTTGCTCCACTATGATGGCTATCCAGATGCTCAAAAGTGTTTTTTCAGTGGCTATTTAATAGTTTTTCGACTCCTTCTCTTTGCTATCCTGTGAAGCTAGAATTGATGCATTTCTAGAAGTTTGGGTTGTGTTGATTTCAGAGTCTTCCAGCAACCGGATGCGTTTCTAGAAGTTTGGGTTGTGTTTATTTCAGAGTCTTCCAGCAACAGGACACATTTCTAGAAGTTTGGGTTGTGTTTATTTCAGAGTCTTCCAGTATCAGGAAGAAATGATGAGATTCTTCCCAGTGCCCTTGCAAATCATGGCGTCCAGAACTGAACACAATATTCCCCTGCAGGATCTGCCAGTCCACCTTGCAGAGGGGTTTTACAACCTTTCCTCCAGGCACTGTTCCTTTATCAATCACATCAGTGTTGGCCAACAGCATCATTCTGTTGGTGAATCCATTATAGCTTGTTGTCATCTACAACCTGTAAGGCTTTTTAACATGTCCTGCTGTTACCCATGGATTGCATGCTAGCAATCTTGCAGAGGCACACGTGTGTGAGTGCGTGCATGTGAAACCACCACAAAGATTGCTAACTGTGCCTTCATTAAACTTTATGTGGTCAGGTTTGTGTCATCATTCCACCCTGTCATGAACTTTTTGGACCCTTATGCCATCAGTCATTGCCCTGACAGTCTGTCCCTCTATGCCCTTATTCCAGTCACTAATGAAATGTTAAATCGGAAAGGACTGAGGACAGATCTTTGAGGCAGTACATCAGAGAGTGCTACCTGGGCTGACGCTGCCCTGTTAAAAAGTCCTCTAGACTTGCATGCTCAGTGATTTACAGAGCCACCAGTAGCCTATTATTTTTCCAACTTATTCAAACAGACATACTTTGCTGACTATTCTGCCTAAATCCACATAATGGTAGTAATTTGTCTATAGTTTCCTCCAAGTCTACAAAGCTGATGTTTCTCGGGGGGGAAAAAAAAAAAAGAATTCTTCCTCTTTACTTGTTCATGGATAAGGTGTGCCAGCTCTGTGCCATTGCCCCCTTTAAGCAGTTACAACCCACTTATTTAATACAGTTGCTGTGAGTTTTGCATGAGAATAAAGTCAATTTCTCCAGTCTATAGTTTTCAGAAACCATCTTATTCCATCTTTTGAAATTTTTTACATTTTCTCAATTTCACACCCCATTCTCCTATGCAAATTCAAAAGTTACAAGAGAAGTTTTGTTCAAATAAACTTGGAACTAAGGTAACCTAAGGACTCTCAAAAAAGAGGGTAATGGGCAACAGGGGAGATCTACCCCACCACAGGAATAAAGATCATAATAGATGGATCTAATACCAAAAGTGCACTATTGAGGGGTGACATTTATTTCCCTCACACTCCGTGCACTTGTGAATTTTGTTCCGAAGATAAAATGTTTGGGTAAAAGAGTCATTTGAAGACTAATAGAGTGTAAAAGAAGAAACTCAATACTCCACATTGATATCACTGAATTCAAATTCAGTAGTTGAATCTATATTCTAACCTGGCGCTGTTTATTTCCTGCATGTTTGATTGGTCTCAGTGAAATTGTAAGATCCTTGAAGATAGAGGCTATGTCTTGTCATTGCTTGGACTCTCTACAGTGGTTAGCACAGCACAAGACATATAGAATTGCAATAAGTACCGTTTGTCTTGACTTGAAAGAAACAATGAGAGCCAGGAAACTAGAGTAAAATCAAAATTACTTCTTAGGTAAGCAATAAGCATAACCACATCCTTTCTTCATCGCTTGAGCATCTATCATACAACCAGTTCCATTAGAGTAGTGTTTGTAGAACTGAACACACAGTAGGCATACAACAATGACTGAGTAATGAGTGACTGAACATCAGAGACCTAGATAGGACGTCTAATCCAGTCCAGTGGTTCTCAAATTTGAACGTGCATCAGAATCGCTTGGAGGACTTTTTAAAACACAGATTCCTGGGTCCTACCCAGAGTTGTCTATCAATTGGTCCAGGCTGGGGTCTGAAAATTTACATTTCTACTAAGTTCCAAAGTGATGCTGATGCTTTTGGCTGGGGATTCCACTTGGAGAATCATTACTTTTGCATCTGCTTGAAAAGGCACTGGATATTGTAGCACAGACATAGTTGTCACTACAGTGTATTGCTTTATGTTTTAATTCCTCTACTTGACTGTTTTAATATGGACGTGTAGAAACACAATATTTTCAGGTTATTATTTTTATTGTCCTCTATTTTTCACAATATTCTCATTCCCTGCATCTGTTGGAAGATTCGAAAGAAGTGATCCTCTGGTTGGATGGGATGGAATGATGCCCTGGAGGCTAGGCTGACTTCCTTCCTTCAGTCAATGTGGGAGCAAAGCTTTAGTAGCAAGTATGACAGGTGATGATATACACAGCACACCTAGCCATGGCCTGCAGACTTAGGAATGGACATGCAATCTATATATTTATAGGAAAGGAAATAAGAGAGGAAGAAGTTCAATAAATTCTAAGAAATTGTCTTATTAATTCTTCTCAGAGGGAAAAAAACAAAGTCAAGAAATATAATACATGAAATACCACCTACTTCAGACCTTTATAATTTTTTAACAAAATTATTAACTTCAGCCCTCTCCATCTTCCACATCAATCCACTCCAAACTCTCCCAAATATGGTGTCAGACTAATTCACTGAACCACAGTTCTGATAACATCTCCCCTTTGCACCGACACTGTTGGTGATTTTTATATCATTTCAAATGGGATTAGGTGTTTCTAAAACTAACAGCAAAACACATCAGTAAAGGAAAATCTTCAGTGATTTTATATATAAAAATGTAAAAGAATTTTATGTTAAAAGCCCACCGAAATGAAAAGATAAATAACAAACTGAGAAAAAAAGCTGCAACACATATGATAGACTGTGAAGTACCTTTAATATGTAAAGAAATCTCACAGTCAGTAACGAAGAGCCTGTTGCATCACAGGAAAACATGGGCAAAGACATGAGAGAGAAAACAAACAGCAGAAACAGTCTCTGGAGAGCTTTTGAGAATTCAAATAGCCATATCTTGAGCCAGCGTTTGGTGGGTCTGTTGGATGTCTGAACAATTCGGTAACCTCGGACGGTTCACCATGACTAACTCTTATCAAACCTCTGCTCACTAATCTCTGTAACAGAAGTATGTGTGTCACAAGATCTCTCCAAAATCCTGAACCCAAATTAGAAGATTCTGTAAAACAAAGCCAATTTAAAGACAGGAGAAAAAAAATCAAGAAATAATCCTAAATCCAATTCCAATGGAAACAACAAATAAATAGGGCTCACTGGCAAAGTACATGAAAACCATCAACTCTGGCTTAAACAGAAGTCCTGCATCCAAAGATTAAAATATAAATAATGCCCCGTGCAAGCTGAGGGTACACACAAACAACATTCCTTTCTATTTGCAAAGGAAGTCCCTAAATTTTTTGGTATCTTGAAGAAAATGTCTAAATTCCTGGACAGTTTTATTGAATTAAGATACTTAGCTTAGGTAGTGACTCCAAAAGTAAGCCTAAGGCTAAAAGTCCCTGAGCAATGATTACCATAGCCACCAGAGTGTGGTAATAAATTCTAGAAAGTGGACTCATACAGAGCACGATTTAGTTAAAAGTCTTTCAGTTAAGTAAGGTATGTTAGAAGAGGCAACACATACCTTCAGGCTATGCTTGCCCAGCCAAATTCTTAGCCTGTTTTCAAACAAACACACACAAACTTTCTGCAATTATGTATACTATACAAATTCACAAGTTAACATGTGTGATGCTAAAATCCAATATGTAACTTACAGGCCAAAATCGTCATAATTACCATTGTTGGACATTTAGCGCTGAGATAAGCTCTTTAGAAACATGATTTCATTTCATCTTCACAGGCACTTAAGAAGGTATCATTTCCTCGTTTTACTCTTGAAGAAGCTAAGGCTTAATTAAATCAAGTAACTTGCCCAGGGACATACAATTAGGAATAATAATGTCTCTAATTTTGCACTTTCCTACTTTATAGTCAATGACAATTCCTATCTTGTTGTTTTCTAAAATGTGTTTAAATCAAAATGTATTTAACTCAAAAATGCCTTTCTTGTAACTCTTAAAGAGTATTTTTTAAAAAGTGAGAATGGCCCTCCAGCTTTGTGTTGGGTTTATTATCACATGACCAAGAGGAGTTAGCCTGCTTACAAGTGTTCATGCCGCAATCATGATGTGTAGACAGATGTGCAGTGAGTGTGAGTGTCTGCACATTTCCTGGTATTTGTGGTTATTTGCAGTTATAGTCCTCACTGTTAAAATTCTGAAGTTTCCAGGTATTATAACTGCATGGGAGGACTTCTGTAGAGGCTTTTCCCCTGCTATGCGATTTCAATGAGAACATACAAATACGACCTGAAGGAAAACAGTTGGCTTAAATTGGCAATATTATATCTCTCTGAAAATGTAAGATGGTAAACAGGTCTTTGCTAATGTTCTTCAGTGTGCAGAGAACATCCTGAAGCCTGACACTTTGAATTGTCATGTATGTGATTTCCACTGAATATTTGTAAAAGAAAAAGAAAAATGAACTAAATTTACTCTTAGAAAACTTCTAAGTTGGAATAGAATAGTAAATCCTTAAACCACTCTGAAATATGACTCAATTTCTTTTCCTTTCAGAATAGCCCTTCTTACGATTTCCTTTTCTTTCCCTTTAAAAAAGAAAAAATCTATAGTTAGTTAACTGTAGAGAGAAACATTCCATTTGCAAATTTAGTCCGTGAAATCCTATATCCGTGAGCAATGTCTAAAATGTCCCAGCTTCTAACAAATAGAAACCAGGTTCACAAATCAAGAGAACCCAACACATTAAATCAAGAACTGCAAGCGTGTCAGTAGCCAATAAATTAGCATTGTTGAAAATAAAGTCACGCTTGCTTATAAAAGCAGTTATTATGGATGAGTCTAAGACTTTGACCTTCCAACAGCGGTGGTGGCATAAACTCACAAAGGAAATAATAGCTATCACTCATTGAATATCCTTTATCCAGACACTTTACCCACAGCATTGCTTTCATTCTTTCTAGCATTCTTGCAGGTGGGTATCATTTAGCTTGCTTTATGCATGAGGAAACCAAGGTTCAGGAGGTTATGTAACATAACCAGGGTCAGATTTAAACCTAGATCTCCAAAACCCATGCTCTCCCAGCTACACCACCCTACCACTATTTACATCACTAACAAGGTGCCATTTGGGGCCCTTCTGCCTGGTTCTACTTTCTAGAATGTATTAACCACACTCTGTCATCATTGTAATTATTGCCTTAGAATTTTTAGGCCTACTCTCACTTTTGGGGTCACTACCTAATCTGGGTATCCAGCTAAATTCAGAAAAACTGGCCAGGAATGTAGGATTTCTGCAGAACACCGAAAGCCTATGGACTTTCTTTCCAAATAAAAGACATACTATTTGCACATACTTTCAGCACGTCTGGAACATAATTTTATATACTAATCCTTGGATAGGAGACCTGTGGCCAAACTGGAGTTGTTGCTTTCCATTTACTCAGCCAGAGGACTCTGTTTCCATCCAAGTTAGGATTAAGATTGTTTCTTGATTTCTTTGCTCCTGTTTTTAATGGGCTTTACTATTGCAATCTTTCAGCTCTGAATTAGGATCAGAATTTTGGAGGGATCCACTGGAAAAGGTACAGGGGACGTTACTCAGTGATGAAGCCTTTGAGGACATTGGATTGTTCAGATGTCCAAGAGACCTACCAAATGATGAATTGAGAGATGTTGATTTGAATTATAAAATGCCCTCCGTAGACTGTTTCCGCAGTGACTGTTATACCTTTAAAATAATTGTTGGCCAGCCACCACCTTTTAAAACATCTTTTTGCTAGGTCAATATTTAATAGGTCAGAATATTCTTTCTACAATGGCAGCTTTGGGATTTTGTAGATCATGAAGCATGTATAATTTTGGGAACTCTCTTTAAGAAAAAGAGTACCAAATTAAGAATACAAAATTATGTATTAAAGTTAATATTTTTTAGAATGAGAAAAAAATCACAACGAATTACAAATATAAAAGTTGGAAAAGCCATAAACATCATGAAATTCACAAATATAATCTATCATACTCGATAATATTTCCTAAGTTTTTTGGTTAATACCTTTTACTGCCTCTTCAGATGACAAAAATTGTGCAATCTCAATTTCCATAGAGATTATTGAAGATAATTTTGTACTTCCTCTGTTATGATTAATCTTTTTTTGAAAAATTATTCATTCTTACAAAAGTTTCTTAGAGCATCATGTGTTAATGGTAAGTAAAGTTTTAGGATAATTGTCAAACGAGAAAAGTCCTCAATTAAGTTACTTTCATTATAATAGTTGTAAGATTTAGGCCAGGCAACGGTGGCTTCCACCTGTAATCCCAGCATTTTGGGAGGCCGAGGTAGACGGGTCAGGAGTTCAAGACCAGCCTGGTCAACAAGGCAAAACCCCATCTCTACTAAAAATGGAAAAATTAGCCAGGCATGGTAGTGCACCTGTAGTCTCAGCTACCTAGAGAGACTGAGGCAGGAGAATCGCTTGAACCTGGGAGATGGAGGTTGCAGTGAGCAGAGATCGTGCCACTGAACTCCAGCCTGGGTGACAGAGCAAGATTTCATTTCAAAAAAAAAAGAGTTACAAGATTTAGAAGAATATTTCATAGACTAGCTTCTGGCTTTGCACATTTCAACTGTTGCCTCCACTGTCCACCTACTTCCAGTGCCAGGTGCCACCGAACAAGGTCCTATGGCAGTGCATATCCATGTCCCAAAGGGGTAGAAGGACTTTCTATGCCAAGATATTTCACAGTAACTCAGTTATTCATAGAAGGAACTGCAAACCACGTAAAGACATCCCAGTCTTGAGAAACATCGCTGAATATATCCCCAACTCAACTTCCTCACAAATGCCCACAACCATTCCAAGTACCTCCAACTGAGGGCAGTGTTGGAGTGGGGGCAGGAATGGGGATCAATGTGAAAAAAGACAACAGAGGCAGACACCTGCAGTTAAATATCTCAGTGAAACGTGTGATCAGAAGGACATGGTGTGAGGGCCTCCCCCAGGCGTGTCGCTTCCCATGAGGGGCCCTGGGATGTAAGTTTCATCAGTTTCATGGTGAAAAGGAGATTGCCAGCTCTGGCCCAACACACTTCCTAATCTAGAACCCACCCAAAGTTGGTACTGGACTACAGATGTGAATGAGAATTAAGCTCATGTTTCTAGGTAAAAATAACCTCAGAATTCCAACTGGAATATCAGAACGTTATCCTCAAAAACAATAGGACTTAGGGTTTCCGTTCTTCCTGTCCCCTTCCCCATACCAGGCAGAAGAAGCAGAACGTCATCCAGCTCAGACTGGAGGCGATTGCTCCTGGGGGCAGCCGAAAAGGGTGGATTCTGCTCCACCAAGCCAGGGCTGAGGCACGGCAGGAAGTGGGCTCCCGGTGCCATGTACCCCACCCCATCCCAGGAAACATCATCTAACTGCCCATCACTAACTCACTTCCTTCCCCCGTGGGTGCCAAGAGTTGATCCGCCTACTTCCCTACCCACTTTTCACGTCAGCCCAGGGTTCTGATGGCCATTTTGGAAAGCAGCATCTCAGAGCTTCTCCCTCGGTGTCCTGTGACACAGCCGCACCCAGAGACACATGCCATCTTTATGAGTTTTTCTACACAGGTGTTACTACTAGCAAGCAGCCATTCAAAGTCTTCTTCTGTGTCACCCACCCTCCTGTTTGTTTTCCCCCCATGTAGATAAAAATAAGCACTCCTGGTTATAAATCAGAATGAGGGGGAGGGAGTAGAGGGGACAGAAGATAGACAGAAGTAAAAGAGACTCAGCTGCCTTTGAGGAAACTCAGGACTTGGAGAGGGTCCAAGGAATTTTCTTTAAGGAGCAACGCCAGAGCCTCCACAAGTGAGGAGATGGTGCAAGGAATCCTACCTACCATTGTCACGCTGGGTGGACCGAGGTGGATGGAAAAACATTCACTCTCTGTCCACTCTCTTCCCTCTTCTACCTTCTCATCACTCAGTAGAGAAGAGACAGGGCAGGATTGGAAAGAAACTTCCTGGAAGAAATGAAGGAGTAGAGATGGTGAAGGAATCCCTAAAATAATGGCAATGGCCTCTGGCTGGGACAGCCAGTCCCCATGGCTGTCCACAAAGAAGACATGGGTAAGAAGGAGATTGCTAGCTCTAGAAACTCCACACCTTTAAAAAAAATTTTTTTTTTCCTCAGGTTCACAACTGAAGGGCATTTAAAGAAAACTGAAGGGCTAGTATAATGTCAAGGTTAACATTTTAATTGCATAAAACATGGAGAAAGCCTACGCTTGTCATTTTTACAAGGTTACCTTTCCTGTACAATGGAGGCTTTTATCCAACAACTATATACGAGTTGGTGACATGACATAGAATGTGACTTACATAAATGGAAGAGCTCACACTCTTTTTTCTCTATAGCTCCTCCAGAAGGCACCAACAAGTAGCTAAATTGTGGCCTTTTAAACCTTTTCTCGCAGATAAGAAATGCACATATATGTGTCATTTTGTAGTTTTGAATGCACAGGGCCTAATTCTCCTATAGTATGTCTGGCCCCTCAGTGCCCAGAGCTCCATTGACTTCAAAGAGGGTTTTGCAGGTGGAATGGCAGATAAGCGGTGGAGAATTTAGCTCTTTTGGATGATGTGATCACATAACAAAAGCCTGCCGTAACCCCGCGAGAAGGCAAAGTTAAGGTTACTGTTGGAGCCTTAACTCTGAATTCCCTGAATCTAGGGCAATCCAGAGTATATAGCCCCACAGTGCAATACTTCACAGTGTTTTACAATGAGCAGAAAAAGAGAAAGAAAAAAATCTTGTAAAGGATGGGAAGCCTTTCAGATCTATGCATTGAATCTAATTTTTTTTTTGAAAAATAACTTTCCAAGGTTGAAAAGTAGCTGAAGTTTCAACACGTTATACACACTTAGGAAATAACAGATTTATGTATAAGGCGTGGAAGGGATAAGTGCCCTTATTGATTTATATGCAAATGTCTGTTTAAGTTTTCATTTTATGAGATTCAGGAACACAAAGGAGATTGTCCCCCAGAAGCAAGACTTTTTAATAAAGACCCTCATTTTCGCAACCAGTGATAGGTATCCAAATCCTCAAGGGTTGGTGAAAAACATTTGTCATTGGTTTAAGTATCAAAATGGAAATGTGGTTCCCTTTAAACAGATCCTTTCTAAAATTAAGAAAACACCATTACACATAGGTGTATACTTTGTGATGCTAACAAATAACCATTACATGACGTAAGTACAACGTACTAGTTTTGTTCTCCCAGCCAGAAGGAAGGCAGGACTATTGTCATCACCTAGAACTAAAAGCAAGGATTTTGCAGAATGAAAGGCAAGAGGGGACACCAGAACCAAGAGCCACTGAGGGAGGCTGCGACCCAGCGGCAGGGTGCTAGTGGAAGTCCGCTGCCTTGCATCAGAGCAGGGACCCCACCGGCTGCCTGCCCTTCCCCATCCTCTGTCCAAGACAGAGGTGAAGAGCTGCTTGGGAAGGGAGGGAAGAGGCATGAATGGCAACCTCAAGCCGACTTCCTTTGTTTCCAGTGAAAGGGAGTCATCCAGAATTGGGGGACACTTAGGAGGGTGATCCTCCAGGGAAGCAGGGCACATCCCGGTTAGATAGAGTCATCCTGGCATGCAGTTTTTAGCAATATTTCCAGAGAGCAGGAAGTGGTTACCAAGTGGCTGTCCAAGATTCCAGCCAACCTCTCTCCTCCTCCTCCTCACTCTTTCAGTCAAAGAAAAGCACCAGCCTTCAACAGAAGCTGTGAGGGGCAAAAGATCCCTGACAAGGAAAAAAAAAAGTTCAAGGAGAACCCATTCACACTATGCAAAGTGGTCACATTGGGTACATGTTATACAGGCAAAAAGCAGCCAGGTTCTAAAAAATTTTAAACACACCAAGTCATATCACCCCTCTGCTCAAAACTCTCCTGCGGTGACCCATTGCACTTTTCATCACCTCACCCTGTCACCGTCTTGCCCATCACACTGATCACCTTTTTACACATTACGTAATGTACCTGCTTATGAAGCTCATTATTTACTCTCTGTCTTCCTCTGCTAGAATGTAAGCTCCGCATCGGCAGGGATTTTTGTCTGTTTTTATCACTGATTTGTCTCAGTATCCAAAACAGTGCCCGGCCCTTACTAGGTAGTCAATAAGTATTTGTTGAATTAATTAGTTAATTAGTGGATAGGTGGATAAATGATGTTACAACATTAGACCAGGCAGAAATGATTCAGTGATCTAGCTATGTAGGTGTAGGTATAAACAGAGAGAGACAGCAGTGGCTGCAGCTATAGATAAAGCTACAGGCGAAGGCTGTGACAGATAGAGACACAAATGACAAGTTGTAAAATAAAGGGACAAAGTATGCAAAGGCCAAATGAAGAATTTATCCTGAAAGTTTTTAAAAACATAAAAAATTCCTTACAAAAGAAATGAAAGAGAACATGAAATTAATTAAACAAGACCTCAAAGAGGTAATGGCAACATTGAATGAAACTTCTAAAGAAAGAATTAGGGGCTACAGAAAGACATTATGAATCAGAATAACATGATTAGAGAATGGAATAATAAATTAGCAACATCAATGAACAGAATACACATAGCTGAAAACAGAATTAATAGCCCTATATGTCTATGCAGTGAAAATAGAAGAAAAGGAATTGTAGATTAAAGCAACTCACAGAAGAAAAAGATACGAAGGATAGACATTGGTGATCCAACATAAATATACAGGAATTGATTTTCCAAAGAGAATGGAAGATGTAGTAGGAAAAAAACACCTGAAAATGAAGAAAGGACTGAATCAGCATGAAAAAATAAGTTCTGGGAAAAAATTAATAGTGAATCTTTGCTATAAGGCATGTTTTGGTACTGTTACTGAACTGAAAGGTTAGTTATTCAGGCATGCAGGTGTGAAAAGCAAGCTGTCTAGAAAGGACCAACGGTAAGCTGGTCTCCAGCTTCTTTACAGAAACACTCAGTGCCAGAAGACAGTGGTGCAAGCTCAATAAAGCTTCGAGAGAAAATGTGACCTAAGTATTTTGCACAAAGCCAGTCACCTAACCAGTAAAGCCACTACAGGAGTTCCCCACTTATCTGCGGGGGACACATTCCAAGACCCCTGGCTACCTGAAACCATAAATAGCATCAAACCCTCTGTATACTATGTTTTCCCTTATTAAGTTGAGAACTTTCACCTTTTCACTTCAAGTGAGCACTTTACTGCTTCTCTTTGGCAAATGTGAATGGCCAGCATCACTACTCTTGCACTTCGAGGCCACTATTAAGTAAAGTAAGAGTTACTTGAACATGAGCACTGCGATACTGCCACAGTCAGTCTGACAACCCAGACTGCTGAGTGACTAACAGGTGGGGAGTGGGTACAATGTGGATCTGCTGGACAAAGGGTTGCTTCACGTTCCGGAGGGGACAGAGTGGAACCGTGTGAGACTTCATCATGCCACTCGGAATGGCTTGCAAATCAAAGTTTGTAAAAGGTTTATTTCTGGAATTTTCCATTTAATATTTTCTTACCACTGCTGACCACGGGTTATTGAAACTGCAGATAAGGGGGGCTATTGTATTATGTGAGAACCCAGAGAACATAGCAATATTGAAAATCCACTCAATAAAGAGATGAGTGGAGAATCCACCTCACTCAGAGAAAACCGAAAGTTCTTTCCATGGTTTACAAGCTTCTGCCCCTTCTGGTTTCCCTTATCTTTCCAGCCCAATCCCCAACTCCATTCCTCTTGACCCATGCTGTCCACCCTCACTTCCCTCCTCCTAATCCCCAGACCCATCAACCCAACCACACCTGAGGCCTTGCACCATTGCCTCTGCCTCAAGCGTTCTTCACCACTTGTCTTACTCCCTCACTTATTTAATGAGACCTTCCTTGCTGCCTTACCTAAAATTCCAGTACCCCCAAAACCCTGATTTTTCTCCTTGGCAATTATTCCCATCTAGCTTACTCTATCTTCTTTACATATTTTGTTTCTTATCTGTCTCCCGCAGACTAAACTATAAGTTCCCTGAGGACGTAAATTATTATCTGTTTTATTTTTGTTTATTCCTAGAATAGTGCCTGGAACACAGTAACCATTTGAGTATTTATTTAGTGAATAAATAAATCTAGCTTCTAAGTCCATTCCTTCCCTCTCCATCCCCTTAACATTTTTGAACCAGAGTGAACCTAGAGGGTAAAAGCAGTTAAACGGAGGGGTCTGAAAACTAAATCTTATCAGGGCAATCTGATGAATACCTAGCCTTTGTGTTAATTAACCCTAAATATATTAGAAGAAATGTCAACAATGACTTTTCAGATATTGCTACAGAAACAGAATTTGAACACTTAGAGAAAGGTAAATTTTCCGTTTTTCAAGAAAATTATCTTAGCGTCGGAGCTAATGATGGAATCAGCGTCTTCATAAATGCGGAGCTTCCCTGCCAATGGAGATTGTGAAAAAGATGTCGGATGTTTGCTATCAGGGACCCTATGGGAGAAATCCCTACCATATAAAGGAATTTTAGTCCAGAGAGCCCCCAACTTCTTCTGCTTTGAGATTCTGTGATGCTATGCACACATGATATTCTGTGATGCTCTGCGTGCAGCTTCAATTGTTCTATTGTGTGTGACGGTGATTTGGAGACATTTACATTTGGGAACTGTGACTGTACCTCTGCCTGCAGGTCAGGTCCCTGGCTTCCCCACCCAGTTCCTACTGGCTGCTCTTTGAATCACAACACTCCCGGCGTGTAGGAGTCCAGCACAGTTGGTTGACTGGCCTTTCTTGAAGAGATTTACAATTCAGCAGTAATTCAAACAGGAGGAATTCATTTGCTGTAATTGAGCAAGCAGATCATCACCTATTTCTTTTGAAAATTGTCATTAATATGATCTTCAGGCAACTCCTCCCAGCTAGGCATGGGCCTTGGTTGAAGCAAGCTTCAATATTTCTTTGATATAAGGGTAAAGGACCTTATGTGAATGAGCTAAAGATTCTAAAGAGCATTGAATTGGTTTAGGGCATTTTGGTGAGAGGGCATTTTTGCTGGGAGTGGTGAGGAAGAGCATGAAACAAACATTTTTATTTGTTTGCTTTTCTGTTTCATCGTTCTTATGTTCCTAATACTTATGTTTTATAAAGCTATTGCTGTTTCTGAGTCCAGTTGACAAGTTATAGAATTCATAAGAACATTCCATGCCACAGTCAAAACATAAAACATTTATTCTTACATTTACAAAAACATATTTTCTGTTGGAAGCTAAAATAATCACACTTTGATTCTAAAGGATACACGAACTAAACTCTAGCAAAGGCATTAAAGAGATCTAAAGCTCTAAATAAAAAAGAATTGTTCCCAGTTATTTAGAAATGTACCTGCTTAAGCCCAACTGAGGTAATTACTCTTCTGAACTTTAAAGTAGATAACTTTAAAAAAAAAGAAAAAAAAAAACTCTTAGTCATGGCACCATGACAGTAAAGAACGCTGAAAGATGGTCTTCAGGTGATCACAATTAAAACATAGCAAAACTTCAACCTCTGTGGTCTTACCTGTAACACTGCACTGTTACACATAACATTTCACAGCGTTTCCATAACTTGAGATTTATGATGCTGTCAATTTTAGTATCATGCTTTACAGCCATAGAAAGAAAGTTTGTGCTTCCCATTTGTTGTTGAGTAGGGGATGGCTGCTATGTATAGCTATGTAGAGGTTAGGATTTTTGAGGAAGGCTTGCTTCTCTAATTCTATCAAACCTAGGAGATAATCTTCTTTTCACTTGTAAACATTTCCTTAACATTTACAGTGTTAATTTTTCCAGGAAGCATCCATTCTCGAGGGTCACTGCAGGAAGGATTTTCCTGGCTCGGCTTGCAGCTGGTCATTGACACAAGTCCCTTAAGTCATATGTGCATATAAACCACCAGGGGTTTTTGCAAGGGTTAGGGGAAGTATATTAAGTGTGACACATAATAGGTACTCAATGAATGATCCACAAACATTTTGATTGCATTAGTCTAGTTTGTGTTTTTGGGCCAGTGAATCTGTATTGTTAGAAAAATAAATGGCCACTGGTTTATGGTCAGTTCCCACTCTCCTTTATCCTCTGGCAGGCAGCCTTACTATCTGAGTGGCCCCTCATCATAGCTACTAGAGCAGGGCAGCTCTGCTTTAATACTCTTTATTCCATTCCCCTTTCTCCTTCAAACTCCCCTACTTATCCCATGGATCTCTCCCTTAAGTCTTGGTTGGAGTCTCCAATAGCAAGAATGGCAGTAGGCTGGGGAGAAAGAAAAGGAAAGAATGAACACTTTCAATGTTTCTACTTCATGGGTGACATTGACCTAGGACTTTACATGCACAACTTTACTTTGGCTTTTATAACACCCATGTGGAGTGATGAATTTTTTCTAATTTTATAGACAAAAGACCTAAGATTTAGTTACATAATTTGTCCCCAAATTAAATGGCTTATCCTTTTAATATGCTTCTCCTGTGAGAAAAATTCTGCCAGTTAAGATGAGAGAAGTTGGTTGGGAGCAACTTGAGGAGGCCCTTCCTTGAGTTTAAGTTTGATTTAGCACTGTATTCCAATAGTAATATTCGTAGCAGTAGGAGTAACAGCAATGAGAGTGGTCACAGACCAGGAATAATAATAGTAACAGTAGTAATGGCGGGAGTAGAAATCTCAGAAATAGCATGCCTCAGTCTGTTGACAGGGTTCAATATTCAACTTGCTATCTTTTCAGCATTCCTGTTTTAAATGCCCAAACCGTACCATTTGGGTCACCGGGCTGACAGATTTGAATTTATTTTGTTTCCAGGGAGCCTCTGAACACTGGCCGGAACTCAGTATTTTGATTTCCTTTTTTAACTCTAACACTAACAAAGCGTAATTGTGATCTTATTCAGAGCTGCATGTGACACTCATCCCCAACGTATCCAAGGACCCACATGTGAATGTCTGACAGCAAAGGGTTTGGACGTCAGACCCCTGAGTGTTCACCCAGTACCCACTGATCGCAGTGTGAGTGTGTCTCACCTCCAGAGTGTGGGGCCAAACAGCTCTGGGAATACCCAGTAGTTCCCATGCTTGCCAAGTTCTTTGTGCTATGATCATGTAAGACTTATGTCTTGGGACCCCCTAAATTGGTGTAGCACACAGTCTGTGTATCATCTCCTCTGAAAGACTTTAGGTTTCCTAGTTCCCTTCCTAAATGGATCTTCAGATTTTTAAAGTATTTATTTATTTATTTATTTGTAAGACAAGGCAACAGGCCCCTTCATCCTATTGCTGCACTTTGCTGTTGCTGGAGGGAGATGAAGTCTTACAATTATGAATTTCAGAATAGAACTTGATTATATTAACCGCCTAACAATAAAAGAGAAATAAACTCATGTGGATGTGAGCCTTTTTGAATATCCATTCTCTTTCAGTTCTTTCACTTGAAAAGTGAGGGGCAAAATCAGAAACATAGCCTGAGATTAACAAAAGCTTCCCAGTGACATGGGATTGTCTCAGCCTGAGAGGGAAGACTCCGATGTTCTTCCCAAGGGAAGGATCAGGACCTCACCTTCCTTCTCGAGATAAGCCAGGTGCTTTACTCCAGAGCAGGAATATCTTTTTCTCAAATCCCACCCCCTCCACAGTAAGTCATCCTTTATGCTACAAGGAAGTAAGTGTCGCTGAGCTGCTTAACCTGTCCTTGCCATTGGAGGGGCAGTATCTCTCAGAGGACACCCTAGCTCAGTGTCATGTAAAACTGACTCCCGGTCAGCTGAGCCTGCACTTCACCTGCCGACATGATTGGCACTCGCTGATGGCTTGTAAAAAACCAGCACACACCCAGAGGGAGCTGTGTCCTTTCTAAAGTGGATCCCTCTTTCATATTCCAAGTTGACTTGGAAGTCATCACCGGTTGCCTGGAACATAGTAGGCTCTCAGTAAATACATGGTGCCTGAACAAATGAAGATGTATTCACAACTCAGTTTTTGTGCCAAAGATATTTTTCAGTTTTAATAATTTATAGTCAAAAGCTAAAACATAATACATTACCACGGGGATTTCTTTTCACTTACTTGTTTTATCTTAGACAAAATGGTTATTTAAAAAGAAGCTTTGGAGGCCTTCCTAATTATATTCCTCACTGAATCATATGTTTACAGGGATTTTAACTATTAGGTCCAGAACTGCCTCCAGAATTCTAAGCCAATGAATGACCCACCTTGGCATAAGTGATTATTGGTTCAACATATATTCAAAATGTATCAGATAAACAATCCTACCTTCTTCTCTGTGTGCACTTGAGCAAATCATTCAGGGTCTCTGGGTCTCATTTTCTTTATTTCTCAAGGGTAAAATTGGGTTTGATGAGTTCCAAGGACCCTGACAGCTCTAATTCTCATACATTTGGCAGAATGCTGGTAAAGGAATCCTCAAATTACTAGTTGCTCTTTCACTGTGGTGAGCCTCTTAAAGAGTTTGCCCTTCATTTTCCCTTTTCTTCCCAGCCTGACTGTCTCACCAGTAGGAAATGTTTTTTGCTTGGCACTTACAAGGGTTTTTTTTCTCTCTCTTCCCACACTAACCCTATTGCTGTCTCATGGTTTGTAAATACTTCCAAAGAAACACATGCTCAAACACGTTGATAATTTTCAGGCTAGCTACATATGCCACCAAACTGTTAGATTTTTGAGGGTAAGAAATATGCCTGATTTCTTGTGATATTTAGGCACCCAGCACAGTGCCAGGAAACCAGGAGAGACCAGCAGTACTCACGTATGGACCAAAGACCCCGCACCAGAAGCTTGTTTAAAGGCTGCCAATTCCTCAGCCCACTACAGGGCTACGTAATCAAAATCTGCATAGGCGGGGCCCAGGAATCAGCATTTTTACAAGCAGCCTAGGTGGTCCCTCTGTACCCTGAGGTTTGAGAGCCTCTGCAGTACACAGCCAATAAATATGTGCTGAATTTCCAAAGAAAGGGAAACTTACCCCTCTCCTCAGCAAGGGTCTTAGATTCACAAAGACAACACCAGGGAGAAAAGGAATAAAGGCACGGAAGAAAATACAGTGCACTTAACCCAGTAGCTCTTATGTGTCTGCTGCAAAAGAACCCCTCTGCTCTCTTAGGAAAAAAACAAAGCAAGGCTCAGTTCCTCTGAGGTTAGTGCAATCACTACATGACTTGTTCAACTCTCTGTCACTTTCAACTTATTAATTAAGGCTGGTTCTTCCCTTACCTCCAAGTGACAACTCAAGGAAGTCCTGTAACGTCCCTGGCTACTGCTAGCTAATATAAACACTAGTTTGCTTTAATAAGTAGAATGCACAGACCCAGGTAATAGTCAAAACTCCAACTTGGGGCGGGGTACAATGGCTCACACCTGTAATCCCAGCACTTTGGAGGGCTGAGGCGGGAGGATGGCTTGAGCCCAGGAGTTTGAGACCACCCTGGGCAACATAGTGAAACCCCGTCTCCAAAATAATTGCAAAATTAGTTGGATGTGGTGGTGCATGCCTGAGGTCCCAGGTAGTAGAGGGGCTGAGGCAGGAAAATCACTTGAGCTTGGGAGTTTGAGGCTGGGATGAGCCATGACCATACCACTGCACCTCAACCTGATGACAAAGGGAGACCCCACCTCAAAAAAACAAAACTCCAATTTGATTTGAGGTTTCAGACCCCTTCACCTCCCACATCCTACATCTCAACCAAATTGTAAGCAGAAAGCCTGTAACTGGGAAAGGGAATCTCTCCCCACCTACAATTTCAGCTCCTCCTCCTCTATCTTTAGTTTCTGACCCTTTCAGAGAAAAAGAAAGCAGGGACATTCCTACTGACGAGCACCACTGTTGGCTGGCTTCACACTCACTGGACTTGGAGATATTTACAGATTACTCTTTCTGGGGGATGGTATTGTGGTTTTTTTGGAAACCTCCCAATCCTGGCCTCTCAAATACAGATCCTTTAATGTGGGTGATGCCCTACCTCTGAATTCTCCATGCTGAGATATGTTCACCCCTGCACAGGACTCTCTCAGACACAATCTCAGGAGGACTCTCTCAGACACAATCTCAGGTGAGACCCCTCTTATCACGTAATCTCTCTGGTAAGTGAGGACTCTCTCAGACACAATCTCAGGTGAGGACTCTCCTCAGATCAATAACCAGGTGAGGACTCTCTCAGACACAATCTCAGGTGAGGACTCTCTCAGACACAATCTCAGGTGAGGACTCTCTCAGACACAATCTCAGGTGAGGACTCTCTCAGACACAATCTCAGGTGAGACTCTCTCAGACACAATCTCAGGTGAGGACTCTCTCAGACACAATCTCAGGTGAGGACTCTCTCAGACACAATCTCAGGTGAGGACTCTCTCAGACACAATCTCAGGTGAGGACTCTCTCAGACACAATCTCAGGTGGGCCACACTAGGGTTTTGTCACACATGTGGCCCACATCCAGCCCCGAGGACGTTCTCATGCAAGCCTCAAGTGCCAGCCACCAGGGCCGCAGTCTCTCCTTAGCCTCCCTGTTAGAGCAGCTAACCAGCCTGTCTTTTTACCTGTGGCATTTTCCAACAGGAGGCCAACACAGGTCTGATGTGACCCCCTACTGCAGGAACACAAACCAGCTCCATGGAAGTCCCCTTTTCTTGGCATAAAATGAAGAAGAAAGAGCCCCTACTCCTTCAGAGAATGGAACTCAACGGAACACCAATAGCTCTTTCCAAAATTACTATTTAAAATCATGTTTCTGTATAACATAAACAAAGCATTAAGAGATGTCTACCCAATTCTCAGACAGCCTCTTTGCATCTTGGTTCAGCAATGCACTGTAGTGTCTGATCTTAAGGCCCATAACAGATTGAGACTAGGCTAGACTATTTAAATATGACTTTAAGCCAGCTCAGAGGGTAACCTCCCATCAGATAATATGGCTTACACCTTGAGCTCACTCAGAATGAACCTCCATGGAGCAGAGGGGCTTTAACTCTTCCCACCTGGGAGGTCCAGAGACTAGATAAGAATTCTCAAGACCTGACTGAAGAGAATAAAAAACATCAAGCAGCCAGAGTCTCCTCAACCACCTGTGGCCCACCTTCCAGATTCTGAAGCTCCATCAGAAGACCTACCTCTCCCCATCAGTGGATGCCAGGAAGGGCCGTATGTTTCAGGGACAGATGAGCTTCATCTGGACCTGTAGCCTGGTCCGCTGCAGATGCTGTCAGTCATCAGGTGGGCAGGTGTCTCTGGATGAACTTCAGAGGAGTCTGAAATCCCTTGAGAAATTATGTTAAATTTATAAGTATAAAAACGTCTCTCGGTAAAGGGTACATATATTTTTTATCAGACTGTCAAAGGGGTTCATAATCCCAAAAGTGCTTTTGCAGCCCTGGAGTTTCAGCATGGTCTGAACTAGGACAGTAGTGTTCTAATATTGGCTAACAACTATTAATATAAAAGACATACAGTAGTTCCTGCTTTTCTGAGGTGACACATGTTCCAACACCCCCAGTGGTTACCTGAAGCTACAGATAGTACTGAACCCTCTATATACTATGCTTTTTCCTATTCATACATACCTATAAAGTTTAACTTATAAATTGGGCATAGTAAGGGATTAACAACAGCAATTTTTGGTCGAGTGCAGTGTCCCATGCCTGTAATCCCAGGACTTTGGGAGGCTGAGGTGGGAAGATTGCTTGAGGCCAGGAGTTGGAGACCAGCCTGGCCAACATAGTGAGACCCTGTATCAACCAAAAATTAAAAAAATAAGCCAGGCATGGTGGCATGCACCTCTAGTCCCAGCTACTTGGGAGACTGAAGTGGGAGGATCGCTTGATCCCAGGAAGTCAAGGCTGCAGTGAGCCATGATCACACCACTGCCCTCCAGCCTAGGCCACAGAGTGAGCTCTTGTCTCAAAAATAAATAAATAACAGTTCTTCTATTACATAGTACAATTATAACATAACAATATACTGTAATAAAAGCTGTGTGAATGTGGTCTCTCACTCCCTCTCTCAAAATACTGTAATCTTTTCAGACCCCAGGTTACTGAAACCGAGGAAAGAAAAACCACAGATAAGGAAGCACTACTGTATGTACCATAACCAGGGCATCACTTCATTACACCTACTATGTGTAAATGGGAGTGGAAGAGGCTGCCCAGAAAAAAGAGCTGAACTTTGAAAGAAGGATAGGACCATGACAGAGGGAAACAGAAGGAGGGGAAACTAAGGGGTCACTTCAGAAAGCAGAACAAATCATGAGCAAAAGCCAGATGTGAGTGTGAAATGACATACAATGGGCAGCTGGAGTGTGAGGTTACACCCAGAAGAATGTTGGCAGCTAAAACCTGAAAGTAGGCTTGGAGCAGAGTCGTGAAGGGTTTTGATGTGAAGGGAGAGGATGCGTACTTTTTCTGGAGATGTGGGCAGACAGTGAAAATTATTAACCAAGAAGAAATATTGACATATCTCCTTGTGCTTGAGCATTTGCATGTCTATTTTCCCAGATAGGATGTGAATGAAGTGCGGGAAGGCAGAATCACAGTTGAAGTTATGTTTATAAGTTCAATTGCCTGCACATTCCCCAGCATAACACAGGGGCTTAATACATTTTTAGAGTAAGGAGAGAAGATGCATTGAAAGGAAGGGAGGAAAATGGAGGAGGAAGAAAGGAAGAAGAGAGAGGGAGAAAGAGAGGTAGGGGAGGAGGGAGCTGTACTTTAAGAAAAAAAAATTATATATATATATATATATATAGAGAGAGAGAGAGAGAGAGAGAGAGAGAGAGAGAGAACAGAAGACTATTATGTAGGTCCAGACAATGAGAGCCTTCATGAAGTAAGTATCTTATAGTTTGGAGTTGCTATCTTGCCATAAAACTCAAATTCTCATCCTCCTCTAAATAGCTTTTCTATAAACTGCTTGAAATTAGTGTTAAATGTTCTAATTCATTGTGAGTAGAAGGGATCTGTGAGTTGCTTTACCTGCCCTGTTAGCGAATCTGTGCTCATCCATCCTATACTTTTGCCTGGTTTCCCTTAGGGACAGAGCATGCAATTGCAGATGGCCAAGAGTGGAGCGTGGTCAGCGGAAGAGAAGTGAGTAACTGACCCATGGGCCTCACATGCACCGTACGCTTCGGCCCTTCTGCCGCCCGCTCGCTCAACAGGGCAATGTGTTTGTTATGCCTGGCTGACTTTTACATCCTGCCAGCCCAGACATACTAAAAACCTGACCTTCAACTCAAACCCTCTTAATCCATATGCTCTATTATGTGTCTCTCCAGATTGAGTGGAATTTGGGTCAGCCCTTGGTTAGGATGACATTTTTCACTCCTCTAAGATTATGATTTAATCTGTCCATCTCAGACCTACCTGCAGTACTTTTCTGTTTATCCAGATAACCTTTCAGGGCTGTCTAAGCTTGTCATTTCCTCTTTGACCACATTTCATATACATATTTCCTGCTGAATTCCTATAGCACACCTTCAAATCCTGAATTCTTAAGTGTTGTTCATTCACTTCCTTTAATAACTTGCTAGTTCATAAAATTATTTTACAGAATTTTTAGGATATGGCTCCAGATGCATCCAGGTGGCTGCCTTGGCCTGTACAGTTATATATTTTCAAAAAAGGAACACAAGAATTTGATTTTTTAGAAAAATAAATCTATACCATTCCCCCAAATTAACTGCAGCTCCTTGCAGGCTCAGAGGTCACATGATTTAGAGGTAGTCTCCTAGAACCCTGAGCAGTGGATCTTGTGAACCTCAGAAATTCTCCAATGATCTCTCTACTTTTGTGAACTTAACCACAACAACCACATGATACATGTTAGGTAAGAAGAATAAGCTGAAGTCATCAAGTGGCCAATCAAATTACAGCTCCCAACAATTATAATTCCTAATTATTTAGTGAACATCTGCTATGTGCAGGTTGCTAAGAGAGAAGACAGGAAGATTAAAAAAAAAAAAAAGTCCTGCATAAAAATGGTTACTTTCCTTAGGGAGCTAGTTGGTAAAAGAACCATCCAGGGACACATTAATTGTGGTGCAATGCACAACAAGATGTTCCCTCATAGAATTTCAGGAGAGGGGGCCGTTCATTCTGGCTGCCATGGATCCCAGCAAGTTCCAGTTCCCACGCAGGGTCATGTTGCCAAACCTTCTGGATGTGTGGTTGTGTTTTGTTTTGTTTTTAAGAAAAATGGCCAATGCGTATTTTGTGGAGGCTCTCCTGATTTTTCATTCTTGTCAACCAATTCAAGCTTTTTTGAAGCCCCGATTCCATGTGTGGAAGCAGGACATTCCCATCTGCTGGCTGTGGATGGCCATGGACCATCAGCTTCTAGCTCTGGACCAGAAGTGAGGTTCTCAGAAGAGGTCAGGGTGTTTCTAGAAAAGTGGGTTGAAGTCAGAGTGCCCTCCCTCATTATCTAATATTGGGCTGAGCACTATGGTTTAATTCCTTGTGCTAAGAGATATCATATTTCCTTCTTTTAAAAAAATTAATAGGATAATCCTATCTGTGTTTTGCAAAGATAATTCTGGTGGCAGATAGGCACTTGGCAAATGGCTTGATAACATTCGTTAATTTAATGAATGAGAGAGAGAGTGAGGAAGGCAAGAGATTAGAGGAGAGCTAAGAGGCCCTTGAACCCCCAGGGATGGTGGCTCACACCTGTAATCCTAGCACTTTGGGAGGCTGAGGCAGGTAATCACCTGAGGTCAAGAGTTTGAGACCAGCCTGGCCAACATGGTGAAACATCTCTACTAAAAATACAAAACTTATTCAGGCCTGGTGGCGGGTGCCTCTAATCCGAGCTACTTGGGAGGCTGAGGCAGGAGAATTGCTCGAACCCAGGAGGCAGAGCTTGCAGTGAGCCAAGATAGCGCAACTGCACTCAAGCCTGGGCGACAAAAGCAAAACTCCATCTCAAAAAAAAAAAAAACAAAAAAGGGCTCTTGCAATGATGCAGGCAAGACATAATGAGGTTAAAGGGAAATGAAAATGGAAAAGAAGTGACAAATATGGAAACCATCTGAGGGGCAGAGTGAGACCTTTGTGGAGGTCACTAATGTGGTTCACCAAACTTCCCTGGTTCTCCCCCTCTCTGAGAGTTGACGCTTTGCCACTTCCTGGTCTCCTTGCATTCAAGTGGTGCCATGTGACCAGTGCTGGCCAATGAGTTTCAAGAGAATGTGATGGGGACTACTTCTGGCCCAGAGCATTTAATTTCCACCCTCAAAAGCTCTCTTTCCTTCTGGTAATGTTCAAGATAGTAGGTGCTCCACCAGCTTGGCCACCTAAGTGACTACAATGAGCGAGCCCCCTGATGATTTAGGACACGTAAAGAAGTAAACTGTACTGGGATTTCAAGGTTACTTGTTACCAGAGCATAACCTAACCTATCCTGACTGATCCATTTCTGTTTGCCCCTTTTGTCCACATTGCAGTAGACAAAGTAAAAATAATATTGTTTTACTTCTCATAAGCAAGACCAACCATCCTGGCCGAAATCCACGAGACATTTGCAGAAAACATTTGTAATTATATAGGTGATGCAACCATATTACATCCTAGCCCCATTAGTAGTCCAGCATTCTATTGTTTTTTAGGAATTTTCTCAGGATTCTATTTTCGATGACCCTTTTCTCACAGCAGAGTATAGAATTAATGTAATTATTTTGTTAAGACTGTCAGTTGCCTTCTTTTTAGCTTAGTACATATGAAAGCCTTTAAAATGAATGCATGAATTGAATGACTGATTTGCACATCAATACAAAATAACCAAATTACTTATCCAGTATCTTCATAATCCTACTAAAGAATTCTATTGTAGAGATAGAAAGAGAAAATAAGAGTGAGAATAATAATAATATTTATGATATGAGTAACTTTTACCATTTAACACGAGTAACATTTTGCTATACAATTAAAATCATTTTTATTTCAGGTTTCTTCTCAAAGAATCTGGAACAGAATTACAAATCTGGCAAAGGTATATTTTGAATCCTATATCTCAAAATATAAAGAGGTGTAGCTTAAGAGAAAGTATCACAATTTATTGTGTATCCCAAGCAAAGCTAGGATCCACGTGGTCTTAGAATCATGTCTTAGATTTCATCTGTAAAGTGAGGAAATATATGCTATCTCCTCTTCTTAAAAACTAAGCAAGAGCCAACGAATTACGATCTGGAAACCCTTTTTGGCAACCCTGAAGTTGTTGTGTAGGAATAAAATTGAATTGCCTGTTTAGGAACTTTAAAGTTCAACCTAGATAAGAAAGATTCGTGGCGATATGAGGGCAATTAAAGAAAGAACATAGTCAGATCCTTAAAAAGAAGTCCCTTGCTGTATACTCCAGCTTCCACAGTCTTCCAAAGGAATCGGCCACCGCATCTTTGTCACTTAACTTTTTTTAATCTGAACTGGCAGATCACTAGAGAATAACTGTAGGGAATAATCCCCACACTGGCACAGGGGGTGGATTAAATCAACCATGAAAATAAGCACTGGCCCATGTGTCTATAGCTTAAAAGAAATTTGAGTGAGCATAGTGCTGTGTTTAAACCAGGCACAGTAGCCACTGAATTGTCAGTAATGTTTTCTCCTACAAATCTCCATTTGAAGGGAAAGGCAAACACTGATCCTTTGATAGCCAGGGTGCATCTTGCTTTGTCTGCTTAATTTAAAGAATTATTTTATTAACATAGGAATATAAACTGAGCATACTTCTCCCTTCCCCCCATACATGTAGCATAACTTTTAGTGAATATGGCTTATGGGTTGTCTTCTACCTTAATTTTTATAAAAGTAAAAATATCCCTGGAAAACCCATGCTCAATAAATGTTAGCTATAATTTTAAACCTTTTAACCTCGAAGGTGGATTGGCCTTCTAAGAAATCATCAAAGATGTAAATAGGTCTTTTTCACATTAATGGAGGAAAATAATGGGATTGAATGTGACATGAGCACTTTTATGAGTTGCTTCCTATCTCACCCAAATGTATATTCTGTCCTTAAACTCTTTTGGTTTCAAAAAGACAATGAAGCATAGACAGTGAATCTCAGACTTCTCAGAAAAACAACAGCCACCACCACTTGATTATCCACGTATTGGAGAATTTTCAGAGCACAGAGAACTGATATCCAAGGAGAGTCCCATTGTGTCTGCCATGTTCTTCACCAATCCTCTGCCAAACTCTGTAAGGAAAGAATACTACCAGTTCTTCTGTGAGTAAACTGTACTGGGATTTCGAGGTTGCTAGATTCTCTGAAGGAAAAATTTGGTCCCATCTGCTGAGCAAACAGATTTCAAATCAAGAATCAATGTTTCCATAAACAGTCTATGGATTCCTTTCAGGTTATCCAAACATCAGTTAAGCAAAATCAAGGAACCTGTAGAATCTATCCATCAGAATTCAATCAAAATGCCCACCTAAACCCTAGGAGTTCTAATTTTTTATTGTATTAACACCTGGAAAATACTTGAAATTTGATGGGAAAAGGCAGAAGAGGGTTATTTAAATTTTTTGTCGTAAAGAAGATCTTATTAAAATGTTTAGTATTGATAGAACTGCATTTTCTTCTTTAACTCATGCTGTAGGCTTATTCAAGGAGCAGAATTTCCACACCAAGCTCCTCACAGCTGAAACTCCATAACAATGATGCTTTCCTAGAGCCTGGGGAGAGTTCAGCTAAGCCCCAGGTTATCCTAGTTGGTCAGAAAAGTCCCAGCTCCAGTTTCCTACCTTTGCACACTTTAAGACCCTTTTTTGTGTTTCTTTCACCTTTCCTACCAGACTATCTGAAATACTTTGCCTTCATGAAAACTGCATTTATTAAGAAATTCCGGCCGGGCGCAGTGGCTCACACCTATAATCCCAGCACTTTAGGAGGCCGAGGTGGGCATATCACAAGGTCAGGAGATCTAGACCATCCTGGCTAACATGGTGAAACCCTGTCTCTATTAAAAATACAAAAAATTAGCCTGACATGGTGGCGGGCACCTGTAGTTCCAGCTACTCGGGAGGCCGAGGCAGGAGAATGGTGTGAACCCGGGAGGCAGAGCTTGCAGTGAGCCGAGATCATGCCACTGCACTCCAGCTTGGGTGACACAGGGAGACTCTGTCTCAAAAAAAAAAAACAAAAAAAAACAAAAAACAGAAATTCATATGCATATACCTACTTAACACATACTTACATTTTAACACATGTATATTTTTTATCAATCAAGGATGATTATTACCTTCAAAGTTTCTCTTTAGTGTGAATTTGCCAGTTTCATCACACTGGATAAGCTTGACATATGAATTAACACATGCAGTCTTATTAGGAGTAAACAAGAATTTCATTAGGCAAGCTAGGTATGTTGGTACATGCCTGTAGTCCCAGCTACTCTGAGAGGATCGCTTGAGGCCAGGAGATCAAGGCCAGGCAGGGCAACAGAGTGAGACCCCCCCTACTATAAAAAAGAAAAAGAATTGTATTAAGTTTATTTTATATTGAAAATAGTTCATCATGTCCTCCAGACATCCTGATATAAAATATATAAATCATATATATATAAAATTATATGTGTGTGTATATACATAGACATATGTATAAAATTTCTTCATTTATAAAATGCTCATGTCTGACAACAAAGACAGTGACCTTCAGGTTATTTCTAAGTGGGCCCTCCCAATAATATTAGTTCCATATATGTATGCATTAGTTTGTGTCAAAAAAAAAAAAAAAAAAAAAAGATGGCGTTCCAAGGTCAAATGAGTTTGGTTGGTATTGGATAGAAAATGTTAATCACGTTTCTTTAATGCTGAAATTCTACCCATTAATATTCTAATGCTCACTGGATTTCCAAAAATAGGATGAAACATCCAGTATCTCCAAAATAATTTTTTTGGCCATTGGACACTTGTTTTTCATGGAGCATATGTGGGAACTAGCATCCTGTGGAATAGTCCTAGGGAATATTTCTTCATCTATCAAGAACAAATGTCCATTGTTGACTTTTCAAAAGAAGGTTCATGCCACAGTTGGTATCATCAGTGGAGCCAAAGATGAATTTGGTCCCGTATAGGGTCTAGATCTCAGCCTAGGGCAACAAACTCAATTTAATTAGTGTCCTAGGCTGGATCAGAATATCACAATGCTGACTCAAACTGAAGAAGATAGATTATAAAACCAGAATGCCCGTTTTAATTTACAAAGAGAAATATAATTGTCAAGGGGCACTAATATTATTGCCCTTTGGTCAACACCTTCTCTGCTTATAAAGGACGATTCCATGAAAATCCTTATCTTGTCAGAAGGTTACAAGATGAGTATAAATACAGGACTTGACACGTCAATTTGTTCAGAGATATAATGGCCACATGTGTCTACACAGTGGGATATGCCTGCCAGTTGGACCAGATAGGGCATGGCCTCTGACCATCACTCCAACCTCAGAATTGGCTTCTCTGATGCCATCTTTCTGTACTTCTAGTAATGACTAACCTTCGTCTGATAGACATTTAGTTTCTGTCAATATGTTAAAACCCTCACCAATTCAAGGATATTTAGATATACTAGACAGAAACAATGTCTAGTCCATGCAGAAGAGATTAAATAACCAGTGTCCCAATATTATTTTATCCCATGTGTATAATTGCTCATATTACTGTGAGACTATAAGCAGCAAATAAATGGGAAGCCATCTGTGTCTTTAACATGGCTTGGTGTAATATATATATTATATATAACATTGTAAATATGTATAAAATATAATTATATGGTATATAATATTGTAAATATATATAATATATATATACTTTGATTCTTAGAAGTTATTTGATTCTTAGGCACGGAAGTCGCTTCCCCCTTACGGAAAGTCAAAATGTTTTGGAGTTTATGCCCAGTCCCCAGCTGGAATCAGTGACTCACTGGTGTTGGGAGGAGTCAAGGGAATAGATGGACCCTGTGAAGCAGGATAAGCCCCAAGGTGTCATTTATGCTTCAGAGCTCCCTGGAATCAGGATGAGGCTGGGACTTGCCCTGAAATCCTGCCTTTGCTTGGCTTCTTGCCCTCTCATCCTGGTGTCCTCGCCCCTCTCCTGGTTTTTCCTGGGAGCCCTTTAAATCATTTGTGCTCAAATCCTTAGATCAGGGTCTGCATCTGAGAGAGTCTGATTTAGCAGTCTTACTTTATAAGGTTGTTGAAAAAACCAATGAAGAGATTAATGTCAAATGCTTAAAACAGTGCCTAAAATATAGGAATTTGCTGTTATCATATAAAATGTAGCCATAGTTTTGAAACTAATTTTTGTTTAAATTTTTTGTCAGTGTGATACATGCATGTGGTTAAAAATCAATTGAATCCGGAAGGCTTCTGAAAACATGCTAAGTTCTCAGCCATCCTCCTCTCCACCCTCAGGATTACTCCCCGGGGGAATCACATTTAACCATTTCTGGTTTTAGGCTTTCTGAGTTTACCTCCGTATTTCCAAAGACTTCCAATTTATCTCTGTCTTTTATTAACTTGTATCATCTGTTCATTTCCTGCTATGGAGTATGACGGTTTAGTTCACTTACATCTCTCACTGTCTTTATCTCCCTGCTCTGAAGAGAAGCATGGCATTATTTTTAGTTAACTGTATAATTTTAAGTAGCATATTTAAGTCTCTATTTGTTCTGTCATCTACAGAGCCATCTTTTTACTCTCCATGTAGTGCCCCGTCCTCCTTTTCCCTCCTCCCTCCCACCAAGTTTTCCCTTCCACATAGTCAAAGATGATAGCTTTTGTGTTCTCGTGAAATCTTTCATGCTTTATTATTGTTAAAAATTGCAAGTCAGTAAACACTCTTGACTTTAATATAGCTACCTTATTATTTCCTGCAGAGCCAAAAAAATATGCAGTGATCAGGTGTTCCTCTCAGTGTGGATTTTAGTGCTACTCAAAGAAAACATCCAAGTGCATCATCCTTTCATACTCCACCAAGTGCTCAAAATCACACCACATTTTACTTTCAATTAAGGTATTTATTTTAGTTGACATTGAAATTGTACACATTTATAGGTTACCATTTGATATTTCCATGCATATCTATGTTGTATTCATTATTTCATGTATTTATCGTTTTCTCTTCTAGCTACTTTGTAATGTACAATACCTTACTGTTACCCACAGTCACCCTACTGTGCAACAGAACACCAGAACTTACTCCTCCTATCTAATTTTAAGTCTGTACCCATTGACCAAGCTTTGCCTCTCCTCCCCTGACCCTTCCCCACTCTCTGGTAACCACTGTTCTACTCTCTGCTTCTATGGCTTTTCTTTTTTAGATGCCACGTATGAGTGAGATCATGTGGTATTTGTCTCTTTGTGTCTGGTTTATTTCACTTAGCGTAATGTCCTCCAGGTTCTTTTATGTTGCCACCAATGACAGAATTTCATTCATTTTATGGCTAAACAGTATTCCATGGTGTATATGTACCACATTTTCTTTATCCATTCACAGTTGCTGGACACTTAGGTTGATTCCATATCTTGGCTATTGTGAATAGTGCTGCAGTAAACATGGGGGTACAGATGTCTCTTTGATTATATTGATTTCATTGTCGTTGTGTATATACCTAATAGCGGGATTGCTAGATCATATAGTAGTTCCATTTTAGACTTTTTGAGGAACCTCTATACTGTTCTCCACAAAGGCTGTCTTAGTTTGTAATCCCACCAATAGTATATAAGTGTTCCCTCCTCACATCCTCACCAACGCTTGTTTTCTTTTAGATAATAACCATTTTGACGGAGTGAGGTGGTATCTCACTCTGGTTTTGTGTTGTTGTTGTTGTTGTTGTTGTTGTTGTTGTTGTTGTTTTGAAACGGAGTCTCACTCTGTCACTCAGGCTGCGGTGCAGTGGCATGATCTCGGCTCACTGCAACCTCCACCTCCTGGGTCCAAGCGATTCTCCTGCCTCAGCCTCCTGAGTAGCTGGGACTACAGGGACATGCCACCACGCCCAGCTAATTTTTGTATATTTTTTAGTAGAGACGGGGTTTCACCATGTTGGCCAGGCTAGTCTCGAACTCCTGACCTGAAGTGATCTGGCTGCCTTGGCCTCCCAGAGTGCTGGGATTACAGGCATGAGCCACCGCGCCCAGCCTCACTCTGGTTTTGAATTGCATTTCTTTTTGGATTTTAAAAGATCTTTATCTTTGGTGTCCTGCAGTTTCATGGGGAAATTGTCTAGGTGTGGATTGTTTTTCTTTCATCTTGGTTGGCACTCAGTAGACATCTGGAAGGACTGGGAAACACAATGGAGAGGTCAGTGTTTTGGGGTGAGATTGTAGGCTGACTGGCTCTTTTAGGGTGAGAGGAGAAGCACTTTATTTTGGGGTGCCCACATCCACATTAGAATGGTTTCTCAATTTCTTTCTCTTACTTTTTTGAGATTTTAGGCCTAGGTGGGGTTATTCTGCAGGTGGAAATAGTGGGGAAGTCAGCTGTTCCCTAAAGAGACCTCAGCAAGCATCCCCTGGGACTCATGGGGCACTTGCCACCTCTTTTGAGTCCTTAGCCCCCGCCCCCAACAGTTTGCTGAGCAGGCGCAGCTCTCCTGGGGTAGTCCTGCATAGCTTCTTCATTCTGCTTTACAGGGAGCACTCATCCTTCGCTTTTTATCTTTCCTATTTAATGAGGCATCTAAAAGCTAATGTTACGTCTCAGACTTAACATGTCCTAAAACATTCCAGTAAGAGTGTGCCCTAAAATGTCAACAAAGGCGGTAGTGGTTGGTGAATTGCCCTAATTTCCAAAACAAAAGGCACTAAAGAACATTGGGTTATTTCCAGATGTCTATTTCTTTTCTTCCTAGCAATGATCAAATTGAAACAACGATCTTGTTTTAATTTTTTTTTTTCCAATGGCAGAAAAATTTGTTTAAAAGAAATAGTCTCAGACCGGGCATGGTGGCTCACACATATAATCCCAGCACTTTGGGAGGCTGAGGCGAGCAGATCATGAGGTCAGGAGATTGAGACCATCCTGGCTAACATAGTGAAACCCCATCTCTACTAAAATTACAAAAAAAATCCTTGCATGGTGGCACGCGCCTGTATTCCCAGCTACTCGGGAGGCTGAGGCAGGAGAATCGCTTGAACTCGGGAGGCGGAAGTTGCAGTGAGCCAAGATTGTGCCACTGCACTCCAGCCTGGGTAACAGAGTGAGACTTTGTCTCAAAATAAAAATAAAAATAAAAATAGTCTCAGTGTTGGGGAGCCGCGTTTGCAAGCTGGTCTGGTTGAAAGTCAAGGGAAAAGTCGCACTCTCCGCATTTGCTGCAGCTCCCTGTAGGACTGCTAGGAGCCCCAAGGGTCATGGCTCGAAATCCCCTAAGGTAGGTCTTTAGAATGCAGATTTTGCCCTACTCTCTGGAATCTAATTTCCTAACAAGCTCCCCTGGTGATTCTGGTCCACAATTTGAGATAGGCTGCTAGAGTTGGCAGAAGCAATCAACCTAAGAAAGAAGCTTGGGTGGCTCAGACAATATGAGGAAATGTGTAGGGATGTTTTCATTGGAAGAATTTATTTCTTTATTTTCCCCTGACATCTCAAGAGACACTTAGATCTCCACCTTAAATGCAAAAAAAGCAAAAAGGCAGATTAAGGACATGTGTAGCAATACTTCTAGAGCTGATAACACTGACCATATGTGAGATGGTCAGACATCATAATCTCTGGGGCAGAATTGACTTTGCTTGTTTCGGGCATTGTTGCCAAGAATAAAGGCAGAGTTCTGGGTACACATGAGCATAAAAATAGAAATTAGACACTGAGGACTCCAAAACGGGGAGGATTGGAGGCAGGTGACAGTTGAAAAATTACCTCTGGGGTACAATGTTCAATATTTGAGGAATGGGTACATTAGAAGCCAAATTACCACTATTATACACAATTGACTTAACAAACATGCAAATGTACTTCCTGAATCTAAAATTTGAAAGATTAACAAAAAAAAGAATAAAGGCAGACCTCCTAACAAGTTTTCACCTTCTACACTTTTTCAAAATCCCCAGTCCCCAGCCATCTACTTTTTCCCATCAACTTTGCAAAACTTCCATCTGCAGGTGCAGGCTAGGGATGCCCTAACTGAGGACACCAGAAAGGGTTTCTGATTTGCAATCTTGGTTCAGCTCCCTGAGGTGTTCTTACCTAATGGGCATGTGTGGATGTTCCATTTACTAACTCAGATTCCTCCTTTTGGGTTGTTCAAGATTCCTGTTTTTTCTTCTTCTAGAGACCTTAGTGGGGAGCAAACGCACACAATAAATACAGAGTTAGGGAGGCAAAGGCTACATCAGGGAACACAGGTTTTTCCATGGGCCCATTGATTCTTTACAACTGGGGCTGATCTGGGAGTTGCTTCCCCCAGTTAGGGACAAATCCAGCTGGAGAACTCTTAGATGCCACCCTGGGGATACTCTAGAGACAACATGTCACAGAGTTCTGTGGACAAAGTAAGCTGATGCCTACTTATTTTCCTTAAACTGGCACTAACCCTGAGCACAGTGCTGCTGCCGCCCTATGTCTTAAGCATGGAGGAAGCATTTTCTTACCATCAAGGTAAACTAGTGGTGTGAATAACATGTACCATGGCCCTTCTCCACCTCCTTTCCATTCATACCTCTCACCTCCCTTCCTGCAACCACCATACTTCCCCCAGCCATGTTTCTCTGTTCCTTATAATAACTCGTGCCTCATACTCAAATTAGCATCTTTATCTTGAAAACACACATTGACATTTCTCATCAGCAGGCTTAAAACAAATGATTTGCCTACAGTAGGACTGAGGTACAACTGTACACTTTCCCAGGAGCTGAACGAGCAGACCCTTCAATTTAGGCTCAATAATGAGATACCTGAGCCACCTCTTCTCACAAGCACAGCCTTGGAGGGCATCTTTCTGAACGTGAGCAGTCATCTTTGATCAAACCCTTAGGAGAAAATAGGTTGCCTCATCATCACAAACAATCCTATCATGTAAGAGGTTTTGGGAAGTGCCGAGGGTATTCACTGGCTGTGTAAACTTAGGAGGATCACTTAACCTTTCTGAGACTGAGTTCTATATGTATAACATGGCAATAACACCATCTATCTATAAAGTTGTCTTGAAAAGCTAATTCGTCATATTAAATGAAGGTATCTTCAAACTATGAAGCACTGTCTTACTTTTAACCCAAGTTTCTTTGGCTGTTCTCTGTCTGCGCAGTGTCCAGCTTCCAAGTCTTCCCCAGCATTTCTCAAAGCCACTGGGGTGGGGTCTTGTGTGCACTTAAAAATGAGTCCACAGTTCCCAACGCCCTGCCCTGCCAAACCTGTGCCTCTCCCTGTGCTGGCATCCTGGCCAAGTCTCTCCTGTGGCTCCACCAGGACAGCCCTTGCTGGTGGCTGCCCTGACCCCTCAGGACCATAAAACCATGAAGAGCAGAGGAGAATTGTGCTCTTGCCCTGTGGCTTCCCAAGGCAATGTAACTTGGTCCCCAGTGTGTGAATATAAACAGCTCTTTTCTTGTAGTAAGAAACACATCACATACAACTTGCCACTTTATTTACCACTTTATTAAATCTTCTATTTTAACTATTAACTAAGTGTACCACTCAGTGACATTAAGTATATTTTCAATGCTGTCCAACCATTTCCACTGTCTAGTTTCAGAACTATTTCTTTACCTTAAAAGGAAACTCACACTCATTGGCAGCTCCTCCCCATCCCTTCCACCTTCAGAGCCTGGCATCCACTCCTCTGCCTTCTGTCTCTATGGATTCACTTATTCTGGACATTTCATATAAATGGAATGTGGCCAAGGCTGTCTGGCTTCTTTCGCTTAGTGTCATATTTTCAAGGTTACTCTTTTTGTTTTTCCTTGGTGTTTTCTTTCCTTAGGACCAGGTTGGCACTGCGGGGACTGGGATGAGGATGGGTTTGGATAAGCATTATCACAAGGCTTCTTTCCAAGATTCCTGGTCACTTTCAGTGATAAGCCCTGCTTCTTCCTTTCTCGTTAGCATGGGTTTTCTGCCCTCTGTAAACATAGCCGGGTGAGGCTACTCCAGCTCCCAGAAATACCCAGAGGTGCGTGAACAGCAGTGAGTAATGGCTGTGCTCCTTCCTAATAGGCTCTCACACCCAATCCACCAGTTTGCCAGTCATGCCCACATTTGCCTGAGCCTGAGAAGTCCAAGTAAATGCTGAAGTGGAGATACCGACTAGAGTGATTATAATAGTATGATCTTATATTTGGCATAAAGTAGGTTAGGATGTTGCTAGAAATCCTACTTCCTTTAGCATTTGAGCACCATTTGGCTTTCTGTACATTGCCAAGTATAGGACACTTTTGTATTTTTCCAGAATCTTCCACGGACTTGCTTTTCAAGTGCTTTTGACTTTCCTTGTGTAAATCCCATCCGACATAATTCTGATACCTCTGATGATGTGGCTCCATTTATGTGTAGGGGTTCACTGAGGAAACTTTTAACAAAGATTCAATATGAGAAATTGTTTACAATTTACAGCTAATATATAGAAACTGAACAAGTTGAGAAATGCAGGATTCTTGGCTACTCCTATGTCTTATTAAATTATTTATCTGGGAAGTTTCAAGACTCCGGCTTTGCCGTAACTCTCTCTTCTCTCTAGGAAATTTGGTTTGATGACGTTTTGTTTTGTATTTCTTTTTCAAAATTTTAAATTTTTAAATTTTCATAATGTATTTCCGTGCATCCCTTTGCCTTTCATAGCTGCTGTTTCTGTAAATTTTACATTTAACATTGGTCTATGTCATGTATAGTAACAAGACAGAGAGGAAACCATCATAAAAGGGCATAAATACCAGGGAAGAAAGTAAAGTCTTTAACCTTCCCTGCTTAGGGTCAGAATTTTAGCCCAACAAGCATCATTTTATCTGCAAACATTCTTTGTAGTCCAAATATTAATACATCCTTGAACCTTCCTAACTTTATTCATCTTATTTTCTCATTCTTCGATGTCCATATTTCACTATGCTTAATGCAATGAGCCATTTCAAGGCACCATGTTTTCACATTTTTTAGCTCTCATTTTCTTGTTAGTGTGTAGGTGGCTTTGGTGTTTTTTTAGACCCAAGTTACATTCATATATACCCCTCCTGCTTTCCTTTGCATCTGGTACATACCTGAACATATTTTATTCTGTTATTTTTTGCTTGCAGATGTCAAATTAGTTTATGTAACTCAAAGACTTAGGTTTATGCCTTTCCAGTCAAGCTGCTGTTATGGAAAACAAATATCCAAGCAATATGAACTTACGGACATGGAGGAAGGGAGACATATTTGGGCCCAGGGCTCATTAGTAGGTTAGGGTCTGCTGCACCTACCCGTCTGCCAATATCTATCTGCCAATATTCCCAGACTTTCCTGTTTCTAAATGCTGATTTAGATAAATGCTTTTCTAACCAAAATGAAACAGTATGGTATTTAAGTCAACCATGGAAATAAGCATTGACATATGTGCCCCCACCTGAAAGACATCAGGTTAGGCTTGATTTGAATCAGGCAGGAGGCCAGAGGCAATCAGGTCCCTGAAGTCTGGAACTCCACCAGAAGGAGAGATCAGGCTCCACTGCCCCAGGATCCTCCAGACTGCAGAAGATCTGGGGGTGTCAGAATTGAGTGGGGCTCCCAGATCTTTGATAAAATGTGATTTTGTACAACAGAAGAAAGGGGGAAATGGCAAAAGCAGGCCTTTCTCTAAAAGGTCTAATAAACGGGATGATGCTGGGATACTTTCCAGGCCTCCCCCATGCCACCTCTATCTCTAAGATCACATCACAAGCCCCAGAGCACCCTGGCTCTACACGCAAGGTAGGCCACACACTGGACTGCTTGCACAGACCTAAAGTAGTTTAATGGCCCAGTGAGGACTTGCTATCCCAACTGGACCAAGTTGGAAGCCCTACGTTGTATGTGAGATCACAGAATTGGTATTTGATATCCCTGGGAATGGTCGCATCGTCATTTCATCAGTACAGCTACACATTCGTTTAAGGCCTGTGGGTTTGACATTGATCCTTATATATTTATTTGTTCATGGACTTGTTAGAAAGCTTTTAGATTGAGATTTAGGCAAAAAAGACAGTGAACTTGGTTTTTAGCCATAAATTTCTCTAGACCATTCTTAGGTCAAACTAACTAGCTTCCTGCTGCAGAAATTGTTCAGTGCTGCATGAGCATGTGAGAACAAATTTTGCATGCTCTGTGCTAAGACACCTTCTCCCACTACTCTACCTTTCTCATAACAAGATCCTAAAAGATGATTTCATTCCCTCAGTCCTTAGGTGCTGTCCTGTCCTTAGGTGCTGATGTCTAATCCCCACACTATTTGGTTCACAGTCGCCTGCTATCATCCTTCCAGTTTAGGGATTCTCTCTCTTTAATAAGTAGGCAAAAAAAATCAGACTCATGCTTTTGACCCTGCAAAATGGAGAAGCATGTACTACTTTTGAATTAAAAAAAAAAAAAGTTAGAAATTTGACACTAAGACGTCTAAGCAACTGGGTGGAGGTCTGAAGTAGCAAGTGAAAATGATACCATTAATGATATTGATCATGGATGAAACAATTTGGTTTTTTGTTCTTAACTCCAGTCAAACACTTACCAAAACAACTAAACTGGTTGGACTTCAAAAATCTAAATGAAATCTTGAAAGCATGAGTGTATCTCCCATGCAGTATGGAAAGGAAGAGAGAGAGAAAGTAATTAAAAAACAATCTCCATTCCTACCACACACCTTTGGCTTGCATTGTTCACCACCTTTTAAAGTAATGCCTGATGTGTTATATGCTGGTCCTCCCAAAATACTAAACTTTCCCCAGAAGTGACCTTAGTTCTCCCAGTGCCTCACAACCCTCTTAAATACCAAAGAGCTTCAGGGGGCGGAGGACAACAATTTTCTAAAGGAAACCCTTCTCCACTTGCACTGGACAGGCTGTCAAGACCCAGCAAGACACTTTGTCATGTTATCTCAATCCACATTTGCTTTCTCTCCTTGTAGCTACCTCATCCCTGAACTCCCAGCTCCAGCAGCTCCAGCTCCAGCTCCAGCAGCAGCAGCAGCAGCCTCCCCCGTCAACCAACCAGCACCCGCAGCCAGCCCCGCAGGCGCCCTCGCAGTCCCAGCAGCAGCCGTCACAGCCCACCCCACCCCAGCAGCCACCACCCGCCTCTCAGCAGCCGCCAGCTCCTACATCTCATCTGCAACAGGCACCTCAGCCCCAGCAGCACCAACCCCACTCCCACCCCCAGAACCAGAACCAACCATCTCCAACCCAGCAGAGTTCCAGCCCCCCGCAGAAACCCAGTCAGTCTCCAGGACATGGCCTGCCTTCACCGCTCACGCCACCCAATCCTCTACAGGTATGCTCCCCGTGCTTCCCATCCGCCCCCAGGAGCACCAAGGACCTTTCCATGGGGTGGTGCCATCCCCAAAGGCAGAGGGCCAGCAAAACTTAGCATCCAGTTCTGCAGCGTCTAATTCAAATTGATCTCTTAGACACAGGGAAGAAGAAGCAACTAGAAGGCAACTGGGGATGCATGTAAACGAAACAAATAGAAGCCCATTTCTGTTGCCCTCCAAAGGATAAATGTTATCTGTTTCCTTCTGTGAGAGGCCAGCACTATAAGTGCACTTGGAGCCTGTAATAATTCCATTTTATGATACTTTTTGAAGGCAGCAAAGATAGCATCCAATTAAAATTATTACTAGCACAGTTTTGTAGCCCCGTGGAGAACTGCATCTACTGTCCATGAGGCATGGTGGTTATTTCTCTATATTATGAATACAACAGTGTCTCACCTTAAGTACTTTGTGCTCTTTTGTTTCTATTTTTCTAAAGACTCTCTGGGGTTAGAAGGGCAAAGAAATTTAGCCCCAGTCTTATGTCCCAGATTCCAACCATTACTCCACAGACTAACAAGTACTCTAAATTCATGCCAAGAGCCTCAACCAATATGCATCTTTATAAAGGAATAAAACTTCTATAGGCTTACTTTATTACTGTGAGGCTGAGGGCATCATAAATAGATATTTCAGGCTAATCATAAGAGCTCATCTATAACCTACCTATTAAGAAGGAATGGTAGGTGCATTCGTAAATTTTATATATATGTATATATATGACTTTAAACTTCAGAAAACCATTTTTAACTTAGGTGTCTTTAAATAAATTAGTTTCAAAACATAATGACTGTGATGTCATCATATCAGATCCAGAAATTAATAACTCAGCCAAGCCATCCATTCTTTGACTTGCACAATGACATTTTTCCCTGTGAGATTTCAGATGACTTCGTGTATTTGTAGTACTGTGACAAAGTCCAACAGAGTGAGCAGCCTGTGGACCTGTTTCAAATGCCATCTCATCTCCCTGCCTCAGTCAGTCCGGCTCTCAGTCAGTCCGGCTCTCAGTCAGTCCGGCTCTCCCCAGCTTTGTTTCTTTCAATTTGGATTCTCAGTGCTGGCCCGAAGCATTCCTAGAAATGAACACATTTCGGAGAGATGAGTCATTGTGTTTTTCTGGGCACTTGGGCCAGGGCTACTTTCAATTTGAACGTTTACATGAGTGGAGTTTCAAGATGTATTTGTACAAATCTTACGATGATGAGACGACATAACACCTTTGACACAAGACTAAAATGAACATGAGCCAAAAACTTCTTCGTTGTCCACTTGACAGCTACCGAGAGAGCAGATGTTATCAAATTTACAAAAAAAAGCATGATTACAGAAACCTTAATGTTGGCAGCATTTGGGATTCAACTTTATTATTCCAAAAAATGAATTTAATGCTTTTTAAGAACACTTACATTAGATGTACCTACATACCATCTAATTTCTCTATCCCAGGCACCAAAATAGGTAAAATTACCAAAGAAAAATATTGCCCTTCCTTGAGGAATGAAATTGCTTAGGTGTATCCCCAGTTGTCCTATATAGTCCAATATTCCTTCCTATTAGGTGAAAGTTTTGAGATCTGTGGACCTCAGCCTTCCCTGAACACTGTCAGTGTTTTATAAATCTCTTAGCGGCCCGTGAGATCCCAGTGAAGACAAGCCCTGTTGAATGACTGTTGACAGGACTTTAGATAAAGTGACCACTCAGCCTTAGGAAAATAAACTTAGGAGAATTTCCAAAAGTTATCCTAACAGTTTCTCATGGAAATCCCAGGGCTGTTTTGTTTTGTTTTGTTTTTACAACAAATGAAGGCTCAGAGCTACATTTCTTTCTTTGGAACACTGAGAGAATATTCTAATTTTTCATTGTTGAAGTTTTAACTTATAAACTTAATAAATATGTTTAGAGTACATTTAAATATAGAGGAACTGTTACTCTAACTTCTGTGGATCTAACAGATGACCGCCAAATGAGTGACCTGGTACAATTTTTTTTTTTAACATTACTGAGCAGATACAGAACTAATTTTGAATAAATCTGTGTCGGTAGGCATAAAAGGACTTTTTTCCTTTGCTACAGGCATGTATAAAGGAAATGGAGAATTTTTTGGTTTAAAAAAATTTTTACACTAGCTGCAGGCTTTTTGAGTTTGTGGAACATGGAATGTTTAAACTTTTTAAAAAGAAAACTGTTTAAAAGGAATTGCAAAGATATTTAACTGTCCAAAGTAATGATCTTTATAAAGTGTTTTTGTCTGAAGGGAATAAAGAGCAACTACATTCATACATGGTAGCCTAAATTTCATTTTACAATCTTTTGTTTTCATGTGGGCTTTATCTTTTTACATTATTCAAAAATCTGCTGGAGAGATATTAGTTTATAACTATGCAATGTAGATTACCAGGAAAAGCCAGTCAATTAGGTTTTTTGCTTTAAAAACAAAACTTTAGAAGACAACAATTATTTCTAAAACTGTGCGGATGCTCCCATATCTTTAGAAAAAAGTAAGTGTAAGTAGGTTGTGTGGTATATTTGGGTGAGGTCATTTTTTTTTTTTAAATTATACTTTAAGTTCTAGGGTACATGTGCACAACGTGCAGGTTTGTTACATATGTATACCTGTGCCATGTTGGTGTGCTGCACCCATTAACTCGTCATTTACATCAGGTATATCTCCTAATGCTATCCCTCCCCCCATCCCCTCCCCACAATAGGCCCCGGTGTGTGATGTTCCCCTTCCTGTGTCCAAGTGATCTCATTGTTCAATTCCCACCTATGAGTGAGAACATGCAGTGTTTGGTTTTCCATTCTTGTGAAAGTTTGCTGAGAATGATGGTTTCCAGCTGCATCCATGTCCCTACAAAGGACACAAACTCATCCTTTTTTATGGCTGCATAGTATTCCATGGTATATCTGTGCCACATTTTCTTAATCCAGTCTGTCACTGATGGACATTTGGGTTGATTCCAAGTCTTTCCTATTGTGAATAGTGCCGCAATAAATATACGGGTGAATGTGTCTTTATAGCAGCATGATTTATAATCCTTTGGGTATATGCCCAGTAATGCGATGGGTGGGTCAAATGGTATTTCTAGTTGTAGATCCTGGAGGAATCGCCACACTGTTTTCCACAATGGTTGAACTAGTTTACAGTCCCACCAACAGTGTAAAAGTGCTCCTATTTCTCCACATCCTCTCCAGCACCTGTTGTTTCCTGATTTTTTAATGATTGCCATTCTAACTGGTATAAGATTGTGTCTCATTGTGGTTTTGATTTGCATTTCTCTGATGGCGAGTGATGATGAGCATTTTTTCATGTGTCTGTTGGCTGTATGAATGTCTTCTTTTGAGAAATGTCTGTTCATATCCTTTGCCCACTTTTTGATGGGTTTGTTTGCTTTTATCTTGTAAATTTGTTTGAGTTCTTTGTAGGTTCTGGATATTAGCCCTTTGTCAGATGAGTAGATTGCAAAAATTTTCTCCCATTCTGTAGGTTGCCTGTTCACTCTGATGGTAGTTTCTTTTGCTGTGCAGAAGCTCTTTACTTTAATTAGATCCCATTTGTCAATTTGGCTTTTGTTGTCGTTGCTTTTGGTGTTTTAGACATGAAGTCCTTGCCCATGCCTATGTCCTGAATGGTATTATCTAGGTTTTCTTCTAGGGTTTTTATGGTTTTAGGTCTAACATTTAAGTCTCTAATCCATCTTGAATTAATTTACGTATAAGGAGTAAGGAAAGGATCCAGTTTCAGCTTTCTACTTATGGCTAGCCAATTTTCCCAGCACCATTTATTAAATAGGGAATCCTTTCCCCATTTCTTGTTTTTCTCAGGTTTGTCAAATATCAGATGGCTGTAGGTGTGTGGTATTATTTCTGAGGACTCTGTTCTGTTCCATTGGTCTATATCTCTGTTTTCTTACCAGTACCATGCTGTTTTGCTTACTGTAGCCTTGTAGTATAGTTTGAAGTCAGGTAGCATGATGCCTCCAGCTTTGTTCTTTTGGCTTAGGATTGTCTTGGCAATGTGGGCTCTTTTTTGGTTCCATATGAACTTTAAAGCAGTTTTTTTCCAATTCTGTGAAGAAAGTCATTGGTAGCTTAATGGGGATGGCATTGAATCTATTAATTACCCTGGGTAGTTTGGCCATTTTCACAATATTGATTCTTTTTTTTTTTTTTTTTCCCCACAATATTGATTCTTCCTATCCATGAGTATGGTATGTTCTTCCGTTTCTTTGTGTCCTCTTTTATTTCACTGAGCAGTGGTTTGTAGTTCTGCTTGAAGAGGTCCTTTACATCCTTTGTAAGTTGGATTCCTAGGTATTTTATTCTCTTTGAAGCTATTGTGAATGGGAGTTCAGTCATGATTTGGCTCTCTGTTTGTCTGTTACTCTTGTATAAGAATGCTTGTGATTTTTGCACATTGATTTTGTATCCTGAGACTTTACTGAAGTTGCTTATCAGCTTAAGGAGATTTTGGGCTGAGACAATGGGGTTTTCTAAATATACAATCATGTCATCTGCAAAGAGGGACAATTTGACTTCTTCTTTTCCTAACCGAATACCCTTTATTTCTTTCTCTTGCCTGATTGCCCTAGCCAGAACTTCCAACACTATGTTGAATAGGAGTGGTGAGAGAGGGCATCCCTGTCTTGTGCCGGTTTTCAAAGGGAATCCTTCCAGTTTTTGCCCATTCAGTATGATATTGGCTGTGGGTTTGTCATAAATAGCTCTTATTATTTTGAGATACGTTCCATCAATACCGAATTTATTGAGAGTTTTTAGCATGAATGGCTGTTGAATTTTGTCAAAGGCCTTTTCTGCATCTATTGAGATAATCATGTGGTTTTTGTCTTTGGTTCTGTTTTATATGCTGGATTACATTTATTGATATGCATATGTTGAACCAGCCTTGCATCCCAGGGATGAAGCCCACTTGATCATGGTGGATAAGCTTTTTGATATGCTGCTGGATTCGGTTTGCCAGTATTTTATTGAGGATTTTTGCATCAATGTTCATCAGGGATATTGGTCTAAAATTCTCTTTTTTTGTTGTATCTCTGTCAGGCTTTGGTATCAGGATGATGTTGGCCTTGTAAAATTTTAGTTAGGAAGGATTCCCTCTTTTTTTATTGATTGGAATAGTTTCAGAAGGAACGGTACCAGCTCCTCCTTGTACCTTTGGTAGAATTCGACTGTGAATCTGTCTGGTCCTGGACTTTTTTTGGTTGGTAGGCTATTAATTATTGTCTCAATTTCAGAGCCTGCTATTGGTCTATTCAGGGATTCAACTTCTTCCTGGTTTAGTCTTGGGAGAGTGTAAGTGTCTAGGAAATTATCCATTTCTTCTAGGTTTTCTAGTTTATTTGCGTAGAGGTGTTTATAGTATTCTCTGATGGTAGTTTGTATTTCTGTGGGGTCGGTGGTGATATCCCCTTTATCATTTTTTATTGCATCTATTTGATTCTTCTCTCTTTTCTTTAGTAGTCTTGCTAGCAGTCTATCAATTTTGTTGATCTTTTCAAAAAAAAACAGCTCCTGGATTCATTGATTTTTTGGAGGGTTTTTTGTGTCTCTATCTCCTTCAGTTCTGCTCTGATCTTAGTTATTTCTTGTCTTCTGCTAGCTTTTGAATGTATTTGCTCTTGCTTCTCTAGTTCTTTTAATTGTGATGTTAGGGTGTCAATTTTAGAACTTTCCTGCTTTCTCTTGTGGGCATTTAGTGCTATAAATTTCCCTCTACACACTGCTTTAAATGTGTCCCAGAGATTCCGGTATGTTGTATCTTTGTTCTCATTGGTTTCAAAGAACATCTTTATTTCTGCCTTCATTTCGTTATATACCCAGTAGTCATTCAGGAGCAGGTTGTTCAGTTTCCACATAGTTGAGCAGTTTTGATTGAGTTTCTTAGTCCTGAGTTCTAGTTTGATTGCACTGTGGTCTGAGAGACAGTTTGTTATAATTTCTGTTCTTTTACATTTGCTGAGGGGTGCTTTACTTCCAACTATGTGATCAATTTTGGAATAAGTAAGTGCGATGTGGTACTGAGAATAATGTATATTCTGTTGATTTGAGGTGGAGAGTTCTGTAGATGTCTATCAGGTCCGCTTGGTGCAGAGTTGAGTTCAATTCCTGGATATCCTTGTTAACTTTCTGTCTCATTGTTCTGTCTAATGTTGACAGTGGGGTGTTAAAGTCTCCCGTTGTTATTGTATGGGAGTCTAAGTCTCTTTGTAAGTCTCTAAGGACTTGCTTTATGAATCTGGGTGCTCCTGTATTGGGTGCATATATATTTAGGATAGTTAGCTCTTCCTGATTAATTGATCCCTTTACCATTATGTAATGGCCTTCTTTGTCTCTTTTGATCTTTGATGGTTTAAGGTCTGTTTTATCAGAGACTAGGATTGCAACTCCTGCCTTTTTTTTTGTTTTCCATTTGCTTGGTAGATCTTCCTCTATCCCTTTATTTTGAGCCTATGTATGTCTCTGCATGTGAGATGGGTCTCCTGAATACAGCAAACTGATGGGTCTTGACTCTTTATCCAATTTGCCAGTCTGTGTCTTTTAATTGGAATATTTAGTTCATTTACATTTAAGGTTAATATTGTCATGTGTGAACTTGATCCTGTCATCATTGTATTAGCTGGTTATTTTGCTCATGAGTTGATGCAGTTTCTTCCTAGCATCGATGGTCTTTATATTTTGGTATGTTTTTGCAATGGCTGGTAGCGGTTGTTCCTTTCCATGTGTAGTGCTTCCTTCAGGATCTCTTGTAGGGCAGGCCTGGTGGTGACAAAATCTCTAAGCATTTGCTTGTCTGTAAAGGATTTTATTTCTCCTTCACTTATGAAACTTAGTTTGGCTGGATATGAAATTCTGGGTTTAAAATTGTTTTCTTTAAGAATGTTGAATATTGGCCCCCACTCTCTTCTGGCTTGTAGAGTTTCTGCCGAGAGATCTGCTGTTAGTCTGATGGGCTTCCCTTTGTGGGTAACCTGACCTCTCTCTCTGTTTGCCCATAACATTTTTTCCTTCATTTCAACTTTGGTGAATCTGGAAATTATGTGTCTTGGAGTTGCTCTTCTCGAGGAGTATCTTTGTGGCGTTCTCTGTATTTCCTGAATTTGGATGTTGGCCTGCCTTACTAGGTTGGGGAAGTTCTCCTGGATGATATCCTGCAGAGTGTTTTCCAACTTGGTTCCATTTTCCCCGTCACTTTCAGGCACACCAATCAGACATAGATTTGGTCTTTTCACATAATCCCATATTTCTTGGAGGCTATGTTCATTTCTTTTTACTCTTTTTTCTCTACATTTCTCTTCTCACTTCATTTCATTCATTTGATCTTCAATCACTGATAATCTTTCTTCCAGTTGATCAAGTCAGTTACTGAAACTTGTACATTTGTCACATAGTTCTCGTGTCATGATTTTCATCTCTATCAGTTCTTTTAAGGTCTTCTCTGCATTGATTATTCTAGTTATCCATTGATCCATTCTTTTTTCAAGGTTTTTAGTTTCTTTGCGCTGGTTACTTAGTTCCTGCTTTAGCTCTGAGAAGTTTCAACTGAAGCCTTCTTCTCTCAACTCGTCAAAGTCATTCTCCATCCAGCTTTGTTCCGTTGCTGGTGATGAGCTGCGTTCCTTTGGCGGGAGAGATGTGCTCTGATTTTTTGAATTTCCAGCTTTTCTGCCCTGCTTTTCCCCCATCTTTGTGGTTTTATCTGCCTTTGGTCTTTGATGATGGTGACGTACTGATGGGGTTTTGGTGTGGGTGTCCTTTCTGTTTGTTAGTTTTCCTTTCTAACAATCAGGACCCTCAGCTGCAGGTCTGTTGGAGTTTGCTTGAGGTCCCCTCCAGACACTGTTTGCCTGGGTATCAGCAGCGGAGGCTGCAGAAGATGGAATATTGCTGAACAGCAAGTGTTGCTGTCTGATTCTTGCTCTGGAAGCTTCGTCTCAGGGTGTACCCAGCTGTGTGAGGTGTGATGTGTTGGTCTGCACCTAGGGGAGGTCTCCCAGTTAGGCTACTCAGGGGTCAGGAACCTACTTGAGCAGGCAGTCTGTCCGTTCTTAGATCTCAGCCTCCATGCTGGGAGAACCACTGCTGTCTTCAAAGCTGTCAGACAGGGAATTTTACATCTGTAGAGGTTTCTGCTGCTTTTTGTTTAGTTATGCCCTGTCCTCAGAGGTGGAGTCTACAGAGGCAGGCAGGCCTCCTTGAGCTGCGGTGGGCTCCACCCAATTCAAGCTTCCCCGTGGCTTTATCTACTTAAGTCTCAGCAATGGCGGGCACCCCTCCCCCAGTCTCGCTGCCACCTTGCAGTTAGATCTCCGACTGCTGTGCTAGCAATGAGGGAGGCTCCATGGGCGTGGGACCCTCTGGGCCAGGTGTGGGATATAATCTCCTGATGTGCAGTTTGCTAAGATCCTTGGTAAAGCACAGTATTAGGGTGGGAGTTACCCGATTTTCCAGGTGTTGTGTGTCTCAATTTCCCTTGGCCAGGAAAAGGAATTTCCTTCCCCCTTGCGTTTCCCAGGTGAGGTGATGCCTCGCCCTGCTTCAGCTCTCGCTGGTTGGGCTGCACCCGTGGATCAGCATCAACTGTCTGACACACCCCAGTGAGATGAACCTGGTACTTCAGTTGAAAATGCAGAAATCACCTGTCTTCTGTGTCGCTCACACTGGGAGCTGGAGGCTGGAGCTGTTCCTATTCAGCCATCGAGGTCATTTCTTGAGATGAAAAAAAAATTAATAGTGTTGGTGGGTAGTAACACTCTAAACAAAAAGTCTCCAAATACCTCTTACCAGGCTTTTCTGCAATACTGCAGTGTCATTTTATTTCACTCTTTTATTCAATTCCGTGAAAAGGATTACATTTACAAAACCAAGTTGTTGTTTTAAGACAGATATGAGTCTAAAGTATTATCCCTTCAAAGAAGCCCAGGTAGGGGGATCACTTTGTTTATTAATTTTGATCACTCAGCATTATAGGAGGTCTGGTGGTCTAAAGCAGACTCTAGAAGCTGGCTCCTGGAGGTCTGTCTATAGATTCTCCATTGAGATTCAAGAGCCACCCACCCATGGCTTCATTCTTGCTCAGGAGGCTTGAGGAGAGAAGTTCTAAACAGGAAATGCAAGGGCAGAGGTCTTCAGGGCCTGGCAGTCCCTGTAAATAAGTAAAGTAATCTTGGCTGTAAAACCCAAATTCAACTTTATAAAAACAGTGTGTGGGACAAACAGGATGCACTGTGAGCTGGATTTAGCCCCTGGGTGCCAGGATGGAGAGCAGTCCATACTCCTTATTTTTGCTCAAACCCATGGTCCACAGGCTGTGCCTGAATCCAAAACTAAAAATACAGACTATGTTTGATAGAAGCAGAAACATAAATGGAAGCAATCTTTTGGGGCAAAAAACATGATCTAGGTAAAAAAAAAAAAAAAAAAAAAATTCAATATGTAATTTTAATCTGGATAGAGACCCCATAAGTATAAGAATGGTGAAATAAAAGCCTCCTTTCTATGACCTTTAAGAAGAATTTTCTTGAAAAGAAAACTCCTTGGGAGTTTTTATTTGCACTGGTAAAATTTCAGACATCTTATAAAAGCCCTATTGTGCATATATTCCCTCTTGAGTGGTCTGGAGATGTGCTGAGCATGGTTGGAGCCCAGTCATGGTGTGGGTGGAAGAGGGTAACCAGAGGGCTTGAGTCCCCTTTCTAATTCTGACCCTGCCTTCAACTAACTCATAACTTGGGATAGGTCACTTTAGCTCTCTAGACTTCATTTCCCTCATCTGTGTGGTCTAAGGTCTTTTTCAGGCCTATGAGTCTATAATCTCAATGTTAGTAGGCCTCTGGAATTTTATTGGCTATTGAAAACTCGATGGTCCTGAAGATTCTCTGAGTATTCTTCAAGGTCAGGTTAATTTCTTCCCACTCAGCTGGGTGGCAGAGTGAAAAGAGAGTGGAGGACAAACATAAGTGGGATAATGATAGCAGAAGCAGATTTTATCTTAGCCAGAGAGTCCAAATTAAAGTCAAGTTTTTATCCTCAGAGAGTCACTGCTATAAGCTGTGGTCCCAGATTGCTTTTCCACACCTATACATTAGAGAAGCTTAAGAAACCAAATGCTGCATTTAACCTTGGCCTCCTGCATACTATCTTGCGTGCCAGGATGCAGGATAATCTTTTCCTTTTCTTGTTCTATTGCACATTTTAATAAATAACAGAGGGAGAGAGAGATCAGTAGGAATTGGAGAGTGAAAGCTATCTGTATTTGTATGAGGAATGAGGGGCACAGTCACCTCCTCAGAGGTGAAGTTGCTTGAGAGCATAAAATGTATTCTCAACCATGTGCATGGAAAGGTCTAGTTACCACTCAGGCACAGCGGAGTAAAACTGCATCAGAATCCCACCTCTGTTGTGCAGTGGGCATCGCCTTCTGGTCTTCCCATTTGAGATATTTTCCCACTGGCAAACTTAGTACTAAGTTACAAAGTGCATATGTGATGGGAGAAGGTGGTACATTATCACTTTTTAAAATAAAGAGCCCAAAGCCTTGAGAAGGAGCCAGACCTGTAGGACTTTCAATTTCTCTAAAGCGAATGGTCTCTAATCATGGGTCTGCCCTATAGAAAAGACCCAGTGTCCTAGGCCAAACCCCCTCCCCCCAGCAATTAGTCTTAATCAATTTACCACAATATTACTCAAGACTCTGTAGGTTTTTTCATTTATAAAATGGAGGGAGTAAAATTAAATATTTTCTAGAACTCCTTCAGTTCCATTGGAGTTTTATGTTACAAACCCCTAAAACTGTGTAGAGTTGGGTGACTATGAGAGTGTATTCATATAACTCCTTTGTGTGGTCACTGTAAATATAGAACTCAGACATCGCTCACCTATACGGGGCTAAATCACTATGCAGAATTCTCCTAGCCAGGACTGAGACGATAGTGAGGCTTGGAAGCACTCATCTCAGATAGAATTTAAGGGTATTCTCAGAAATTCAGATAATGTTTGAATGAAATATTTTCAAAAATCAAAATGAATGCCAAAAGTCTATGAACAGCAAAATTTCAAATTTTTAAATGCAGGATCAGTAACAGTATTGAGCCATATTGGAGTCTGAGGCAAAAGAAAAAAAATCAGTCATATGAACATTTGGTGATCATGAATTTTTGGCACTCATTCTTATTTTTAAAATATTGTATTAAGATCTTATTCATCTTGATTACTACGTTTCTGGACACTCCTTTAAATCTGGTGCCTGAAATGAGTGCCTCATTCATCTCACCCTCATCCCTCTCAGCTTTGCTACTGGCTGTGTAAATGATTTAGTTAGCAAAAATCTTCCAAAGTCAATGACGTTCTGTTCATTGTAAATTTCGGCCAGGTCTTTGATCTCATTTTCTAGTTGAACATTGCACCAAATTTTGCACAGTAGAAAAACAAATGCATGTTGGATAACAAATTGGGGCAAGGAAGGGGCTAGAAATCCATCTTCCCCATTGCACAGATCTAATAAAGCAATCATTTTTGATTGAACTGAAATGTTATGACAACCAAATAACTCTTTTGGCTGACATTTTTCACTGAACTAATTTATGATTTTATGAAATTAAGTAAGTCTAGTAAAAATAATAGAAGTATCACTATGTAGACAACATTCTCCCAAAGCAATCCAAGGTCTGAGGACCTTTGGAAAACTGGAAGAGTCCTGGCAAGGCTTCCTCTTGGACTAAAGAGCCAAAGAAACTTTATTATGATGGAAAAGAAAATCCATCTAAGCTCAGAGAGTTATCATGAAAATTAAATATAACATACTTATGAGAATGCTTTGTGTGCTATAAATTTGTTAAGCAAATGTTGATTAGCCTAAAGATATAAAAGAACATGAATTTATTTCTGTTTATACTACCTTCCAGAAAATTGAGAGCTTCATTCATGATTCACTCATTCAGTGAGAGGTCGGGTGGGAAATGTGAATCCTTTACCCAACTGTATTAAGTACTGAATAAAATAAACAAAACATATTTACCCATATACTCTGCAAGGGACAATTTTTCCTTTTATGAAAGAAAGAAAATCTCCTTAAGAAAACCCTCAGTTCAACATTACTGACATTTCAAAGAATTTATTACAAGCATTTGAAATCCAGGAGGAACAACAAAGTTTATATTGCTTTGAGAGTGGCAGGGGAAAAATTAGTTTACCAAGAATCTACTTATATACTGCAGTGCTTCTTTGTCATTGTCTAGATTTACCATTCCTGGGTACTGCTCTGTAGATTAGTCAAATCATGTAGAAAGGGTAGTTTAACAAAGCAGGAAGCGTGTTCACACCACTGGCTCTGGAAACTTACATCAAGTAGCGATAGATGATGAGGGTGCCAGACTCAAAGGAGGATGGGAAGATTCTTGCAGCATTTGAGCATGGCAAGTGATCACTTCTCAAAGAAAAGAGAACTGCTCTGATTCTGACAGTGGGGGCGGAGCCATGGTCTGTCTGCAGCAAACTCAGCAAAGAGCCTAGAGCCAAATGCACTGTCCAGTCCCTTCGCTGCTGGATGGTGGTTGATAAACTAATCCCAAAGTCTAGCTCAGAATGCTTCTGAAACACTTTTGCCTTCATGTGCATAGATGCAAGGTCTAGTGGCAATTTGAGATGCCCAAAATGTGTTGGCTGGCACTTTGCTCTGAATGAGCAATGCTTGGCCAGTATTTATGTGAACTTAATACAATATTCTAGTGCTTTCATGATCACAAGTTATTTCTCATTTTTGGGGGGTAAAATTTCCACTGGTTTTTAAATTAACTTTCAAAGCATAGACTTCAAGTGAATATTCTCCAGGTTGTAAAGAAAGCACTTTTATCACGATCTGTAAATATTTATTGAGCACCTGTGCTGTGCATTGTCCTGGAGAAGGTTTGCAGAACAGACAAGATGGTGCCTCAGAGTAAGTGTGGTCTTTAGAAGCAGATGGACCTGGGTTTGAATGCTCGCTCTGCTGGACATTTGAGTCAAGTCAGCACATCCTTCTGAGCCTCAGTTTCCTCACTGGTCAGACAGTTGGTGTGGGGATTAAATGCAGTGACTTAGGTGAGAGCATCTAATTTGGTTCCTGATAGATAGCTGGTGCTCAAAAAATGTTGGTATCCTGCCTACCTTTTTTCCGTCCTTGACTATAGATATTGTAACCTGTTGGGGAATATGAGACAAACACATGCGCTCAAAGTTGAACAAAAAGCAAATAGTCACAGGAATCTAAAACTGTATGTTGACACAATAAAAATGATGCCCTGCAAATGCACAAAAACCCATAGTAGCTGGAATGAGGCTAATGATTGCATGTCAGTTTCATAGCATCATCCTGAGTCAGAGAGGTACGGGGGATTTCTGAGGAAAGGGGTGAGGAGCACACACAGTACAGGGCAAACCTACACTAAAGGTAATCTCAGAGCTGTCCAAGGGGTTTAGAGCAGAAAGAAAGGACCGTAGCCGTGCACTCACGTAATGCTAATATTGCCTAATCGTATAATCTTAAAGACTTCCAACTTAAACCCACAGAACCCCAGTTTCCCCATCAATATTATTACTATTATTATTATTATTGCTTTTATTTGAGACAGGCTCTCACTTTGTCACCAAGGCTGGAATACAGTAGCACAAACACAGCTCCCTGCAGCCTCAACCTCCCAGGCTGAAGCCATCCTCCCGCCTCAGCCTCCCGAGTGTCTGGGACTACAGGCATGTACCACCATGCCTGGCTAATTTTTGTATTTTTTGTAGAGATGGGGTTTTGCCATGTTGCCCAGGCTGGTCTGGAACTCTTGGGCTCAAGCGACCCTTCTACCTCAGCCTCCCAAAGTGCTGGGATTATAGGTGTGAGCCACTGTGCCCAGCCCATCAGTATTATGATTAAGAACCAAGAATTATTTTTTCCTTCGAAATTCCCAAAGTTGTGGTTTTTGGTATTTGGGTAAAGAAGAAGAATCTTGATGATCTCACTTCTGCCACTAACTAGATCTCACTAATTAGTGACCATGGGCAAGTCACCTAATTTCTTTGGGACTCAGTTGTGTCACTTGTTCTATGAAAAGTTTATATGAGATGATCTTTAAGCCTTTCCTATCTCCACATTCTATTTATGAAATAACACAAATAACGTGGTTTCAATTCTATGGAAAGAAAGAACAATATATGTACCACACCATAACATACATCACATATTCAGTACTCAAGAAATACTCTTGATTCTATTTGGCTACTATTTGCCATGTGTTTTGAAATTTACGAAGTACATTTTTAATACTTATTTCATTCATTGGCCTCATGAGTTCACAGTTCTGACTGAAGTAACCACAATCCTTTACCTATGTATCTTTTACTAAGTTCTTTGGTCTCTCTTTTTCTCCTCACCACAACCCAGAACAGGCTAAAATTGCCTTTATTCCAACCCAAAGAATCTGAGTCTCAGAAAGTTCAAGCAAATTTCTCAGCATCACTAACAAAGGCTGAATTGGGATTTTAGATCTAGTCTGTCTGACTTCAAAATGTCTCTATTTATATCTTACCACCTCTGCAATGTTCATTTGGTTGTTAGTGAAATATATATTCTTAATTTCCTTATTGGCTCCCAGCATTTTCCAAGTTAGCATTTCTCAAATTTCCTTCAACAAAACACTGATCCAAAGAAATTTTATTGAAAACAGATTCCATGGTGGGTAGGCAGGTAGATAGATCGATGGGTAGATAGAAGCGCTGCATACTATATGCTGTTCCTATATATTTCGTAAAGATTATTTGAATACTGAAAGCTAAAAGACATCCTGCAGTAGAGCTGTCTAGTTAACACGATTTAACCAAGAAATTCTGAAACCTATGAAACCACTAGAGCCTTTTATTTCACATAATGCTAATTAATATCTCCTGTGAAAAATCCTTCAGGAACCACCGCTCTAAAGCCTCCTTAGTTGTGGGATCAGCACAACTAAAATAACCTCCATTTCCTTGTCCAGGACAGTATGTAGAAATCCACAGACTATGTCCAATAGGCTGGGCCGTGGAGAAAACCACATATAGAAAGGTGAGAAAAGAGGGACGGAAACACTTAAAACTAAAGCAAGAGATGAGAAAGCTGAAACAGTATGGTTCTGATAATTGACAATGAGGAAAATCACTTCATAAAATACCTGACTGGGTTGCTTCTCGTGGCAGCTGAGGTCTTGGAGACCTTCTCTTCTAGATAGTCTTCCCTTCCTCCTTCTTTTTCTTCACGGCCCATTGTTTCTCCTGCTCACATAACTGGAGTCCTGCCTCCCCATGCCAGAGCATGAGAATCATGGCCAGGGTGCCCCTGGACCACGTAGCCTCTGTAGACCCACGGGACCGACAGAACTGGGAGAGTGTATGCCTTCCCCCCTCCTCACCTGCACCCTCCTCATCTTTTGACTGAGGAATTTCCAATGGTCAGGAGATCCCCCAGCCCCTGGCAGCCTCATTCTCCACCCCTGCATTTTAAGAGGGTCTGGATTCCAAACAACAGGTCACATCAGTCTGAAATCTGTATGGTAAGCCGGGACTAAGTCGTCTAGAGCACCAAGCTGTCAAAACTCCATGTCTGTGGGGCATTGTCTTAGTTACAAGGCTCCTATCCTGCTCTTTCTCTATTTCCTGTTTGTAAATATGCACTCTCAGAATCACTGGTGTTTTCTTTCTCTTTCGTTTTCCACTGTTCAGAACTAAATTGGGCATTCTGGCTGAAAACACCTGTCCTGGGGCCCTGTGAGTGCAGAGCCAAGGCAGAGAAAGGCACCATGTTGAGGCATGCAGGACAGGAGCCCCCATGGCCAAGGTTCACGTGCCCCTTGGAGTGGCTGTCTCCTGGATAGGGCAATTCTGTGTCCTTGACCACTCAGTGGGGATGCCTTCGCAGCTGCAGATGAATGCAGCAATGGAGGGGTGCCCTGCATTTGTATGCTGTCAGCTCTGTGCTCAGAACTAGTAGCTGTGTCAGAAGGCCCAGTTGGGCTCCGATCAATGCAACCCTTCCAGCCCATTTTGTCTGAACTGTAGTTCAACAGGGCTCAGCCCAGCACCTCCACTTAGTTTTCTACACCGGGAGATATTTAACTGTCATAAAAAAGAAGTAAAGTTAGAGATTCCATTTTTTTTCTTCTCAGCTGGACTCCATATCCTCTCAGAGACTAGCTGCTCTTTCCAGACCTGAGTTCTCTGTCCTCGTATTTTGATGTTGTGACTGTGGTGTTTAAAGAGAACAAAGCAACATTTAGGGGTTTGGGGAGAAGATTTAAGAGAAATCCTCTCACTTCCCCCAAGGAAAGCTCTCTGGAATCTGGTTGGCTTGGAAACTTTTTTTTTTTTTTTAATTAGATAAAATATAAATAATCTTGAACTCCTGTCTAAAGTTCAAAAAGGAATATTCCTTAGAGCAGTTACCACCTCCAGTAGTCTGCACTCCATGGAAGGAATCTAACCAATCTAAGGCTAAAGCCAAGTGGTCTTTGGGACCAACCTGAGGCAGAAAGTTATGAAAGGCAGAAAGCAAAGATGGGTGTTTTCCAAGCTCCCTGCATGCAATGATCACATTAAAGCCATTTGACGCATCTTCAAGGCACAGCCTACATGTTATATTTATTGCTAGTGAGCCTCTCAAGTGAAAAAGTGAGCATCTTCATACCAGAAAGGAAGACCTACATGTAATCAAATATTTTCAGGGCCACTTGGGCCTTGCCTGGCAGATGACTGTCTCTCCCTCTTCTTGTCTCACCCAAGCCACACCATCTTCAAACAGTTGAGACCATGCCTGCGCTCCTATAGCCATATTTTGTTCAATTCCTTTGTATTCTTTTCCAAGAGAAGATTTTCCAAGTTTACAGCAGTGGTTCCCAATGTTGGCTGTACGCTGGGATCACCTGAGGAGTTTGTTTGCTTGTTTGTTTGTTTGTTTTGTTTGAAGATACCAGTGCCCTGGGTCCCACCCAGAGATTCTAATGGAACCAAAGTGGGCACCAGCATTTTTTAAACTTTCCAGGAGACCCCAGTGTGCAGCCAGCTTTGAGGACAACTATGTATGGTCTTGCAAATAGGCTTCCAATTATTCATTTCTAAAGAACAAATTCCTACCCTTTGTTTATACGAAATGCTGTTTGCCCTAAGTATTGATTGCATGAGTCAGCACTGACTTTACTTTTATGATATAATAAGACTGGGTCTTCATTTCCAAAAAGGATGAGCCAGCATCATTTGTGCCCTACCCCTCCCGAGATTCACAGCCCAACAGGAAAGAAAAACAACCCCCCTGTCTGTGCTTTGTAAGCCACCTGGGCCTCTCCCAGACTCTGGATTTGAATTATTAGTCCGATATCTGCAGAAAAATCTCAAACCTGGTGATTCATATTGATATTTAAAATATAATAGGGAAAGTAAATAAATAATCCTTTTCATAATCTTTAACATCTTCTCAAAACAAGAACAATTGCTACTGACTGAGAGCCCATTAAATGCCCCATTGCTGCTAGATGTTGTCTCATCTAGTTTATAGTAGGGCTTTTCAACTTTTATTTGCATATGAATCCATCTGAATGCTGGTAAATGTAGATTCTGATCCAGAGCCCACCCCAGATGCTGCGTTTCTAACCAGCTCCGGGAATGCTGATGCAGTGGGTCGCTCTCCTCGAATGGTAAAGCACTACTCAATGGACCCCCCCTAGGACCACCAGCTCCATTTCACAGATGAGGACGTTAGGTGTGAGGACCTGTAAGAAGTAAGATTTAAACTCAGATCTATGTGATGTCAAAACCTCACCCACTGTGCTAATCTGCCTCTTGTTAGTCTTTTCTCACAGTGGAGTTTTCCTCTTTCTAAAGTGATGTTATTTAAATTACGTGACTCCTGGAGCCATGGAAGTAGATAGCACTGTTGGAGGAAAGACTGTCATTTGCCCACGTCTCTGATCTTTCTTGTAGCTTACGTCTTTCTCATAGCTCCTGATCTAAATCTTCATTGATTATTGCTCAGCAATCAGAAACTCTAAGGTTGGGGTTGAGGACAAGTCCATTGTTTTTCTTTATTAAATATGCTAGTTTTGTTGAAACCATTTCTACAAAATTGAAACACCAATGAAGAGATTAAAGCGGTCTGGGGCCACTAACTAAATTAGAGCTGAGATAGCTAACAGAATCCCTGTGAGAAGTCAGAGGGTCTTATGCTAATTTGTAGGCCCCAAATCACCTTGCTATAGGACTGTGAAGATCACACATACCTGTCCCCATTGTCTTTCATGCAGCAATCACAGTGCATTCGAGATTGCCTGCCTCAGCGAGGGGAGGCGGCAGCTTCTCCTAACACCATAGCTTCAACACTCTTTTTTGAGAACAAAACACAAGATACATGGAAAAGAGTAGCAAACTGATCCTTAAAATGTAGAGGCCATACACAGAATCAGACTGTGGTTCTTTTTACCTGATTTCAGATCCTGTAGTGGTGGTTCGGAGAAATTCCTTAACCTCTTGAGGGCAGGGGTGCAGGAGGACTGTGTAGAAAATTATATTCATAGTAAGCATACTCCAGTCATATGTTTGTTTTCAGAAATAGTCACTCCTGTTTGAATGGGGAATTTACTTTGTAATAATTGAAAGTGCTGCCATCATTGCAAGATAATAGTTTCTTTTTTTCAATTTACATTTTTATTTTGGATTCAGGGGTACATGTGCAGCTTTGTTACAAAGGTATATCGCAAGATGCTGAGGTTTGGGCTTCTATTGCTTCCATCACCCAGATAATGAACCTAGTACCCAAAAAAAGGAAGTTTTGCAGCCCCTGCCCCTTCCTACCCTCCCTCCTTTTGAAGCCCCTAGAGTCTCATATTCCCATCTTTTATGTCCCTGTGTCCCCAAGATTTAGCTCCTACCTGTAAGTGAGAACATGGAATATAAAAACACATTTTCTTGACAAAATGGAAGAAATGTCTTCAAAAACACCTGCCCTTTCGAAGGTCTTGGCCTGACTTTGCATTTCCTGCAAGGAAGCAGGTAGACCCAGGAACCCAGGCACAGCTGGACGTTTGCCCAATGTCTGCTCGCCCCAGATTAGACGGGAAGGTCCTGCTGGTGGGCTTTGGGAAGAATTCTCATTCATACTGTCATCTTCAAAGAACAGAAACCTACCGGAACTTGTGCAAATATCAGCCTAAGGATGCATACATGAATGCATGGGTTGACCTAAAAGAAAACAAATTGGGAAAATAAGCTCTTATGCCCTGCCAACCCCCACCCAATATGTGTATAGCTGTCTTCTTGCACTAAAGGGTTAGACTATTGTGTACATGTGAACTACAAATCCTCATAGTCACATGCATGTATTTTCAATATTTGTATGTATACATACTTGCATTTGCTTAATATGTACATATGCATGGATTTATTTAAAGTGCTTTTAAAATGTATTTAAAATCATCTAAGGGATTCTGTAAAGGGTCCACTTATGGGGTGATCCATGTAGTTTGGGCAAATCAGTGGAATGGGGGAACATGACATTGTCTGGGGCTTTTCTTCCTTTCCTTTCCTGCCTGGGACATTTTGAGAGAATGACTAAGCAGTGCTGGAGATTATGAATTTGCTTAAGTGTGAATGGCTGATTGCCGAGCGGGAGGCCCGGCCCTCCCCTAAGGTGATGGACTGGGGCTGCAGGTCTTCACACTTGATGCCTGGATTTGACTCGGAAAGTCTGCCAAGTCTTTTACTCGGAAATTTATCTTAATTAGATCTGAAAGACCTGCCACAGCAGAATAGTCACACCGATTAAAATGAAAAACAGGAGAAATTACTGATCAAATTAATCATAATGTCGGGTTACAGCTGTAGGTCTGATGTAATTTGCCACTCCAGTGAGTTACATCGGCCCAGGCCCGGGAAAGGAAGCTGGCTTTACGCTGATCCGTAACACCCGCCCGCTCCAGGCGGCCCGGCAGGAGGTTGATTCCATTCATTTTCCTGGCTTGCTCTGACCTCCCTGCTGCAACTGGAAACAAATCAGGCACCAAACAAATGGGAGGTGGGGGGAACAGGGAGGGTAAACAGGAAATATTTTCTTTTCCGAGAGACTGTACTATTGTACTATTTCAAAATGGTGAGCTTTTTAATCTTGGCCGGCCGGGCTTGGGGCCCTGTGCTTGTTTGGCTTTGTGCTTTTGTTTTTTCCATTTAACCTCCTTTTAGTTTTACGTGTGGTGACCTGACATTGATTAGATGCAGAGCGGGAATCAAAAGGTCAGAGGACAAAACCTTTAGCTCTGAGCAATGGGAAAAAAACCTTTAGAAAAATCTCCTTGCCAACATGGCTCTTCAACTAGGACATGGATTGAAATAATCTAAAGTGTCACAAGAGAGGAAGAAGAAACCTAGGCTGTGAGATTTGCTTGTTCCGACATAGGCATGGTCCTGGTATTCTAATGTTTAGATAAACACCACTTTATACCACACCATGTGTTCAGGGTTGATGTGGACGGAGTATAGCATTTTTTAAAGAAAACACATCAGAGTCTAGATCCTTTTCGTTGTATATCCTTGAATCTGACTGTAGTTAACTCTTAGCTCCCCATTAGAGATTCAAAGAAGGAGACCCTAAAACACACCCCAATCTAGCCATTTCATTAGGAATGCTCAGAAGTTAGAATTTAGGAGGAATGTATGACTTCTTGCTAACCATTTCTGCTTTATCGGGAAACTAAATAAAGAGAGTTCAGCCTTTCCTGAAGGAAATTATCTTAAAACAGAAATTATTGGAAAGGAGCAGGGAGAGGAGGTCTCCTTCCCAATCAATAGTTAGTTGCCTCAGAGCTCTCTTCTTGACCATATGATAGGTTGCCCAAATTCCATTTATTCATCACTGGACCAGATGTTTATGCTCTCTGCCCCCAGTCTGAAAAGGCTCTCCCGCCCACCAGGAATGAATCTGGCACATTTTTAAAATGAGGATCCCTTGAACCAAGGAATAAGAAGACAGGCACTCATGGAAAACAGGCTGGCCCTGGCACTCGAGAGGCTGTGCCTTGGATCTTTCTAGGGATCCTTGTGAAGGATTAGGTGGGACCATGTGCCCGGATTGGGGAAGGGCATTGTGTTTTTCATGACATCGTGAGTGATTGCTAAATTGGTTTAGTAGTTTGTAATTAGCATTTTTAAAAGAAAATAATAAAAAGGAGTAGAAAATGACAGGGCACAGAAAGGCTACACATTTTTTAAAAGACACTTTAAGTGATATACAAATAGACATATATATAGTTACATGTTGAGAGATAGATATAATTGTACATATATTTTTGTATGTATATATATGTGGGCTTGAGATGTAAAATGTGTTTCTTCTTATGAGACAAGGTCAGAAGAATTTGAAAAACCCTAGCCTGAAAGACCGAGCTTTTCAGGTAGACAGAGATGGGATTTCTTAGGTGTATAACAGGCCAGGAAGCAGGTATATCAGTATCCCAACATATTGCATGTGATGATGAGCTCCTAAACACCAAAACACCCTTCCCAGCAGTCGAAACGATCGAAAAAGAAATGCCCAGCACTCTGCCCCCCAGCCTTCACCCACACACACACATCTTGCAGGGAACTTCAAGACTCAACATTATACCACTGCCTATGTGGTTGAAAACACACAGCAGATTAATGGTTTAACAAGTCTATTAAAATGAGAGACTAAGTAATATATTAAAAGCTGACAAGTAGTCCCACCAAAAATGAGTAGATAATTCTAAAGAGAAAGTGAAGGGGAAAGAAACAGTGGGAAGTGCCTGTGATCGGACTATCTTAAAATTCTTTGCAACATTTCTTGATGAAGATAACAATTACTAATAAAAGAAAGAAGAGCTATTTATTGTTATAATTAGAACCATGCTTGGCACATTGTAAGAACTATAAAAGCCTTGGATGTTATGATGACTCCTTTGAAATTGTTTCAACCCCATCCTTCTCTGCACTATCTTCACAGTGCTCTTTGGGAAATGTGGGCTTGATTTAAATGCTTTAAATCAGTTTATTATATCTGGGAAGAAGTGTACATCAAAGTAAGGACCACCATTTTCTAATTAACCTGTTTCCTTTTCCCTACCATCTCAATAACACATGGTAGTTCTTGATATTCAGAATATAATAGGCAAAGAAGCAGGTCTTGCTAATACTTTATAGATCTGATTGATCCGTGGGTTAAATCATGTTACCTAAAGCATAAACATATTATAAAGAAGATAGGGAGACCCAAAGAAAATGAAAGTGGATCTCCCACCTTGAATGCACCTCACATCCCACTATTGGACGCCTGGGACTGTCACGTGACAAAACCCGGCTGCTTCAAACCCCACTGCAAGAGCAGACAAACACACGTGGAATCTTCCAGTATGAAAACAATGATCCAGTTTAAAAAACAAAAACACTGCTGGGCATTTAACACATGCCAGACACTGTCCTAGGTGTTTTGGGTATGTTTTTCTATGTATGCCATGCAATTACTTATGAAAGAGAGGAAACTGGGGCTCAGAGGAAGCTGGTAACTTATCAAAAGCCCCACAGTTTGAAAGAGGTGGAGCTGGAGTTTGAGCCTCGGTCGGTCTGACCCCAAGGGATCCTCCCACCTTCTTTTAACCAGAGTAGTCTCTTTGCAAGTCTACCAGTCTACCATCCAGGTAATCACTAACATTTCATTCTCAGGACTGTTCTGGCTTGGAGGATAAATTATTTGACCTTTTACTCCAAGCCCGTCACCATGCCACCTCCAACATTTTTCCAAACTGTGTCCACCTGATTTCACTTGGCTTGATGCCACAAAGCTAGGAAGTTTGGATGACTTCTAAATTTAATAAGAAGATGGAAAAAGTAATACTTATAAATGTATTGTGTTCTCTCTAGAGCCAAAAATGCCGTGTTATTAAAAGGTTTGCAATTCCACCTCTCAGTGGGAGAAGTAGCAAAAACAAAAATAAATAAATAAATAAATAAAAACTAAGAAGTTTATAAAGTCAAAAAAAAAAAAAAGGTTTGCAGGTGGCTTGGAGGGGAAGGGGCAAAGGGTTTATTAACCAAGGGTGGTGGCCTCAGAGTATGAATTGCTCTAGTGTCCCTTCTGGGTGGCCTCTGAGGGTACTTCAGAGGAGTCGTGATTCCCACCTTGACCACATATCAAAACCACCTGCAGAGATTTCTTCAACAAATGAATTTTGAGAGAGAGAGAGAGAGTGAGCTAGGAGAATTGGACCTGTAGATCAAAAGACACAGCACCAATCTCATTATAAATGTGAGCCTTATTTAGATTACAATTCAAGCAAACTGTAAAAAGGAAAAAGTATGACATTTATGAGACAATTAGAAATATGACCACTGACTGGATATCTGATGATATGAAAGAATTATTTTTAGTATTTTTTGGTGTGATAGTGATATGTAGTTTTTTTTTTAAGAGTAGCTTTTGAGGATACCTACTGAAATACAAATGAAATGATGGCAGGTCCTAGGATTTTTTTCTAAAATGATGTTGAAGGAAAAAGAATAATGTGGGTGGAGGTGTTTGGGTGGGGTACAAATGAAAGAATATTGGCTGTGAGGTGATAATTATTGCAGCTGGCTGATGGGTCCGTGTGACTTAATTATACTATTGTGTCTTATTTAGATGGACTTAAAATTCCTCATAAGAAAAAATTAAATTAAAAAGTTTTAATCAGATGGGGACTCTTTAATCATACAAGTTCCCCTCACCCAACCCAATAACTGCAAAATCAGAATGTCTTGGGTGTAGCCAGTGATTTTGCTGATCAGCAGGGTTTAGGAACTACTGCTCTATAGGGTTGTAAACAATTTATTCATAAAGAGATATTATTTAAGGCTCAAGGGCAATACACAAAAAATGGTACAATGGGTTGAGCTACAGCATTGTGAGAAACTGGGATTTTTAATAGAAAGATTGAATAACTGAAGGTGGTTGTTCATTAATATCAGTTAATATTTCCTCAGTGCTTCTCTTAAAGAGTAGAGGAGTCAGACCAGGTGTGTTTTATGGTCCTGTCAGACTCTGAGATCCTCTGGCTAACCCTGAGAATAGGACAAAAGGAAGTGGAGCTGTACTTCTGTATTAAAAAAAAAAAATTGAGTATGCCAAGAAGACGCTTTTATCGTCCCATGAATTAAACTTTGGAACAGATAATAAAGAAAAGTTAAAATGTCTTCTTGGCAGCACGTTAAACACAGGCCAAAACCTTACTGCATAAATCTGTGAGTCTTATTCACCTCTGTTTCCTTCATGCCTAATATGGAACCTAGAACATGGTACATATTTAATGTGGCTATTGAGTGCTATGACATTCTCAGGTTAGTTTGCTTCTTAAGGTGATTCCCTTAAGGAAATGATTTTTTTTCTGGGTGTAGTATGAGACCAGAAAGAAGGAAACTAATACAGAAAGGGTACCTAACAACGTAGGTACCTTTAGGCAGTATGTAAGACAGTATGTAAAGGATTTGCTCATCTACACTAAGTTTGGTTTTGCAGAGAGGTACCACTTCTAAGCCTCATTGTTGTTTGATCATCTCATTGGCCCCAAGGATTAGGATGGCCAGTAGAGAGAAACACCATATAACCCAACAAGATACTCATATATTTTAAACATTCTCTGGATTTATTATAGAAAAATATTTTGTTATAAAAGTTTACAGTTCCGGGTTTTCTCTTCTAGAACTGTAAACAGCTTTTGCATTAAAATATTTTTATGTAAAATATATGCTCTCCTTCCTAATTTATGGAAATAGGAAAATTGGTACATTGGAGGCTTTAATTTATTAAATTATCACATTTCTAGACCAAATAGATAGGGAGACATAGCAAAAAGCTGGAGGACTGAAGTCTTGTTTTGTTTTTGAGATTCCAGATGCTTTCTGTAACAGTTGATCAGGGAGCTGTCAAATGCACTGATGAGAGGTTTCCCAGAGTTAATTTTTCTCATAATACAATAACCAAATTTGCTTTAACACTTGAAAAGGCCCATCCATACTAAAAAGAATCAGTTGCTTAATCCTAAAATTAAAGGTTATTGCATGCAAGAGAAAATAATTACATACTCAAAGTATGGAAAAAAGAAAACTTTTTTTAATATGTAGGTATTTGTATAATTAAAGACTAATCAAGCATGAAGGGCTGCTGACTAAACCAGAAAATGAGACTGTTGGCAAGCAATATTGTAATGTAAATGCCATTTTTGTTTAACTACTAAGAAGCTGGAGAAACGATATCCTGAGCAGATTAAAAGCAAACAGCATTGATAATAAATATTTATCAGATTTCAAATGCAACACAGAGAATTTTTATATTTTACATGCAAGATTTGTTTGCAGTGAAGTATTCAGGTACTTTTCAGCAGGGTAGTTAACATCCTTATTTAGAATTGCATTTTCAGAGAGTATCTTCCTATGGTTAAGGTACATGTGAAATATTAACCAAGGGAAAGTGCTCCTTTTGAGATATACTGCCCACAATGCAGTTACCTATTAATTAGGATTTTGAGAATTAATTAGCACTAGTCAACTTGGTGTTAGGCAAATACTTTCCAATGAATATACTGAATATACTTTTAGAGGGAGGAGATGAGATACAAGCCATACACAGTTGTTAAAGAAAATAGAAACGTTAAATGTAAAATAAACAATTTATCTAAACTTCAAGCACATGATTTAAAGTAGAAAGAGTAGAAACCTTGAAGATATACACAAATATTCTGAGGCTTTATACCTCTACCCTGTAAAATATCATGTAGGGCACTCATTTTGTTACCAGAAAGGGGTCCAGATCCAGACCCCAAGAGAGGGGTTCTTGGATCTTGTGCAGGAAAGAATTCAGGGTAAGTCCATAGAATAAAGTGAAAGCAAGTTTATTAAGAAAGTAAAGGAATGAAAGAATGGCTACTCCGTAGGCAGAGCAGCCCCAAGGACTGCTGGTTGCCCATTTTTATGGTTATTTCTTGATGATATGCTAAACAAGGGGTGGATTATTTATGCCTCCCCTTTTAGATGATATAGAGTAACTTCCTGACATTGCCGTGGCATTTGTAAACTGTCATGGCGCTGGTGAGAGTGTAGCAATGAGGACGACCAGAGGTCACTCTCGTGGCAGTCTTTGGTTTTGGTGGGTTTTGGCCGGCTTCTTCACTGCAACCTGTTTTATCAGCAAATGACCTGTATCTTGTGCCAACCTCCTATCTCATCCTATGACTTAGAATGTCTAACCATCTAGGAATGGATCCCAGGAGGTCCCAACCTTATTTTACCCAGTCCCTATTCAAGAGGAAGTTGCTCTGGCTCAAATGCCTCTGACAATTTGTTGTGAGGATTAAATAATGTATGTGAAGCACCTTTCAGCACCTAGGACATAATAGTCACTCAATCGATCTTAGTTTTGCTCCCTTTCTCCCCACTCTTCTGCTGATGGAATTCAATCTGACCACTCATGTGCATTTCCTCATGGAGCCTATGTTGCCTCTAGAGACACTGCTTCTATATTGTGGATATGCCCAGAGAGCTTCACCAGATGTGAACCTTGGCCTTCCTGATGCAAGGGGGGTCTGAAGAGGTGGAGAGCCTGGACCTTGTACTTGGCCTGAGGGAACTCAGGAATTCAACAGGAAAGAAAGAACATACCCCCAACAGGCAAAAGGTTTTAATCTAATGAAGTCCTCACTGTAAAATTTACTTTCTGTTTGTAGGTGGTGACTTTCCTGTATTCAACTGTGCTCAGCCTTGATTTCTCTTATAAATCAAGATTGGCTGCATAAATGTAGCTGTGAGCTCCGCAAAGCGGACTCCTTGACCCACTGATTAAAGTATGAATGAATTAATTTAAAGTAGTTTTTAAAACTCAGGTATTGTACTCAGCAAGTATGCTGTTTTTCTCCCACCACAAAGCATAATTAAAGATAAGTTTTCAGGAAAAGAGGCAAGGCTGTCATTTTTTTAACCTTCAGAAACACTAGAAGATTCTCTTTTCAGTTTCTAAATTAGAATCCATCAGGTTGACTGCCTCTGTTTCTTTTGGATGTAATGCCTATGGTATGTGATCCAGAAAGCTGAAAGCATGCAGACCTACTAAAATGCATTTGGGGATTTTCAGAAACAGATTATTGAGTGACAATATGATAGCCTTCAGGCTTACTGCTGGAAATTATTATTTAACTTATTTTCTCCCTAATGTGGTAGTAACATGTACCTATTTTCTGAAGACTGCCGAACACATCATCAAATGACAGTTCAAAAAACATTTTAAAGTTTATTCTTTTTCTTTTTATGTAACATACTTTGAGAGCCAGGAAACAACACTAAAAGATGTGTTTCTGTCACCACTTCTCCTTACTCGTGCTGTTCGAAGAGGTCACAATGAAATTGCAAGTTCTTGAGTCTGAATAAAGAACACCTACAAATGTTTGAGCTCGGGCATTTGAGACAATCTAAGGTTATTTGCAGAAGTGAGTGGGTTAGGCAAGGCTACAGAGAGTGCTTCTGTCTCATGGATGTTGCACATCCTGCACAAGCAGCCAGCATGCAGGGCACCCAGCCACATAGGACAGCTCCAGGTCCCCTCTGGGTGTCCTTATCTGGTGGTGATGTCTGAGAGTTTACAGTGGTATTCAGTTTCCTCAGCCTCCAATGTCATGGTAGTCCTTCCTATCCCCTTGTTTAAGACTATGAAGCTGCTCTTTCAGTGAATCTAAACAAAACTATAATCTAGTCTTAAATTGCTCAAAAAACATACACTAAAATACATCTTGAAGTTTCTAGTCTGGACCAAAATTCAGATAGTGTGCATTTAAGCAATGCACTTTTTATTTCATCTTGAAAGCTATCAATGGCCAGGAAAAAAAAAAAAAAGTGGGAAGGGGAAATGCAATTGTTTATTCCAACACATATAAGGAGAATTGAGTAGCCCAAAAAGAATCTTCCAGGATCCCCGTGTTAGGCCCCTCCCGTCTGTCAAGCTTGCTTGCAATACAAGCAAGGTCAGAAGGACTCGTGGAACACTAAGATTTACAGAGGATTCTATGGCAAAATGACCCAGACTTCATCCTCTAGGGAACTTTTTTCAGTTTCCTGATACCATTTTAGTAAACTTCTGATCTACAGTTCTGGTATCATTTTAGTCTTTTGAGTCATTTGTTCATTTATCAACTATGTATTAAGCACTTACAGATGCCAAGCACTATTCTAGGAGCTAGGGCAGGAATCAAATATGCATACAAATTAAAAAAGGCAAATAAACAAACACGTAGTGTATCAAACACTGATAACTTACATGGGGGGAATAATAAATGGGGTCAAAGTGAAAGAAAGTGCGAGAGTAGGTGGTTACTTTTTGATGTAGGTTAATCAGAGACAGCATCTCTCCCAGGACCAGTGGAAAGGGCACACTCCAGGAAAGGGAGCAGATGGAAAGCCCTGAGATAGGAGGATGTTTGGAAGGTTCTGGGAAGCACAAAAAAAAGGCCAGCAAGACCAGAACAAAGTGGGCAAGGGACAGAGGCAGGAGATGGGGCCACAGAAGAAGCAGAGACCAGATCACACTGGCTCTTGTAGGACAATTTAAGAACTGTAGCTAGTACTTGGAATAAAACACGAACACCTGTAGATGCTATAAAGAGGACAGACTGCCGAGAGTCAGGAGCCAACGCAGGAAGTCCAGTTAGGAGACTACTGCAGCAATCCAAACAAAGACAATCATGGTTTGTTCCATGTTGTACGTGGTGGAGATGGTGAGAAGTAATCAGACTGAATGTATTTTAAGGAAGAGCTGATAGGATTTGCTGATGGATTGGCTTTGGAGTGTAAGGAAAACAGAGGAGTCAAGGATGTCTGCAATGATTTTGACCTCAGCAGCTGGTAGTATGAAGTTCCCCATTGATCAAGGTAAAGAAGACAGCGAGAAGAGAAGGTTCGGGCACATGTTTTGTTCTTAACATGTCAGTTTTAGATGTCATGTTTGCGAGATCACTAAATGTTTAAGAGAAAATGTTGAGGAAGCAATTAAATAATCAGGTTTTGGAAAAAGGTCCATGCTGGAGATCTAAACTTGCAAGTTCATCAGTGTACTGCTGGTATGTAAAGCCAGAGGCCTGGATAAGATTACTTTGAGAGTGAGCCTGAATGAAACAGAGGTTCGAGTACTAGACCCTGGAGCACCCCAACTTTAAGGATTTCTGAGGAGGAAGAGAAATTGGCCTAGGAGATTAAGAAGAGGGCTCAATGAGGGAGGAAAAGGGGGCTCCTAGAAGAAAAAGTAAATCAAGTCTTTCAAGGAGAGAATGATTAACTGTGTCAACCAGTTTGGGTAGGTCAAGTAAAAAGAAATCTGAGAATTAACCATTGGAGTTTCACCTGGAAATAAGTTTTGACCTTGACAAGCGCTTCAGTGGAGCGGGAGTGATGAATTGGAGTGATCAAAGTGGATTCAAAAGGAAATGAAAGAAGAATTGGAGACATCAAGAATAGACAATTCTTTTCTGGCATTTTTCTCTGAAAGGAAGCCAACAAATGGCCTAATAGCTAGAGGGGAGGTTGGGTTGAGAGAGGTTTATTTTTTAAGATGAAAACAGAAACTTCATATTTATATCTTGGTGGTAGAGATCCCATAGAGGAAGGAAACTGATGAAACAAATCAGGGATGTTCTTGAATAGGCAAGAGGCATGGATGCACTGAAGCAGTGGGGGTTTTCTCTAGAGAGGAGCTCAGCATTCTCATCCACAGGAACAGAACACAGACATAGTTGCTGCAGGTGGGTATTGCAGCAATGAAAGGGCATGGAAGTTGTCTTCTTTTTTATTTCCATAGGTTATTGGGGAACAGGTGGTGTTTGGTTATATGAGTAAATTCTTTAGTGGTGATTTGTGAGATTTTGGTGCTCCCATCACTTGAGCAGTGTACACTGCACCCAATTTGTGTTTTTTTATCCTTCACCCCTTTTCCACCCTTTCCTCCTGAGTCCCCACAGTCCATTGTATCATTCTTATGCCTATGAATCCTCATAGCTTAGCTTCCACTTATGAATGAGAACATACAATGTTTACTTTTCCATTCCTGAGTTACTTTACTTAGAATAATTGTCTCCAGTCTCATCCAAGTCACTGCAAATGCCATTAATTCATTCCTTTTTATGGCTGAGTAGTATTCTATCATATATGTATACCACAGTTTATTTATCCACTCTTTGATTGACAGGTATTTGGGTTGGTTCCACATTTTTGCAATTGCAAATTGTGCTATCATAAACATGCGTGTGCAAGTATCTTTTTCATGTAATGACTTCTTTTCCTCTGGGTAGATACCCAGCAGTGGGATTCCTGGATCAAATGGTTGTTTTACTTTTAGTTCTTTAAGGAATCTCCACACTGTTTTTCATAGTGTTTGTACTGGTTTACATTTCTACCAGCAGTGTAGAAGTGTTCCCTGTTAACCACACCCATGCCAACATCTATTTTTTTTTTTCTTATTTTTTTATTATGGCCATTCTTGCAGGAGTAAGGTGGTATCACATTGTGGTTTTGATTTGCATTTCCCTGATCATTAGTGATGTTGAGGATTTTTTTCATATGTTTTTTGGCCATTTGTCTATCTTCTTTTGAGAATTGTCTATTCATGCCCTTAGCCCAAATCTGGAGGCATCACAATACCTGATTTCAAACTATACTATAAGGCCGTAGTTGCCAAAAAACCATGGTACTGGTATAAAAACAGGCACATAGACCAGTGGAACTGAATAGAGAACTTGGAAATAAACCCAAATACGTACAACCAAGTGATCTTTGATAAAGCAAACAAAAACATAAAGTGGGGAAGGGTACCCTATTCAACAAATGGTGCTGTGGTAATTGGCTAGCCACATGTAGGAGAATGAAACTGGATACTCATCTCTCACCTTATGCAAAAATCAACTCAAGATGGATTAAGAACTTAAATCTAAGACCTGAAACTATAAAAATTCTAGAAGATAACATTGCAAAAACCCTTCTAGACTTAGGCAAGGATTTCACGACCAAGAACCCAAAAGCAAATGCAGTAAAAGCAAAGATAAATAGCTGAGACTTAATTAAACTAAAGAGCTTTTGCATGGCAAAAGGAACAATCATCAGAGTAAACAGACAACCCAGAGAGTGAGAGAAAAACCTTCACAATCCGTACATCTGACAAAGGACTAATATCCAGAATCTACGATGCACTCAAACAAATTAGCAAGAAAAAAACAAACCCATCAAAAAGTAGATTATCTATTCTAATGGAATAAGAAGCCAGGTCAATGGCTAAGAGTGAGAATGGGAAAGGAGGTGCTAGAGGTCTGAAGAGAAGCAAGATGATGTGAAACAGTCCTTCTAGGTGTGTGGGTAAAATGTCCTAGGATTGCTGGGTGGTATCAGGGTGTGTCTACTTGAGGTTAATGGTTATGTATCTGAAGTCAGGCTGATCAGCACAGTTATAGGTTTTTCTCCAGCCACATTCAGCTGTGTAGATGCAGGCACACAGCAGGTGCAAAGTTGAACAATGAAATATTAAGCTGGATAGAGAAGGAAGAACCCTAGGGGATGGGATGCTTAGGGACAATAGAAAGGTGGTGGGATTTAAGTGTTATAAATTCCAGTGGGGTTAAAGAATTGTTTTTTGTTTTTTGTTTCTTTTTTTTTTTTTTTTGAGACAAGTCTCGCTCTGTCACCCAGGCTGGAGTGCAGTGGCCCGACCTCAGCTCACTGCAAGATCCGCCTCCCGGGTTTTCGCCATTCTCCTGCCTCAGCCTCCTGAGTAGCTGGGACTACAGGCGCCCGCCACCTCGCCCGGCTAGTGTTTTGTATTTTTTTTAGTAGAGACGGGGTTTCACCGTGTTAGCCAGGATGGTCTCAATCTCCTGACCTCGTGATCCGCCTGTCTCGGCCTCCCAAAGTGAAAGAATTGTTTAACCAGTAACAAACTCCAGTTGTTTCACCATTGGAGTTTGAAGTAGTCGCAGGAATGAGCTGGAAACAGGCAGGAAAGGCCAGAGAGTGGAATACTTGTACTGAAACAATGGAAAGGGTGTGGTCATTGACAATACCAGAGCATGACCTTGGGAAATGTGGCTGAGGTAGAGCAAAGGACATCCTCCCTGAGGAGAGACAGGCAAAGAACTGGGAGACCACAGTACTGGAAGGAGATAAATATCACAAACACATACACACACACACACACACACACACACACAGACGCACACACACACTTCCCCCAACAGTCATAATTCCACAAGGCATGACAGAGAGCCAGGGGCAAAGGCTTCAAGGAATGAGGTGGGGTGACTTAAGGACTTTAAGGGTAACAAAGAGTAGCACATGGTATAGTTGCAGAGTATGAGCTTCTAAACTGCGGTCTTCAAGGAGATAGGAGAATGGTCTGAGAGCAGCAACGATCAGCAAGCAAGATCCCCTCCCACCCAGGCCCAGAGACACTAGGAACGGGTAGGGAACAGCCACCACCTATGAGAGGTCTTCAGGGAAGCAGCGTCCTCAGGGGGCAGCCAGACTTCTGCTGGGGCAAAAAGGTGCAGAGCATATTCTGAGAAGATGTTGAGGAGTTGGACGACTTGGCTAGTGAAGGACCAGAAATTCCAGAGAGCCCAGAGGGAGGTCTCAGGAGTTAGGGGAGCCGGAGAGGAGAGGGGGGGTGTGCAGATGCCATATGGGAAAAGATGTACGGATGTGCAGATGGAACTGGCATTTTGGGGCTTCTTGAGGTGACCAGCACAAACAGGGATACAAGATGTCAGGGCTTACTTCCGGTGGCCTCCAAGGTAAACTATAGTGGCAGCTTTGAGAACCCAGAGGAGAGAGGAGGGGTGAGTTTTTCAGGAATACACAAAGTTTTGGGGCTCATCTTTACAAAGATAGAGGGGGAGACCTGAAGAGGGGCAATATTTTGAGAATCACAAGAAAGCTTTGGAGTCTTTTTCACCCATGGCAAGCACTATTCACCATAAGTCATTTATCCAAAAAAAATTGATGAATTAATCTTCATTAATTTAACCATTACCAGTAACAGTAATTTGGGAATTATTTCCTTTCCTCCTCTCAAAATGTTCATATATATTTAAATTTGAACCTTTAATTTTAAATTTAAACGTTCAAATATACAATGATCTTGGGAAGCCATTTGTCCAATAGCCACCACTCATGCTGTGAACATAAACACAGTTTTAAAATCTGAGAATAAATGTATTTTAAAAGACACAGAATGGAAGACTATCAGGATAGCACAGGAAAACCTTGGCTATCTTTCACCCTCAAACAAGTAAGTTTCTCTTGATAGATGAGTTTTCCCAGAAGAGGTAAGGGTTAAACCTTTTAGTACTAGCACTATAAAAGGTGTAAAATGTAAATCTTTTAAAAGCATTTTGCTGCCATCCCCTGCCTTCTTAAACAGAGTATCATAGTAATAAAAATCTTCTATTTGTATCTTGCCTGTGGTTTATATGGTACTGTCACAAACATGATCTCATACAGGCACACCTCGTTGTATTGCACTTTGCTTTATTGCTCTTTCCAAGTAGGGCAGTTTCTACCAATTGAAGGTTTGTGGTAACCCTGCATCTAGCACGTCTGTCAGCACCATTTCTCTAATGGCATGTGTTCACTTTGTGTCTCTGTGTCACATTTTGGTAATTCTTACAATATTACAAGTTTATTCATTATTATGAGATCTCATATGATGATCTGTGGTCAGTGATCTTTGATGTTACTATTGTAATTGTTTTGGGGTGCTATGTATCATACCCATAAAACATGGCAAATTTAATCGATAAATGTTGCATGTATTCTGACTGCTCCACCAGCCAACCATTTCCCTGTCTCTCCCCTTCTCCTCAGGCCTCTCTATTCCCTGAGGCACAACAATATTGAAATTAGGCCAATTAATAACCCTATAATGACCTCCAAGCTTAAGTGAAAGGAAGAGTTGCACGTCTCTCACTTTAAATCAAAAGCTAGAAATGACTGCATTTGCTGGGAAAGTCATTCAAAAATCAAGAAAGGCAGAAAACTAGGCCTCTTGTAGCAGTTAGCCAAGTTGTGAACGCAAAGAAAAAGTTCTTGAAGAAAGTTAAAAGTAAAGTGAACCAGCCTTGTTGCTGATATGGATAAAGTTTGAGTGGTCTGGATCGATCAAACCAGCCACAACACTCCCTTACGCCAAAGTTTAATCCAGACCAAGGCCCTCTCTTCAATTACATGAAGGCTGAGTGAGATGAGGAAGCTGCAGAAGAAAAGTTGGAAGCTAGCAGAGGTTGGTTCATGAGACTTAAGGCAAAAAGCCATCTCCATAATGTAAAAGTTCAAGGCGAAGCAGCAAGTGCTCATGCAGAAGCTGCAGCAAGTTTTTCAGAAGACCTAGCTAAGATCATTGATGAAGGTGGTTACACTACACAGATTTTCAGTGTAGATGAAACAGCTTTCTATTGGAAGAAGATACCATCTAAGACTTTCATAGCTAGAGAATTCAATGCCTGACTTCAAGCTTCAAAGGACAGGCTGACTCTCCTGTTAGAAGCTAATGAAGCTGGTAACTTTAAGTTAAAGCCAGTGCTCATCTACCATTCCTAGGATAAAATCCTAGGGCCCTCAAGTTTGATTCTAAATCAACTCTGCCTGTGCTTTATAAATGGAACAACAAAGCCTGGATGACAGTACATCTGGAATGAGGTGAAAATAACAACACTAAGGGGAGTTTGAAAGAAGTTGATTCCAACCTTCATGAATGACTTTGTGGGGTTCAAGACTTCATTGAAGGAAGGAACTGAAGGTGGGGTGGAAATATAATAGCAAGAGAACTAGAATTAGAAGTGAAGCCTAAAGATGTGACTGAATCTCATGTGACTGCAATCTCCTGAGAAAATTTAAAAGGACGAGGAGTTGTTTCTTAAGGATGAGTGAAGAAAGTGGTTCCTTCAGATGGAATCTCTTCCTGGTGAAGCCACTGTGAACACTGCTGAAGTGACAACAAAAGATTTAGAATGCTACATAAACTACTAGTTGCTAAGACAGCAGCAGGGTTTAAGAGGATTGACTCCAATTTTGAAAGAAGTTCTACTGTAGGTAAAATAAAAAATTTCCACAGCCACCCCAACCTCCAGCAACCCCTTACCCGATCAGTCAGCAGCCATCAACATTGAGGCAAGACCCTCCATCAGCAAAAAGATAAACTCACTGAAGGCTCAGATGACTGTTAGCTTCCCCCCTGCTTTTTTTTTTTTTTTTTTTGAGAAAGAGTGTGGCTCTGTTGCCCAGGTTGGAGTGCGCAATGGTGTGATCTTGGCTCACTGTAACCTCTGCCTCCTGGGTTCAAGCAATTCTCCCACCTCAGCCTCCTGAGTAGCTGGGGTTACAGGCACCCACCACCATGCCCGGCTAATTTTTTGTTTTGTATTTTTGTAGCGATGGGATTTCACCATGCTGGCCGGGCTGGTCTTGAACTCCTGACCGCAGGTGATCTACCCTCCTTGGCCTCCCAAAGTGCTGGGATTACAAGCCTGAGCCACCATGCCCAGCCAATTGTTAGCATTTTTTAACAATAAAGTATTTTTTTCAGAGATATGGTCTTGCTCTGTCATCCCGGCTGGGATGCAGTGGTGTGATCATAGTTCACTACAGCCTTGACCTCCCAGGCTCAAGTGATCTTCCCACCTTGACCTCCCAAGTAGCTGGGACTACAGGCACACACCACGAATCGCAGCTATTTTTTTTTTTTTTTTTGGTGGGGGCGAATAGAGGCAGGGTGTCACTGTGGCCTCAAACTCTTGGGCTCAAGCAATACTCCTGTCTCAGCATCCTGAAGTGCTGCCATCACACCTGGCCTAAAGTATATTTATACATTAGACATAATGCTGTTGAACACTTCATAGACTGAGTGTAAACGTAACTTGCATATTCACTAGTAAACCAAAAAACATGTGACTTGCTTTATTGCAATATTGACTTTGTGGTAGTCTGGAACCTAACATAATATCTCCGAGGTATGCCTGCATTATCCTCCAACACCCTGGTAAAGTAGACACTTCACAAATTTGACAGATTGATAAGATTTCCCAGTGTAAATGAAAGGAAACCTAACTGCAACTTCCTGATGACTTGGGGTCATTGTTACTGATATAGATTATTTGGATGTTTCCAGAAGGCAAGACTAACGTGCAACGTAAGAGAACATAGTAAAGGATCAACGGTGTGGGAAGACAGCAGTTGCTCTCAAAGACCCAAAGAGGAGCCAGCTGAGGACTGAAAGTGTCCAAGAAGACTTTCGTGAGGTGGTGGAACTTGAACAGGGTTCTGAAGTTCTAGTATAATTTAGAAGGACAGGAAGAGCCAGAGGAAGACATTGGTGCATGTGCTGCGGGATGTCTGAATCAGTAGTAGTTACTCAATTGGATGATTTCTCTTTTGCTGCAAATGGGTACCACTGCTTTGGCCAACTATGTCTCCTCCCCACCCTTGCCTAAATTAATTACTGCAATGGTTAATTTATGTGTCAACTTGATTGGGCCATGGTGCCCACATAGCTCAAGTGTTATTCTAGGTGTTTTGGATAAAATTAACATTTAAATTGGTGAACTGTGAGTAAAGCAGATTGCCTCATAGAACAAAAGACTGACCTTTCCCAAGCAAAAGGGAATCCTGCAGCAGATTACCTTTGAACTTGAACTTCAACATGGGCTTTTCCTGGGTCTCCACCCTGTAGCCTCAACCTGCAGATTTTGAACTGCCAGACTCCATAATCTTGTGAGCCAATTCCTTAAAATAAATCCATCTCCTTCTCAATATATAGGTAGACAGACAGACAGAGGTATCTCCTATCAGTTCTCTTTCTCTGGAGAACCCTAACTAATACCGTCCCTTTCTCAAAGATCTTATGAATTTCCAGAAAGATGAAAGGAATACAGTTCTCCTCTGCAGGGCATGGACCTGTGCAGTGGTGGAGGAAGACTACTTAGAGCTTTGCAGTCAATGGAATCAAGGCTGTCTATGTGTTTTCAGGGAAAAAGAAGCCAGACTCGGAGAATGGCTCTTTTTTTTGAGACAGAGTCTCTCTCTGTTGCCCAGGCTGGAGTGCAGCGGCACAATCTCGGCTCACTGCAACCTCCGCCTCCTGGGTTCAAGCGATTCCCCTGCCTCAGCTTCCTGAGTAGCTGGGACTACAGGCGTGAGCCACCACGCCCGGCTAATTTTTTTGTATTTTTAGTAGAGACGGGTTTCACCATGTTGGTCAGGCTGGTCTCGAACTCGTAACCTCATGATCTGCCCACCTCAGCCTCACAAGGTGCTGGGATTACAGGCGTGAGCCACCGTGCCCAATTGAGAATGGTTCTTAAAGTTCAGTCTGGGGGCCCGGAGCACTAACGTCTGGTCCTCTCTCCTCCTCCCTCCATCCTTCACCCCTGACTGCTCTACTCAGAGTCAGTCCACTGGCTATTCTGTCACTTCTACAGATGTCCCCTTGAGCCAGCTCTGTGGCTTTCCCCATTACCACCCAAGAGGAGAGTCATGCTGGACACACTGTGGTTACCCTCTGTCATTTGGCTCCACTGATAATTCTGCCAAACACCCACTCAAGGTAGACAATTAGTTAATCCAACTAATTAGTTTACATTCAACCACAGGCTTGTTGCTATAGTACATGAGCCAGCAAACACATTATGTAAAGGACTCGATGGTTAAGTATTTTAGGCTTTGCAAGTTAGGGATATTCTTTTTGTTTGTCTGTTCGTTTTTTGTATGTGTTTTGTTTTCTTCTTTTTTGAGACAGGATCTTGCTCTGTCACCCAGGCTAGAGTTCGGTGATGCAATCATGGCTCACTTCAGCCTCCAAATTCTGGGCTCAACCAATCCTTCTGCTTCAGCCTCCCTCCCAAATAGCTAGTACTATAGGCACACACCACCATGCCTGCTAATTTTTTAAAATTTTTTATAGGAATTGGGTCTCCTTATGTTGCCCAACCTAGTCTCAATCTCCTGGTCTGAAGCGATCCTCTGGCTTCAGCCTCTCAGAGGGCTAGAATTACAGGCTTGAGCCACTGCACCTGGCCAAGGATATTCTTTATGTACTTATATAAAGAGAGAAAACAAATTTCCACAAAATTTGTATTGATGAAATTCAGAATATAATAATAGGAATTGAGTAGAATTTTTATAATACAGATTTACTAATGAGAAGAATGGAATTCTTTTGGGGGACATGTATTAGTCAGTGTTCTCCAAAGAAAAAGGATCAATAGAATATATCTATCCACACAACTCCTTATAAAGGAAGCTCTCAAATCCAAAATCTGCAGAGCTGATATTCCAGATAGAGTCTGAAGGTGAGCAGACAGAAGAATTCTCTCTTGCTAGGGGGAGGGTCAGTCTTTGTTCTGCACAAGCCTTTAACTGATTGGATGAGGCCCACCCACATACTGAAGAGTAATCTGCTTTATTCAGTCTACCAACTTAAATGTTCACCTCATCCAAAAATGTTCTCATGGAAACACCCAGAATAATATTTGATCACAAATCTAAGCATCCTGTGGCCCTGTCAAGTCGACACATAAAATTAACAATCACCAGGGGATAATGTATCACATAATTAGAGTACAAACTTAGTGCTCCTCATTATCAAATCAATTGCCAGTGTTCATCTATAAAAATCATTCTTAGCTTATAGGCCATACCAAAACAGGCGATGGGCCAGATTTGGCCCATGAGCAGTAGTTTGCTTACCCTTGCTATTGAGTAATAGTAATGATAATAATAATAATAATAATGCCCCCTAAAAATGAAGATACTTTAAAAATTAAAATAAAGATAATGAGAGGCAAGATGTATAGTTAGGAGAGGAGACTGAAGCCTGACTGCCTGGGTTTGAATTCTGGCTCTCGTTTAGTAGCTGTGTGATCTTAGGCAAGTTGCTTAGCCCTTTTATGCCTTCGTTGCCTTCTTTTAAAAATGCAGACTAAAGTGTCAACATCATAGATTTGCTATCAATCAGGATTAAATTAGTATTTGTAAAGTTCTTAGAACAATGCCTGGCACATAGTGAGTGCTATGTAAGTACTAGATATGACTATGATAGCGGTGACGTTGATGAAAGAAAGTGAAAGAAGAGAGGGGTACAAAGAAGATGGGAGATAAGCTCTGATAATGCTGGGACACTGAGCGCTTTCCACAGATTGTAAGTGCTAGAAGATTGACTAATTGACCTATGAGGCTGACCAATGCTGTGAGCAATTCAAATATGAGAATTTTTAGTTTAGTATGCCAAGAGCCAACAGTCATGGTCCTGTGCTGTAGCCCAGCAATCAAGATCATAAATGTTTCTTTTGCTCTGAAGATCCTGCACCTGAGGAGAAATATGGACTAAGGGAGAAGGGTGGATGGAAGAATTTGGTACTTCCCTTCAGAAATGATTCAGAACCAAGCACACAGAAAATGGAGAACTGCCCACCTAGTCTAGCTAACAGTATGCATTTACTGGAGAAGCAATAATTTTACAAAGAGGCTGGAAACTGGCCTCCTTATTGAATAAAGAATAAGCTCCCAGATTTACATTCATTGATTTTCTACCCAGTTGCTGTCTGTGTTCATCATGTTGAATTGCTTCTTAGCATCCAAAAATCAAGGTGTTGAGAGAGCAAATGTATCTGTATCTGTGCCCTCTATAATGCCCACACTCTTTATAAATACAGGCAACTTTTCATCAATCTCTTAACTATATTCATTCCAAAAAGAAGTTTTTTTAAAGAAATAATGGATTTTGAAAAATAAAAAGATCTCCCTTATTTCTTTGATAAAGATTTGCCACCTGTGACCCTTTAAATATTGAACTTGGACTATAAAAATATCACTTCTTATTGATCACATGGTTATTAAAGTCAGTCAAATGCTGAATTTATATGTCAAACACTTGTAATATTTCCTGTAAATATTGGGGCAAAGGGAGAAGATGATAATGCCACTGTGAAGAGTCGCATTAGATTTGTTCAACTTTACATCACTGAGAAATAATACAGCTGTCATCAAGAATTTCATTACACATGCCAAGCACTTGTCAAAAACTACTGCACATCATTTATGCATGTATATGTGTCTGTGTATGAGCCCAGAGAACATACACAAGCTAGTGGCATGGAGGAGAATGGAATAAAAAGCAATCTGTGTACCTGTCCACCTGCACTGGACCTGTACAGCATAGCTTCTGACAGCAGCTAGGATTATGTGGGCAGCCCCTGTACACAAACACATTTGGGTTCGCCTTTTCTTGAACTCCAGTCTACCGTGAGATGCTGACGGCTTTCTGGGTCTGGAGCAAAGCCTGGGAACTCAAGTCAACAAATTCTAATTACAGGTTTAAGGCAGATTCTTAAAGCCCCCCAGATTCTTAAAATCCCCATCTTAAGATATTCAAGAATGCTTTTGGGGAGAGGTCAGCATAGAGATCCATAGATTTCCAGTTTCCCTGCAAGACACCTTTCCGTATAAGCAAATGTTTTCAAATGAGTAGCAGAAAGGAACTGTCAGTCAACCACGGGGGAGTCTTCACCAGGACTCTTGGATTGAATGGAGGAGTGGGGAGGCATTTCTAATGGCATTTTGATGTACATGCACAAAATTGATGTCGGAAGGATCATTGTAAAGTCCCAAACAGTGGAATATTGAGGACATTTTCAGGTGGCAGTCAGATTCTGGCTGGGTGAGCCCAGTATATTTTCTCATGTCACAGTTGATTAGGTTCACAGGGAAGTGGAAAGAGTAAAAAATTCTCTTATTACTGCAGCAATGCCGTCTCAGCCTCTTTTCCCTTTGAATGCAACATTAGTTTTTGTCCAGAAGTCTAACTGCTTTCTACAGTTTGGGGAATTGTAAAGCAGAAACAATTTTCCCAGCCAGGCTGACCTTCACAGTAATGAGAAATGACTGGAATTTCTCTCTATTTCTCTAACATTTGGGGAGGTTTTGGGAGGGGGCTGGCGGGAAGATGAAGGAATATGCTTGTTTTACCTGATATTATGTTGTGGGCTTCCATTTGGCACTTTGAGCCTAATTTTTTTCCATTCAGGGGATTACATGGACTGTTGCACCATATGACCCGAGAGCCAGACCACAAGTGTATTGAGAAACGACAGTAATGCACTTTAAACCTTTTGTTATCACAACAGAGATGGCATTTTGTTTCAGCCATTAAATGAATAAATATTATTCTCCTGGGGATGGCTATTTTCATTTACTCTCCAGCTCTTACTCAGGTGATGACCAGTGGGACTGGGAAATTCCACTTTCGTTCAGGCCATGCCGCCCAGTCCCTGGTGCCGTGGGAGTCCTCCCGGCGCCCCGACCTTCCATGGAGGCGCCCCCAGAGCCAGCCATGCAGCCCTCTTTTGTGGTCCCTTCTTCCTGGCTTCGTGCTCGCCACTCACCTTTCCCTTTGCTGGAACGCAGGGACTCTCTCGCCAAGACCAATGCTTCCTCCTTGATTTTTTTTTTTTTCCCAAATATTTAAGATTCCTATTTAAAGCTGCAGCAATGTGGAAACTCCTGGGAGCGGAGGCAGAAGACAGACTTTAACACAGTCCCCACAGGAGAAGCAGTTAGCCCTGAAGGAGACATTTAGCCCCAAGAGACATACCCAGAGCTGTCCTGTGACTAAGTGTTCAGTTTGGCAGTCAACAGCAGGAGATGCTTTGACAGAGAGAGCAATTTGGGGGTGGGGTTTTTTGTTGTTGTTTCTCTCTGCTCCCAAACCCCATCCCTGTCCCTTTCAAGTAGGCAGTAGGTGATTGTGACTATGTTGAATTCAAATCCTACTCTGCCACTCACTAGCTGTGTGACCTTGGGCAAGCTACTTAAATTCTCAGAACCTCAGTTTCCTCATCTATAAAATGGGGCTATAATAGTACCTATTTCACTAGACTTTTTTTATTTGAAGGAAAAAATCCCACTTAGCACAATGCCTGTTGTGTGCCCTCAATAATTGTCCTCAACAAAGTGTAGCTTATATTATTGACTCAGTTCTGTTCATTTTCAATGTACTGCAAATTGGTGATTAATTTGCCCTATAGGGTCGTACAAGACTCCATAAGTTATCCATTCACTGATCTATACTATAGAATGGCACTGTTGGATGTTCACTTAAGGACAGCAAAAGAGATTTGTGACTTGAGATTGAAACTTCCTTTTTTTCTGGTCTGCTAAAATTAAGTATGAAAATAAACTGCGTTGGAGGAGTGAGTAGTCAGGAGGGGTATTCATAGGAGGAGAAGCAAAGGAGAGGAGCACTGAGGCTGGGAGTTGTGGAGAATGAGGTCTCCAGAAGGGAATCTTAGTGCTGGCTCCATCACCAACTCAGTGCTGTGCTTGGTGCTGAAAAGGACCCGCTCCAGTCTGGAACTGACACCTGGATAACATTCTCATGCTCTCTCATTTCACAGATAAGGAAAGTAAGACCCAGAGTAGTTGAGAAACATACCTAAGGCCACATATGCCCAGCAGGTAGATGATCTCCAGGGACTCCTACAACTCTAAATTTATTATCTACTTGAATATCATTTGCTATTAAAGTAGTTGCAACCACAATGCTGGAAAAGCGTCCAGTTCCTAGAATAGATGTCAAACTCAAAATGATACTTTAAATATATGAGTATCTGTGATGGACATAGCTTTGTTGTTTATTTTTAGAATTATTTTTGCTCTATTTTAATATTACTTTAGTATATTTTAATATTAGTGTAGCTTAACATTTATTCAGTATTTTTATACTTATATATTTAATATTTAGTATATTTTAAGTGTATATTTACATATTTCATTATAAAAATATATTTTACTTATATCTAACATATAAATATATTTGTTTATATATTAAATATATAAAATGAATTAAAATCAATTGTTTAATTTATATAATTATATTTAAATTATGTATTAAATACCTTAAATATTAAATATATTTATAATTATATATATATATATATATTTTTTGCGATGGAGTCTTGTTTTGTCACCCAGGCTGGAGTGCAGTGGTGTGATCTTGGCTCACTGCAGCCTCCGCCTCCGGGATTCAAGTGATTCTCCTGCCTCCGCCTCCCGAGTGGCTGGGATTACAGGTGCACACCGCCACACCCGGCTAACTTTTGTATTTTTAGTCGAGACAGAGTTTTGCCATGTTGGCCAGGCTGGTCTTGAACTCCTGACCTCAGGTGATCCACCCACCTCAGCCTCCCAAAGTGCTGGGATTATAGGCATGAGCCAC